>NC_064755.1:11425920-12029674 GCF_011397635.1 Epinephelus fuscoguttatus | reverse complement strand
ACCAAGTTCCTGGTGCCAGACCACGTCAACATGAGTGAACTCATCAAGATTATCAGGTACACCTCCTCTCCTCTCCTCTCCTCTCCTCTCCTCTCCTTTTCTTCCTTTTCCTCTCTTGTCATTGCCTCTCCTTTCCCATCCTTCCTTTTCCTGCCTGTCCTCTAATTTCCTCTCTTGTCCTCTTCTCTCTGTTCTTTCACTCTCCTTTCCATTCCTTTTCCACTTTTGCCTCTGCCTTTCCTATCCCCTACTTTATTTTATTTTCCTCTCATTTCCTCTGCTCTTGTCTTTTCTTCTTTCATTTCCTCTCCTTTCCCATTCCCTTGTTTCCTTTCCTTTCATTTCCTTTTCTTTCCTTCCTATTCCCCTCTTGTCATTTCCTTTTCTTTCCTATCCCCTCTGTTCTCTTCCTCTCCTTTTTGTCTTCCTTCCTTGTCATCTTTGTAATTTCTTGTCATTTCCTGTATCCTATTTTCTTTTCCTTTCCTCTCCTTTCCCATCCCCTTCTTTCTTTTCTTGTACTCTCTTTCTATCTTTCCTCTTCTCTCCTCCTCATTTTGCCATGTCTCTGTCTCTCCACCAGGAGGCGCCTCCAGCTAAACTCCAACCAGGCTTTCTTCCTGCTGGTCAACGGCCACAGCATGGTCTCCGTGTCGGCTGCCATCTCCGAGGTCTATGAACGGGAGCGGGACCAAGATGGCTTCCTCTACATGGTGTACGCCTCCCAGGAGACCTTTGGCGCCGCCACGACAGCTCAGTGAACAGACTTCCCTCCCTATTCCACCTGGCAGGCGATTGGACAGTTGTAGTTTCTAGCCCCCTCCATGTTTCTCGCCACACACACCTTTAGTCTCGACTGTAAGAACTAAAACACAAACTGCTAAATCTAAACACAGCGTACGATAAATTCCCAGGTGTTGATCTCTATATTCTGAGTGCAATGAGAGCGTAGACTGTTTGTGTCCCACCACACTCACCCAGTAGCATAAAGCCACAGGGGTTGTCCAGAAAAGCAGAGTTTAAGTAGAGAAATCCCCAAAATCTGACTATGACTCAGGCTAATGGAGTCTTTTAGTGTGTGTCTCTGCCTCGTTATTGTCCTCTCTGGTGAGTCATGTCCGCTATCATGGCAACGTACTGCCTGTTGATGGCAGTTATTTTCAGTGTTGTGGTGTCTCCTCGGCTGTATGTATGTTAATGTATATATACATTTCAGGTAGTGATAATACATACAAGTGGTGAGGCTGCACCACTCCTCTATATATACATTAGCCAATGAACAAAGCCAACCTTAATTTTAAGGTTTATTTTAGAGGCAGGCACTGTAGAGAGTTAAGGGGTTTCTGGGTTGTTTTTAATGGGGATTTTTTTTTTAAATTGCAGTTTAAAGGTGAAACTTGGGGATTTGTTATCTCGATACTTTTGGCAGATAAAAATGCAAAGTGAAGTAGAGAAGATCCTTGTTAATGAATGCATCTCTGCTGTGTGTCTCATCACATTCCCTCAGTGGTCCTTCTTTGGTGTTTTGATCCCTTCCCTGCCTTGTAGCCTAAAGCATCTTCACTGTAACGAGGATATGTTGGGGAACTGCTTTTGCTCTTGAAATGGATGATTGTAGTTTGCAAAAAAAAAAAAAAGCGCCTTGGTGTACAGATAATATTGACTCTACAGCTTTGAATATGAAAAGGGGTTCCAATGAGAGTGTAACCAAGTTGACTTTGGACACACTACAAGGAGCATGGTCTGATTGCATGTGTGAATGGAGGATGGTGTGTCTGTAGATGCTGATGAGGGGAGGGGGTGTCCGTTTTCCTTTTTTATCTCCTTTATCACTTGTATTTATAAAGGTGATGAAGGAGTGAAGGGAAGTCAGGAAAGAGGGTGAAACACAGGCAGGTTGATGAGCATCATGTCTGACTGTCCATCTGTGCTCTGCCTTTGACCTGCAGGGCTGATTTCCCAGAGCTGTCACTATTGTTCAGTTTCAGTTCACTGAAATTCAACAAGCACTTTCACTGTGGGGAACACACACCTGTCCAGTGGGTTTCTAAGGGCTGCACTCAAAAAGAAGAGAAAACATTTTGAATATCCTGTCTGTGCTGTGCTCCTCCTCCTCCTCACCATCTTCTTAACAGATCGAGGTTTAGCTGCTTTTATATCGCAGTATTTTATCATTTTGGTTCTTTTTATTTTACGTGACTTTTATTTCATTGTACGACATGTCTTTACTCTTCGCTGTCTACAGTATGTGAAGTACAAAGGTGACTTATATTCTGACTTGTGAAAGCCACTGTGTGTTTGTTACAGAGGGGTGGAGCGTTTGTTTTAGTGGTCTTCTCTGCCTGCCCCTCTGTTTCACACACACGTATCCACACACAGCAATATCACACAGCCTCCTCTTATGTATTTATGTTGGTATTTTGTAAACAATAAAAGAAGAAAAAAAAGCTCAACTATGGGGTTCCTGTGTTTTGCCTAAATACTCAAAATGTTACAATAATCTGGCATCATAATGCACAACCTTATCACATGTTGTCAAATGTAGTCTACAGAGGCACCTCCTCAGCTATCACTTCTTACACACACATTTACACCCCAGAGGGTGAAAACTGAGTCGCTGAACATGGAGCAGACAGATATCAGAGGCCTCTCATGCAGAAGAGAAGGCATGTTGAACATATACTGCCTGTGTGTGTTTTGTCAGCACAGCAGAGATGTTTGTGTGTTATGAGGACAAATATGAAAAACGCTGTGACCTGATAGACAGTGTTGTTGCTAGTGAGGTTTGTGGGGTTTTTTTTTTCGTTTCTAATTTGGCTCCTGGTTTAAATGAATGTTGTCTTGAGATGCTTGTTTTTTCACTGTTTATTTTGCATTACTTTTACAAAAATAAAAGGTATGCACTATACGTAGGCATAGAGTTTGGGGGGGGGGGCACACCCCCCCTCAATATTTAGAACATACAAATTGTAATCATTTTATTGTTGCGTCCAAGTGAACGTTTGTCTCAGATTTGAAGAACTTTCCTCAGGGTGTTCTTGAGATATCGCGTTCAGGAGATTGAAACGGATGCAAGGTCACATTGACCTTGACCTTTGACCTCCAAATTCTGATCAATGAGTCTAAGTAAATGTTTGTGCCAAATTTGAAAAAAAAAAAATCCCTCAAGGTTTTCTTGAGATATTGCGTTCACAATAGTGAGACAGATGAGGCCACATTGACTTTTGACCTTTGGCCTACGACCACCAAAATCTAATCAGTTCATTGCTGAGTCCAAGTGGACGTTTGTGCCAAATTTGAAGAAATTCCCTCAAGGCCTTCTTGAGCTATTGCATTCATGGGTATGGGACGGAGAGATGGACAACCCAAAAACATAAAGCCTCCGTTTATGGCTATTGCTGGCGCGACACAAGATACAGCTAGTAGCACACACATGTCCAGGGGACATGGGGCATTTGTTTCGTCTATTTGTATTTTTTCTTAATTTTCTGTGTTGAGCTCTCAGGGCCAAGACTGTAGGGCCGTAATCACTTATTTGTCTTTGAGGGGGACCATTTTCATTTCATTTGTGACACAAACTTCCAGGTGGGTCTGAGGGGAATCCTCCAGACGAGAAATACTTCAAAACTTTACAGCTAAACAGGTCGTTACAGAGCATTTTTAAATAAAGATCTTCATCAAAGTTTGGATGACTGACGGCCATGTTAGGGAGCCACTATATATTTAAGGGCTGCAAAGGGAAAGTGCACATACAAACTTTTTTTATGACATACTACATTTTTAATTAATACTATACTGACTTTTTATGACCTTTTAATAATATACTATGACTTCTTTGTGACATACTATGACTTTTTTATGATATACTATACCAAGATTTTTTGACATTTTTATGACACACAACTCTGAAAATTTTATGACTTTTTTGTGTCATACTGAGTTTTTATTACATTTTTATGAAATCCTATACTATGACTTTTTATGACATACTATACTTTGACAATTAAATGACATTGACATGACCCTTCAATGACTTATTATTTTTTGACTTTTTATGACATTTGTATGTTATACTATATTGAATTTGATGACATTTTTATTAAGTATTAAACTATGACTTTTTATGAATTTTAATGACACTCATTCATTTTTATGACATTACTATGACATACTATAGTATGACTTTTAATAACATCTTTTAGAAACACTCTACTTTGACTTTTCTATGAAATATTATACGATGACTTTTTTATAATACACTGTAGGATGACATTTTTATGACATCCTAACACTTTCAAAAGGTGCCATAACAGTACTCCAGCACTCCATAATAATACAATAATACAAAAGTAATAATAATGGTATTTGTAAAGATCAAGAAAAGCACAGCTGGAACCAGTGTAACAGTATTACAGAAAATGAGTTCTGAAACCATTTAAAATATTCAGAAATGATGATCAATTGTATTTTTGACAACATGTTCTTGCCTTTTTGAAATACTCAGCCATTCTTTGAGGTCCTTTGTATTTCTCTTTTGAGGTATTCCCATTTTATGGCTTTATGTACATTCCTTATGTATGGGTAAAAAAAACAGAAACCCAAAAAACAACGACCGCTTTTTACCTTGTTAACTGGACAGCAAAAATGAAAGGCATATTTAAGGTCTTTCTGTTTTTTCCAACACTAAAGATGTGTCCGTATTTTTTAGCATTCTGAAACATCTAATCATACATGTGTAAATATGGGTCTGTTCCACTCTCTGCCCTGTAATTTTCTGTGGATCAGAATGGTAGTTTTTATCCACAACAAAATGAGACCTGTAATCTCAGTGTTGCTCCTCTGGCTAATTTTAACACAAATATTCCAGTCCACTAGTGAAGTTTACAGACTTAGATCAGACTATATAAACAGAACTATTATTGCATATATTCATGCTGCAACATCTAATGACAAGTGTAGATCTGTACCAAACATACCCAGTGAAGTAGAGGGGGGTTGTTGCTATCCAAGCCTATTATGCTAAAAAATAATTATTTGCATTATACAAAGATTTGCTTATTATATGTTGATGGATATATGTGAAAAGTTCACACATTTAAAACTAATGAAAGACAGAATCTGAAAATATTTTATTACTCAAACATGTTTGTCCCTTGAAGTTCAGGTAAAACAAGTATTTAAACACAAAAAGTAATGTAAAAAATGTGCACACAAATACTTTCAAAAGCAGATTTGAACATGCATGCTGGAGCATCCGTTAACCAGGTACTGTTGAGATTCTTACAGCTTCAGACTCCCTTTAACAAAACTGCGACTAAACAGTTACACAAAACCTACAAAAGTGTAACCATATAACAAAAGAAAAAAAAACTCAAAAGAAGGCACTCTTTGGTATGATGTAAGAAGGCCATTTATCTTGTAGTGTGCAACCATTGAAAAAAATGTATGAAGTGTTCTAATGTGGCCATGTTCATAAAAACAGTTGCATTGTTGGAGAACTTAAAATGAGCACAGAGCTGAACAATCGACGACTGGCTTATTTCTAGACATTTACATAACAATACAAAGGCACATTGTTGACTTATTTTAAACAACAGACAGAAGTTGTTCTACATACTGAATGTTCAGTATTCACTATTTTAAATAAACATCCCACGTCCCGTTGCCGTGCCCTCCAGGGACACAGATAGAGTTTCATCTGAAGGACCAGCTGTCCTCGTGTCTGTAAAACTCTGGGTCCTGCCCAGCAACTCACTCACAGCCACAGACTTCAATGCACTGTATAAACACTTTTTAACCTACTGAGCCTCTTTCCCGTTTCAACAGTCCTGAATTGTCTTTGCATAAAGACTGCACAAAGAGAGTCAGCTCCACCTCACCTGGAGCGACAACAAGTTCAGGATAAACATCCAGGCTGCTCAACATTCATTCACTTACATCAAAAAAATAAAACATCAAACTGAAATGAAAACAACTGGCACATTTGAAATGTCCAACACTGATGTGAACTGAAGACACAAAGACAGTCTGTACTGACAAAGAAAAAGTTTTTGAAGTGTTTGAAAATATTAAGTGTGCACTGTGATTGTCCTGGTAGAGAGGGGCAGTGTTTGGCACTGGAGGCAATTGCTCTCAGGTTGGCTCAGAGGTAGAGAGGCTGCAGATCACCTAAAGGTGATGGGTTCAGCCCCAGGAGGCACTGCTGAACAGGTCTCATGGACATAAGGTGGCCGGTGCAGTGATCCCTCAGCTGCTGAATTCCAGTTTCCAAGTGTGACCTGTCCTCACACACTTCAACAATGACAGTTATGCTGTGTACCAACACAGGGGCTAGATAATGCATTTCCATATTTCTTCAACCAGTACGTACTTCCTGACCCACAGCCATCATATGGTGGACTGAAACTTGTACTGTAATCCTCGGTACCATGGAGCCTGTTTTTTTCTCACGTGGCTCTACGCTTCATCAGCCTTTTAATGCCACACCATGGTCATTATCTCTAATAACTTGACATGGAAGCGCCTGAACGCATCATCAGTTTTGGTCTCAGTGGGGGTTAGACCATTTGATCAGGGGTGGAGCAGCAGGTTGCATTGGATACACCTTCTTCAGCTGATTCCTTCAGGCGGGTCCAGCCCTTATATCAGGGCTGCTCAGTTCCTTTAAAAGGTGCACTGTGGAGTTTTCTTGTAAACAAGCAAGAGTTGTTTACATGAAGTGTTTCTCATCATAATGCACTGTGTGTATCACTGAGCTTTAACAAACACGCTGAGTGCATTTCCATCCATGTAAAACATTTACAAAGCTGGTTTAAATCCTGCACTGTTTACATCCATGTTTACCATGGACCCGCTCATCAAAACATGACTCCATAGTGCTACAAGTGGTATAAAAACACACCAGGAGACATTTAAAGGGGACTTATTATGCTTTTACGGATTTTGTGTCTCATATATCGTAAAACAATTAATAGCCTGGGCTACTATTTACTTTGGGTCTATACTTGAGACAGGCCTTTCATTTCTTTCACACAAAACTGTTGCTCAGCAAAGATGGGAAATACAGTCGCACTGTTTATCTAAACCAATGTGAATATTACGTGTTTAAAAATTAGGCTTCAGATAATTTATCAGTCATGATTCAATTATTTGATGTAGCTCCGGCAGACAGCGCATCAGAGAGGGAGTGTTACAGCACTCGGCATACCAACACAACAACACAACTTGGATTCATTTTTATGAAAAACCATTTTGATTCCTTTGATTTGTGGATGCTTACGAACTAAAGAAATATGAATAACTTACAGGGTAAATGAGGGATGGACACTTAATTTGAGGTAGCCAAGAACTCGGTTTTATATATCCAAAGAACTTCTATTTAAAAAAGAACAGTCTGACAACCAGACAGGTGTCTAATTGTTTATTTACTACTCTGTTTCCTAGAGTTTTTCCATGTCAGGGGCTCCTCCTGTATGTCACAGGGCTCATTTATGCTTAAGGTTATGACATATAGAACGAACGGTTGCGGTGTCATTTAATGCCTCCAGTCCACCGCTGTTTACAACGCTGCCTCTGTTAAAAGGTACTTTATTATGCCTTGAAACTTCTGACTCTGCCCTCTAGTGCCATCTATTGGCTACAAATACATATACATACCATCATAAAGGACTCATGGAAGTATGTGGGCTGTGAAGTTTATGTTTGAAACTGACGTATCTATTTTCGTACACAAAGGGAGTATAAATGAGCCCTTCCGTATATGGTCATCTGCTTCAGGTACGCTACTGCAAGTGTTTACATTACATACCTACACTGCTACATGTAGCTACATGCTAACGTCAGGGATAAGTTAAATGTAATCTTGGGTGCTGATTTTATAAATTTAAAACTTGAATCATATTCCAGCTGGAACATGTCTGGTTGTGCCTGAGGGCTTTAATCAGTGCTTTTAATAGTAATAAGAGCTGCTATTCTCTGTTACAGTCAATCTACAGCTGCAATGATGGTGCAGAGATGCCAAAATGTGGAAGACCCAGAAACACTGACCAATCAGAGCAGACTGGGCTTTTTTTTGGTAGAATGGTTTTAAGAGACAAATGCTAAAACCTAGCCTTCTCTCAAACAAAGGGTGAATACAGGTGTTGCAGCACAGACAGCGTGAGGAAAATCAATTTTTTTGACCACTAAAACAAGTAAACATATTCAAATAGAAACCTTAAATACAGGTATGAAGCTGAAAATGAGCATAATAGGTCCCCTTTAAAGTGACTCATTTATCCTTGGACTCTTTTTGTCCCCTTTTGCTCCTTACAAGGATGATGAGCAAGAAAATGATGCATGTAGTGTGTTCGCACTGGACACGTGATAAGATGACGTATACTTATAGCAGTTGATATGCATACTAAAAACAACTTTCTTCCCACAATGCATTGCGAAGAGGACGTATAGGGACTGCTCACAGCTGGGAAAAAAAAACAAAAACAAAACAAAAAAAACCTTTAACTTTAATTGGCAGTTCTGAAGTCAGATCTTGACTGCCTTTGCCCAGCACATGTATTGTGTAATTTCCTGTCAGTATAAAACAAAAATGTTTGTTGATTTCTAGCTGCAAAAACAGTGTAATATTAACATGACTATGTAGTATATGCTGTGTATAATATGTAGCAGTGAGCCAAACATGATCATGAGACATACTGTACAGAAGAACTGCTTTTTAAAGTATCAAAGTTTTGAATAGTAGAAATTTTTCTGAAGATAACACTGGTGCTTTGCATTTATCCAAGGTATATCACAATAAGGGGATGATTCCAGACACGTAAAAGCACTTGACTGAGAGCCCAGAAAGTTAGTAGGGTACCCGAGTGCTGTGTGTTAGGTTTGTGAACCATCTAGAAGACTATAAATGCTGAGTCACAGATTTTGAGGCTCTTTGGGCAGGAAACACAGGTAACATGACAGACAGAGTTCCAGCTTCATCTCTAAAAAGGAGGAAGGCAGTGCTTACTGAAACTCCAGCTCTCCTTGTGACTTTTGTTTGCGGAGAATTGAGGAAGGATGAAAGCAAACCTGACGACACGGACTGTGACAACTGCTTCTCTCTTCTCCTCCTCACACCAACCCGTTTCTTTTCCGTCCTCCTCTCATTCCTTTATAAGACGCTGTAAGAGAGTTACAGAAGATACAGCGGGTCTGTGCTTTTAGATCAGCAGTCTTCGAACTGCGTTGCCTCATTGTACCCAGAGGGAGGCCGTCTGTGTCTGCTGCCCGCTGGCTTCAGCAGGAATATGAGGTACAGATGTGTCAGGAGTATGACGGGTCAAATCCACCAGTGTTCTTCCTGGTTAGTCCCCTGAGTCCTTACTGTCAGAGTGAGGAGTGTACTTCAGGCGAAATGTCCCTGTGAAACACAACAGAGAAACACAGTTGATGTGCTGAAGCTTGGCAATGCCCAAACAGTACAAGCTTGAGCCAAAGGTAAACAGACCCTTCTCATGTGTTGATGGATAGATTATAGGTTGTACCACGTATGCCAGTTTTCCACCAAAGTAGCTCTGGTTCTTGAACTGGTTCCTTTCAGGGTTTTTGGAACCGTGGTGCTATCTGTCAAACAAGCCTGTGTATTCACTAGTTTTCAGCGAAACAATTGTCATGTGTCATCAACGGAGAGTATTGCACAGCGCCTAATGGAAGTAAACAGTAGTAGCAAGATGGCACATCACACTGACTATCTGTGAGTTGTTATTAGTTACAGATATTTGTTTTTTCCAGTAAACAAGCACAGACAAACTATTAATGATAAAAAATATGTAGAAGACTAATACATGCAGGACTCCATCCTCTCTTCTCGTACTTAAGAATATGACATGCCCACTGATGTCACACTTCACACTTCAGATTAAGGAAAATGTTTTTTTGGTTCCAGCTGTGAACCTGCTTTTGGGTTCCAAATAAATTTTTTTGGTGGAAATGCTCCAAACAGTTAAAATAAAGTGCACAAACCACAATGGAATCTAAATCTGTGTTGTTGGAAAAGGGGTGAGAGAAACAAGATGAGCATTTTGTTTTGGTATTTATATTTACTGTAAAGCCACGTGTCCACCAAAACTTTTTCCCCCCGAAACACCAAACTGATAGTGCTTGAGAGCTCTTTGTAGGCTCAGTGTTTTCTCAGCTTAGACACTTTGGTTGCATCTGGTTGCTATGATACAGAATATCCATAAAATCTGTGCGGAGGTTCATGTTAATATAAATACAGTATATTAAGAGATTTCTCCTCCATTGTTGGTGTTGTTCAGTACTTGTACATGTAAGATGTACAGTTGGTCTTTGTGGTATTTGTCCCTCCTCCACTGTGACTGGACGGCTCGGTAAAAAGTGACTCTGACGAGCGCAGAGTATTATCCAAAGTTAAACATTTTTCAACTCTTAGCACTCAGGAAAAAAAAAAAAACACAAAACATGTAGCCCTCAACGCAAAATGGATGCTCAGTGCCTCATCATGCTGCTGGCATTTGTAGCCTAGCATTAATATATGGCATTCCCATTGCAAATAATCAAAAAATACACTGGCCTCAGGAAAAAAAAAAAAAAAGCTTTTGCAGGCCAGCCCCTAAATTTTTTTTGTTTTGCATTAATAGAACTTAGAATATTACCATTAAATAATTGAAAATATTACAATATAAAACTATCTATCCAATGAGTCTGCAGTGTGTTACTAAGTCAACTGTAGACCTTCTCACTATTTACTTTATAATTAATACCAAGATAATAAAAAGCAAGCATTGGAAAAAAAAATTGAGTCCGCTAATTCAAAATTACAAAGTAATAATTATATTTTATAATGGGAAGTTTAGCTGATCATTATTGAACTACCCGCTGACAAAGCATGAAAATAATAACTGCTTTAAGTCATTCGCTCACCTTGCTGTGCTGAATCCATGGCTGGCTGTTTGCACTCCTCTGCTCTGTGTCCGGTGGCACCACAGTTATAACATGACACGTTCCCTGGAGCCCGTTTCTGGCTTCCATTTCCCAAAATGCCATGGGGATGGTAGAAGGCAAAGCCCTGCTGCTGGTCATGTGACACAGGGCTGTGGCGGTACAAGGGTGGTGGCACCATCATAGGGTAGGAGAAGGGTGAAGCTCCGGGGCCACCGGCACTCGACGAGGCTATCAGGGGGCTGAGGTGGAGCAGAGGGCCCAGGGTGAAGAGTGAGGGGCCAGCCGAGAACGGCTGCAGGTAGCCAGTCGCTGCGTATCCAGGCAACGCCCCGTAGGCACCGCAGTTCCCCCGACAACCGCACGAGCTGCAGACACACATGGAGGGGGTGTGACCTGAACTTTGATCCAATGAAGAGGCAGAGGATGGGGAAGGGGAGGGGCTAGAGGTAGGCTGGGCTGGGTAGTAAGTGTTGCCTGGCACAGCAGCCACAGGAAGACTGCTTGTGGTTGCCATGGAAACAAAGCCACTGGCACTGCTGGAGCTGCCAGACTGTGAGGCAGACTTTGTGGAGGGACAGGAAGAGGAGAAAGAGGTAGGTGGGTAGGAGTAGAATCCAGATGGAGAGGGGGATGAAGAGGAGGAGAGGTGGAAGTGCAGAGGGGGGTGGGAGACGTGGTGGAGGCTGTTGGAGGTGGAGGTCAGAGCAGAGCTGGTCTCTACCATCAGACCCACAGCTCCTCCCGCCAGGCCACGGCAAACCAGCGAGTCCTGGAGTGTGGAGGAGCCGTCCATGTTGAGCCCAGGAAACAGGCTCTCCAGCCTCACCCCCATCCCCACACTGAGTCCAGCACTGAAGCCTGCACCAGCTACAGGCAGGCCCGAGCCCAGCGGCTTAGTCCTGTCCTCTGTGCACAGCGGAGGGGGCCGGGGCTTACGAGGGGAAGTCAGGATACGTGCTGGGTTTGAGACCGGGGAGAGCAGGGTTTGGGGGTAACTGGCCTGTGGGTGGTAAGGAGACTGCGGCAGGCCGAGGGGGAGGTGGGAGGAGCAGGAGGGAGGATGAGGAGGAGCTGGGTCGGTTTGGACAGGTAGGACTTGGGCTGTGGGGCGACTGGAGCCTGTGGGGCAGCTGGAGTTCAGGATGAAGAGACAGGACCGGTCCTTCTCTGGACCTCCTCCTGCTGCATCTGGACCTGACACACCTGGAACACAGATACACAGTGGTGTGTTAAAAGCTAATGTCTATGTGTGTATGTGCAAATCTGTTGGGACTAAATGACAGTCAGACAGTACAGGCATGTTAGACATCAATACAAACAATGAGTAAATCAAAAATATTCATTTAAAGGTACACAGTATTGCAGAGATTACACTCACAGGGGATTCAGTATTTCCAGTAATATGACTTTTTGCTCACAGCCGTTACACCAGACATATCAACACAACTTTTAGATGCAGTAAAATCTCTATTTGTATAGCGACAAGTATTGCACCATAAAAAGATGCCACACTCTACAATATTTATAGCCTCAGCTAATTTGCAATGCTCATCCCGAGATCGCCCATAAAAAAATACATAAAATTAATCAAGAGACAGTATAATAAATGACTGCTCAGGGCTGCCATTACATCTGTTTAACTACACCACTTTTAATCCCGAGACTCCTGGGAAATGGTATACTGATATTGGAGTGTCAGAAGTTCTTGGATTTCATTAAATAAAACGCAACACAAACAAATTCATTTTTGTATGTTACAGGCCTAACATGTTGTGGCTTTGAAATATCGTCCAAAGATCTTAGTCTAGTTTTAGGAGATGTCTTGTCTTTGGCCTCAGAGAGTCTGATTAACATAATGGGCTGGGAAATTAGAAATGGGCACCATTTTTGTTTTTTGTTTTTTTGTTTTACATTTTATGGCAGACAATGACTTCAAGATTGTTTGTCACTAGTATTACACCAATAACAAGATGGATGTGTATAGGGAGGGAGATTAAGATGATAACTGGATTGTACAATATTGATTTTTTTAACCCCTTGTCTTTACTGAGAATTATGTACTACCAGCAGTGGTCGAATTGAGGATGAGGGGGGATACCATCCCCTTTGTTAGAAAATTGACCAAAAACCATCCCCCTTGTTAATCTAGAATCTGTGCAGGCAGGGACGTATTTTGGGGGGGTTGGGGAGGCGACTTTAAATGCACCATGAAGGCTGCATACATATGCTGTTGTGTTGTGATCTGAATCAATCGCACAGACAAAACGTGTGCTGCTGGGCAGTGCTGCTGTGTGTTAACTATGTTCAGCAAACCAGCCAGCAAGAAGCAAAAAACCTTGCACAGTGTCTTCCAAATTAACCCTGTAAGTTGAGTAATGCTGTTGCATGTAGATAGTAATGTTAGCTAAATGATGACTAATTAATAGATGCCAATATATCAAGTTAAGATAGTTAACAAGAACACTAATGTTATTGTTACCTATGTTAATTCACTTGCTAGCTAGTTTCATGCTAGGAGTAAACCCACTCCACCTTAATTTCTGCATAGAACTTGTGCTCACTATGGCTTTGCACATATTTTTTTAATCTTTATTGGAACAATATAAAGAGCAGGGTCAGGGAGGAGACAGTGGACCAGAGGTCAGCAAGGATGATCATGCAAGGTCTTCACAGGTGAGGAGAGATTATAACTGGCTGAGAGAAAATATCTATAGCATAAAAGTGACTTTGAGGTTAATTTCCACAGCTATGTCACCACTACTATTCTTAATTCTATTTCAAAATTTTGCTTTGCACATTTATTATCTATATTATTGCAATAGATAGAAGAGGGACAGGGAGAAACCAGGCAGGTATCAGGACAGGGACCTGACAGCAGCACCAATTATTAGCCCAAGGCTTCACAGGTAAGGAGAAATTATAACTGGCTAAGGAATTGTCTATAGGATAAGAATGACTCTAAGATTAATTTTCACAGCTATTTCAGAACTACTCTTATTTACACTCTAAAATGTTTTTTGTCTGTATTGCAATAGCAATACTACTGCATTATTTTTAAGGGCAGCAGGTATAGGTCATGATATTTTTTGTTATCTTGATTAATTTTGCACATCTGTGCTGTCACATTTGATGATGTGTGCACACAAAAAAATCAAAACTACATTGCATTACCCTTGTTAAAAATTTACAGTTCAACCACTGACTACCAGGGATAGAAAGGGTTTTTGTAAATGTTTAGAGGTGTGCTGTTTTTTTCCGAAATTATAATAATTTTAGTTTTATAAGTAACTTAATCCCCATTAGTAACATTTTATCACTACTAAAAATACCACTGAATTTATAGTATTACACCAGGAAAACTGAATATCTGAATTCTAATTCGAAAAACAAACAAACAAAAAGATCTTCAGAAGGCAAATTCAAGTTTCAGGAATTCAAAAAAAGTTTTCATGGATGATATATCTGACAGTGCACAGGTCTGACCGGCTGATTATCCTCGGCAGTCTGGAGATTCAAGTTTGTATCTTCCATCTTGAATTTTGCTGATTGCATTAGATGAATTAATTTTCAGCAGTTTGATTTTTCTATTTGACCTGAACTTGTAGATCTGAAAATTGCTAGGGAATGTGGAATTTGAACAGATTTTTAGCAGACAAGATTAGGCTACAAAATTTTATGTTGAAATTTTACCGCCTTTCTTTGTTTCCATAATAATACAGTGGAAATATTGTGTAAATCCAACAAGTGCTGCAGCCTTATGGTCAACCAGCCCATATTAATGTACATTTATTATCTTAAAATAATAGAATTTATTGTTATTTTGTACCTAAATGGGAATAAATTGATAAAGAATTGAGCATTAAGTCAAATAATCACTGAGTTACCACTAACACCACTTCAAAGCTGCTACATTCAAGACTTTGATCTGGCTTTGGTCCTTTTCTCAGGATTATTACTCTGGGATAATTCAACAGTCTTGTAAGAAAACTTACGCCTGTGAATGTCCCTGGTCCTGTCGAAGGTGGAGTCACAGCAGAGTGGTGTCCGAGGGGAGCAGGAAGAGCTGGAGTAGCCTGAGGACGAGCTGCTGTCTGTCGAGATGGGGTGATGATGTGGCACAGCGTCCACCTCCACTCGCAGCTCTCCTAAAATACATTTCAACACACTGCAACTTTAGGCTCTTTAAACCTTTTTTAATCCAGGAAACTGAGCACTGAGGCTGTTTCACAATCATACAAATTCATACAAATGAATCAACTCATTTTGGCCCTCTGGCAACAAACATTTGACCTGGTCTCACATCTAAACATTGTAGGTGACTGTGCAGAGACAGGCTGAGACAAACCAGCTGTGTTACCTGCAGTGGAGGTGGGATGTGTTGAGGGTCCCATGTGACTGGAAGGTGTCACCCTGGCGATGCCGCTGCAGGGCCGTTTCTCCATCTTCATCTCCCTGCTGGGGACACACACACAGGCAGACAGGTGTGACGCATGTTGTGGTGCATCCTGTTTTGATGTTTATTTTTAGAAGCATATTTTTAGCATAAATATAAAAGGGCAATGATACATAAAGTTCATGTGATGGAGCGTTTCTTTTAGACAGACAGACAGACACAAAATAATTTAGATACCATTAAATATAAAATTTCAAATTTTAATTTATGGCCCAAGCTTATCTGAAAAACTGTTTTGTATGACTAAACTTTCTCAGTTTGGGCCCAGGAGTTGAACAGCAGCCTGTGTCCACCTCTCACCACAAGGGGGAGACATTATCCACCCAACGTGCTCTTCTGTGTCCCAACTGCTGCTCTACATCTGCAAACCTGTTGCCTGGAAAACCACTGCAGGAACTTTCCATTTCCCGTGTCTTGTTTAAGCATGGACACACACACACACACACACACACACATACACACGTGTTGCCACCTGTCTAATGGAAACCTGTTGACACTGGGGATGGAAACACAATTGAGAGATAACAGGAGTAGGTTCACGTGTGTGTGTGTGTGTGTGTGTGTGTGTGTGTGTGTGTGTGTGTGTGTGTGTGTGGAAGTGTTTGAGGAAGTAAGAGGGTCAGGGCATGAGGACGCATTCATATTCAAGTCCATGTTTTTGTGTTCTTGCATGTGTCTCTGTTGCTTATCTGCTCACAGGTATATCTTATCTCTGTGGCCCACTTATAGCTGGTTAACCATTGATGCTGTATGGACCGTTACTGATGCATATTTACTGTTGAAATCAGCGGCCAATCACTCTGTCTGTTAATCTTTAATAGGACAAAGCATCTGCTAACTTCTCCACGCGCTGCCACACAGATCTGCACTGGGTTTAATGCCAACAAGCCTCATGTTGAAGTCACATCGCAGGGCCTGAGGACAGCAGCAGCATCACTTGCCAACATGTCAGTGCTGCATCTACACTGCATTCATCACTTCCACTATTTGAGAATGTACCAATTATGCACGAGGACAAACAAATTCAAGCTGTAATGTATATGCTAGTTAAGATAAGTGGACAGATTTTTTCAGAGTAATTTCTAAGTGATTTTGTGTGCCCTCAGTGCAAAATCTGCTCTCCTGATTTTCTCCAGATGTTCTGGCAGATTCAGAGCACATGACAACGTGAGAGGATGCGTGCTAAGCCACTCTTGGCTCCAACAAACACATACAGTAGATGTTACTCAGAGAGCAGGGTCTAACAGGATGACACTTCAATTCCATGGAGTTTAGATACAAGGGATACAAACTGCCAAAACTAAGACTGTGCAACTTTAAATTGAAAACATAAGGACTCTTGTAATATGCGTATGAATCTGTCCTCACCTCGTAAATATTTAGGTCACACTCATTACACATAAACAGGTTTACAAAAAACACATTGTTTCCCTGTTGATTTGATTTTGTTCTACTAACAGTGGCTTTTAGAATGTTGGGATTTATCTACGATGATCAGCTGTTGTTTACATTTCAATCATACCATGGCCAACTCCACAGCTCTGATGTAGCAGCCTCACCACCACTTTAACTGGAATGCTGCTTGTTCCCGTTGTCCTCAGCATTTTGATGGCGTGAAGTGAATATTCAACGTTATCGAAAACATGCTAATTTGCATGATTGCTGAGAGTTAGATTACAAGATATTACTCTTTTGTCTGTGTTAAGCTACAATGACTGAATATAAAGATGGACGACTGTATAGAAATGAAGCCAAAATATCTTAGATACAGCTGCTGCCATCATGCACTATTGGAGCCAGTCTGCATAGTAGCGACCGGGAAGTGAAGCCATGGTATTGAATTCCCACCCATATACGTGTTCGACTCAATCGCGAGCAGCGCTATTGATCACAAGCACACCGACTGACACACACAGCACTCAGTCATGACGCCAAAGCTCCATTTTATAGCATCATGTAACTAATTAAAACTAAACTTTGTCCAATCCCCTAATACGAAGGGGGCAGACTTTATGACCACTGCAGCCAGCCACTAGGGAGGAGAGGGCGGGAATCGAGATGTTTTGACTTTACTTTTGGGGAGCTGTCGTGCTCAGTGCTGCCAATGTCTTCAAAGCAACAAGTGACAAATTTGGCACCTTATTCAGACAATTAGGGAAAAACAGAGATATATATCTTTACATAGATGTTGTAATTCATTCCCATGCATGCTGCTAAAAGTAAACCCAGTCCGCGGCTCCTTTACCTACAACACCAAGTCTCTCTCTGGCAGTCAGTAAGTGTGGGGCAGGCAGGAGGAGAGGAGACACCATGCGTCCCCATGTGGGATGTTCAGCTGTAGTGAGTTTCTATGGTTATGTTGATGCCCTCACTCCTTGTAAAATACTTTCATTATCCCAATACATATGAATGTGTGATGATGTCACCAATATGCAAATAAGCACGTAACATCATCTGGCAACTTCTAGCGACTTTTGAAGCTAGTGCTGGCTACCTTCATACGAAAGAAGTTGGCAACACTTATCATGCTGTCCATGTTTATATAAAGTTTGTGGTTATGATTAAAGCTGGAGCCAAAAGGCGATTAGCTTAGCAACTGGAAGCAGGAGAAAACAGCAAGTCTAGCTCTGTCCAAAGTTCAAAATTACACCTACCAGCATCTCAAAAGCTCAGAAATGAACACATTTAATCTCCTTTTTTAAGTATGTACACTTTTAGAAATGTAGCCAAGACAAGACATCACAGCATGTTACTCACCCTGACACAACAAATTAGGATAAGATAAGATAAGATTAACTTTATTGTCCCACATGTGGGACATTTGTCTTGGGCTGTAAGAGGTGATCGTCACTGCTCACATGAAGACTTGACAAAAACACATATCTTACATATTCTCATTTAAAGTTACATATCTATTTGTATATGGATTAAACCAGATCCCAATATTTATGCTAAACTAAGCTAATTGCCTCCTGGCTGAAGCCTTATACTAAGTGCACAGGCATGACAGCGGTATCTATCCTCTTATCTAACTCTGAGCAAGAAAGCAAATATTTCCCAAGATGTCAAAATATTCCTTTAAATTAGCTACATTATTTGACAATACAGTTATTAAAAAAGTACTATGAAATCAGTCTCTGCATAGTGCGCATTGTTTTTCAATACAATGATTCACTGTGGATACTTCACCCCCCAAATGATTATTTGTGCATGTATCACTCACCATCGTTATGCTGAATTCGTTTTTCTTGCATGCTTCCAAAGTGAACAAAGAATTCAAAAACTGAGAAAATTCTTGATGAATTGGAGTTAAAGGGAGGCCAGCAAAACTTTAACAACAACAACAACTTTCTAGCCAATAAATGAGCTAGGAGGTGGGATTTCAATGATATTCACATGCAGATTTCACAAGCATGTTCTTGACCAGGTGCGCTACTTGTCTGCGCATGTGTTTTAAATAGTAGCGAAACAAAAATGTATGTATTTGGGAAGTACTGAGCGTACGACTGAGACTTGTTGTGTGAGAGTTTGTAGACGGGTGTTTTAATATAGCTTTGCTGTTGTTAAACATGGCCCCCATTTACTTCAATTCATTCAAATTTTTCTCTGTTTTGGGATTCTTCATTCACTGTTGAGGGATGCAAAAGAATCAGTTTCTTCACAGATTTAACAAAACACAAGAGTGAGTAATTTATATACATATGAACATTTTTGGCATAAAGTATTCCTTTAATGCCGCTCAACTATAAGTCAAAGAAACAGTTTTATGTTTTGATATATCAGCATGATTAGTGATGTGTGCAGCATATTGTACTGACTTTTGTAGCTCGAGTTGAGTCTTTTGAAGTTCCAGTTGAGTCTTAAGTTTCTTCTTCGCTCCTTGGGTCAGGTCGTACTTGTTCAGGTCTTCCTCTGTCAGCGCTAAAAACTGCAGGTCACACAGGACAAAAAAACATGTTTAAGAAAATCAGACATCCTGTTTTTTTTTTGAGTGTAAAAAGCTACTACATTACATGAACAACTATGACTACAGCTTGAACTGCTGATTTCAGTAAGTGATTGAGTGTACTTGTTTCCTGTAAGATATCTTGAGTAATTAAAGGACAGAATCTAAAGCTGAATCACCTCCTCCATGGTGAGCTGTTTGAAGACAGGGTAATACTTATGGAGCCGAAGCCTGCGCAGCCAGTCCAGGATGCCATTCTGCTCTGGAGTGTTGAGCTGGGACTGGGACTGTGTCTGTGTATGGGACTGGGAACGAGACAGGGAATGGGACTGGGGGTATGAAAGGGACTGGGAATGTGAGTGGGATGTTGGTTGGGAATGGGACAGGTGCAGGGACTGAGGTTGTGTGCTGGACTGACTGCTGGTTTGTGGATGAAGGTGGTGCTGGGAGTGCTGCTGAGAGTATGAGTGCGACTGACTGTGCTGGGGATGCGGCTGAGAGGAGGGGTCACCTCCGCCAGCCAAGGAGCACTGGGCAGGGAGGGCTGGCACGGGGGGAGGGAGGGGCGACATCTGGGGGGAGTGCTGGGGAGGAGGAATGGAGGGAGGAAGAGGAGGAGGAAGGGAGGAGAGGTGTGGAGAGGGGCGAGTCATGACAGAGCTGTGGGTGCTGACGACGGGCTGGACGCTGGCCACTCTGTACACCGCCCTGTGGGGGGAAGGACAGTCAGGGGGGGCACAAATAAAGATGAATAATAGAAAAACAAAGAAAGAGAAAATTCTTACCTGTTGGCTCCTCTGTACTGAACCATACAACCAAGATCTGAGGGACAGAGTCAAAGCAAAAAGACCACCATCATCTTCACTATCATCATCAACCCCCAAATTTTTTTCTAAGGATTATAAAAAAAATTATTGCAGTATTTGAAAGTATGCAGATTGATGACATCTTGAGTCTTGAGTCAGACTATTCCTCAGTATATCCCATAACTCAACATGATTATTGTGACTGTACTGACTGCATCAATTTTCTGTTTACGTTGTGTTTCCACCACAGTTGTACTGTAGGTTTACAGTTTTTAAAATCGTTAGCATGCATTTCTCAATACTGAGTTACTGCCCACACCAAAATTCAGTGCAGCACAATGATTCAGCTTCTGTTGGCATCAGAGGGCAATTTGAGCAAAGGCACCACCAGTCGGTGTTTGCTCTCCTCAGCTCAGGTTTTGGAGGTTCCCCGTTAGCCATATCCTCTTGTGCAGCTGCAGCCTTGGCTGCTCTCTGCTGCATCTCTTCAGCAGTATACTCTGGCTCAAATAAATACGACTTACTATGCCAGTCAGCCAAACCAATGTGAAATGCATCCTCATCCATAAATTCCTCTGCAAACATATTTTGGGATGCCATTTTCGCTGTTGGGTATGTAGCTAGTTCATAATACAAGCAAAGAGAACAAGTTCTATTGTTTAGCGACATTTAAAGACTGCCCCTTGGCTACTAGGAGGCGGAGACTACAAATCCAAATTGAAACAAACTGTATTTCTTCCTCGCTTCAAACAATGTCACTGTCACGTCAAATGACAGCGCTGGATGCAGGAAGAGCAACCGATTTTGCAGCTGCAAACCTAGCTTTATCAGTCAATATAGCATGCACTGAGGAATTTATTGGTTCAATTATTGACTACATTACCATCAGCACTGATTGGATATCCACACAAAAGGTGACAAATTTTCACTTTAAGAATCTAATATGCTGATGTCCATGATTCGGGATGTCAAAATATTTGTTTCAACTTACAACAAAGGTACTACTAGAAACTTAACTACTGACTCCTGGAACTGCAATTTTTTTGAGATAATTAAGATAATAACTTGTGTTAACTTTAAGTTAAAATGCAAAGACACTTCAGGTGCTTATGGAAACGCTTACTCCGAGTGCGGGAGCACACTCTGGCACAAATTAGACAGTTTGTGAATTCGGAGGGCTGTTGTTTTGTATGGTTCGGTCATTCAGAACACCATACTCTGGGAGCAGCAGAGCGTACTCTGGATGATCTATCTGGGAAGACGGAGCAGCAGAGTGCCAAGTGGAGTGACTATGTGAATAACTAAACCGTTTGTTAGTTCATGTAGAAATAGAACACTCTGTTTCTTAGAATAACAACACACTACCCTTAGTATAGAGTGTCAAATTGAATTTATGAATGCATCCTTGGAGGACTGTCCGAAAAGTTTTCTAACTGCAACATGTCATGATCTTAAATGTAAGATGGTTCTACGTGAAAAATGAGTGAGTCCTCATTTCAACCATCAAAAATATGTTGGGGCATTTATGCCATAAAATGAGGGAAAAACGGATGTTTTATCAGTATATTATTATCATTATATGATTAAGAGCTTGCAAACTTTGTTACTCTGTTCTGTTCTGAAAGCAGTGTCTGCTGTGTGTGTAGTGATATAAACCCATTACCCATGTGTTCAGTGCAATAAATGTGATAACATTGCCTCATATCCAGCTTATGAAGAATGGACTGTGATATATTGTGGTGGAGGCCAGAGCTCTGTGTGTTTGTGGAGGCAAATAACAGCTCAGACACATTCATATTAACCTTGCTTCCCCGGGGTCTCCTGTGAGTCTGATTCACACTCACACACCCACGCCCTCACACACACACACACACACACACACACACACACACACACACACACACACACACAACAGTAGGAACACATGCAAAAGTACAAGCACACACTGAGATACACTGCACTAACGGCTATAAATACTCTCCGAGATGAAGTCACACTCATAGAATCAAACACACACGCATACACACATACACCAACATGAGGTCACCACACTCTAGGCTTCCCAACACAAACATGCCACGCTGAATTCCCACACCAGACTAAAATAGACCCTGTCCGCTCCCTCCAACACCTCCAAAACACAAACTGCCTGCAGCCTCACCTCTCTCACCTCTTCACCACCACCAACCAAGACCTACACCCACACAGCCCTGTCCTTTCCATTACCTCTTTCTTCACTCTCCTCTCTCTCTTCTCCAACACTAAAACCCAGACATGAGGACTTTTATCTTGCCAGTCTTGCCCTGTCCTTCTTGGCACCATCTTTCCCTGCATCTAAGAATAGGGATCTCGGTTTTATATCCCTGCTGCCCTCTTTAGAGACTTACTGGTTTTATAGACTCACACACTCACAGCCACAAAACCATGACATCTGCAGTTTAAACCTATCCTATTTCTCTACGTTAAAAAAAGACACAAAAATTACATAAAATGAAATAAAAAAATTGAGAAAAAATAAATTATTGACAATAAAGCAAAAGACTTACTAGAGCTGGAGGTGAACGGGCAGGTCGGGGCTACAGGAGCCGTGGGAATAGGTGAGGGTAATGGAGGGAGGGGGGAGGGGAGGGAGGCAGGACAGTTTGGTGAGAGAGGCCTGGTGGAGGTGAAGAACAACTGGACGCTGTGGTGCTGAAGGACATGGCAGGGCAGCGCTGTCAGACACCTGGGTGCAGGCATGGCAGGACAGCAGAGGGAGAGACAGGGGGACAGACAAGGAGTCAGACAGACACAAGGAGGAGGCCAAAGAAAGCCAACTGGATTTTGAAACTACAAGAAAAGAAGCGTCATCACATTTAGCTGCATCATAGAGGGGCATTTAAGAATAAGCTTTGTGCATATTAATGCATATTAACATATCAACACTCAGGTAAGAGAATGAGATACATCAACACTTCCCACTGTTTGTGTTGTAAATGCGGATTAATTCAATTTCAAAGCAGTCTATGTAAAAAATAATTCAGCAAAGGTAAGTTATTGTGACAGTCTGTCTCTAAATTGACTTAGCAAGCAAGCAAAGCGATGTTCACAGGCAATTGCTACTAGCCAATGAAACTGTGGAATTTTATGAATGCTTTATGGATGTTTGAAATTTGCAAATATGATGCCTTTACAACAAGTGCATGGGAGGATTTAGGATACCCTGAGGAGTTTTTGATCACTAGGGGCACTATGGAGCAATATTTTTACAGAGCAATCCCTGCTGTTTTTATCTTATGCCTGTACACAAGGATGCAAATGTCAAGGCCTAGTCCACACAGACAGGGGTATTTTTGTAAATGGGGTTTTTCCTCCTTCATTGTCAAAAAAGACTATTATACTATTATACACTATTATATATATATAAAAAAATCCCCATTCAAATGAAAACACAAAAACAAAATTGAAGTGCTGCCAAGGGCATGCCAAACCAACGATATAACGGTAACCCTCTAGCCGCACCTTGAAAAAGAAGCCAAAAACTCAGTTTTCCCTGTCTACATGTTAACATGAAAAACAGAGTTTTTGAAAATCTTTATGCCTGATGAAGTTTTACAAAAGGTTCATTTTTAGTGCCCCATAACACAGATGGCATATGAAGGCCAAAATGCATTAAAAAAAGCTATGTTTACAAAAAATACCCATGAGCATGTGGACAAGGCAAAAGAGTGCAGGGTTTTAATTATTCAAAATATCTGCTTTGCAAATGTCTATTATAAACAGTTAAAAAAAATGTGTCCGGAGAAAAAACAATCTGTAACATTTCTCCCAAGCTACTGTATATTTGATTCCTGGTATGTTACCAGACTCTCTGAAATAAACATTGATTCCTGAAAGAGCTCAATCAAATTCCTGTCCTAGAAGACAAATATAAACAGGAAGTGTTATGGGACTAACCTGGGGTCCAGCTCTATGGACTGAGGGAGGAGTTTCTCCACACCGTCATCAGGAAATGCTTGTGACAGCTTAGAGAACAAAAAGTTTCAACTATTAAGACACAAATGCATAGGTTACTAAACCAATACATTTCTATGCAGATGATACCGAGCTATTCCTCACTATGAAAGATGACCTTTCAAACAGATTAATACAAATGTCAGAGGAGGAGAGAGTGATTCATTCATTTAGAATTTTATAGGCCCTTTACATTTGTTAAAGGTCAGTCTGTAGAGTAGAGTACTGTTGTCTAAACCTGAGCATGAGATTATTATTATCATTATTATTATTATTATTATTATCAATCAGGGAAAGTGTGTTTCAGTGGTGATCCTGACCTGGGTCAGCAGCTCTGTCACCTCTGGCTGAGTTCTGATGACGGACGACACAAAACCATCGGACCAGCTGGCCTGCAGGAGGAAGTGAAGAAGAAGGATGAGGAGATGGCGTGGAAGAAGTAGAAAACCAGGTGGAAGAAAAGAGTAAAAACATGAAGAATTGAATATGGAACATGTGGAAAAGTGAGCAGGTGTCTGTTTACACTGGACCCACCTCGAACACATATTCACTGGTGTCTTCAGACTTAGGTGTCACTCCTCTCAGCACCACCCTCTCAATCACCACTGCAAGAAGCACAGATTGTTTCACACATGATCAACAACACTTGACATGTTTTGGACAGTCACTTTAAAACATCAGTAATCTACAGCTTATTAGTATAAAATGCCAGGAGGAAATTAAACTTGGCCTCCTCTCAGAAGTAAGAAATCATGCAAGGACAAAAGCATCAGGCTACAAGTGAAGAAGTTTAAACATGTCATCAGGTGTAACAACATGGACTGTGAATGTTTAAGCATAGCACAAAATGACTGTAGTGTACAGTATGCGCATAAGGTTGGTGGGATTGTTGACTCCATGTCTTTTCCAGATGCTGAGATTAAATTCCTGAATTATGTAAGAAGAATCACTCTTCCTCCCCAACAACATGCATTTTAACTGATCAAAGATACACAACGCTGGCTGCTACATGGCCAGCATCCCGTTGTACCAGGCTCAATAGAAAGCATGTCTGGGATGAGTAGAGATCTTCCTCAGGATGAAAGGACGCAGTAAACTCACTATCGACGTGTCAGGAGATGGAACCTATTGATTTCCTAATAAAGCTACGCTGTGAACAACTAATCCATATTGACATTGTTAGAAGGAGAGCTAGTTAATGTTAGCTCTAAGCAGGTGGTGGCTGTAACTAACAGCTAATGGAGTTAGATTTTGATGCATTCAAGCTCTATTCAGTATAAATGAGTATTGAGCGAAGGTAAATTACAGTGTTCTCGTGATGTGCTAATCCAGTTCTACTCCTGTTGTACCTCTAGCTTCATCTGTACCTACCAGTGAGCCAAATGAACTAATCTGTGTGATTTAAGTGTGAAAGCTCCTTGTTTTTCCATTCATCCGAGATGATTTGTCAGGTACCCTCAGTACTGTGAACCACTTAATACTTTTAACGCTTAATGACTTGATGATCTCTGACTCTGTACGGTCAAGGCCCAGCAGCTACCTGACTGAACATTTTGTCCATCAGATGAAGCTAAAATCTTGGCAATACTTGAGCCATGTATATGCACTCCAACTTTCCATCTGGACAGAGAGTTTGTACTGCCAAAGCCCTACCCACAGCTGCTGCTGCAACTCATTCAGGATGGTGCTCCCCACCTGGGATCCAACCTCCCCAAATTCTGCTATCTGTCTGATCCAACCTGTGCTCTGTCCTCCGGCTGCCTGTAGATATTTGTATCAAATTTATAACTCTGGGGCCTGGCCAAGAATATCAAGGCAGTTACATCTCGAGACCTCTGAGTAATCAACCAGCCCTCAATTCTGGCACCAAATCCTCCTCACAGGCCAAACTGTCTCCTCCGCCCTCACTCCAAGTCGTTCAGAACACATAATATTTGTATCAGAAGTTGCTGTACAACGACTTTATACTGCAATCTTTTTTAGTTTTAATTCTGTCTCCTCTTGTCAAAATGCATATTGTCCCCTTTTTTGTACATAGGACTTGTTTAAATAAATATATAGAAATATATCAGTCGCACATGAGTTAAGACTGTATGCATTCACATGTGTTCAACCATCTTGGATTGTTTGTCTACTTCTCTGTCTGGATGCATGCCTCAGGTGCAGAGGCAGGTTAGGGCTGCTCCACTGCCATTAGATCCATGTCATTAGATAGAGGGTGAAAGTGAGTTGAAGTGGTGGGAAAGCTAAACAGAAGGGTGTGTGTGTGTGTGTGTGTGTGTGTGTGTGTGTGTGTGTGCGCAGAAGACCTCCAGGTATAGGTTCAGACATATTAGACTCCCCATCTGAAACCACATAAGGCGTGCAGCAACAAGCAGCGAGGGAGGAGACGACATGAGTGAAGGAGGAGACAAATAAAGAAGGGGATAAGGTAGGAAAGAGCGAGGAGTCCCACACAAGCGCACACACACACACACACACACACACACACACATCCCTCACCACCTTGCTGTGTGCCTGTCGGGCAGCAGCTGTGGAAGGCTCTAAATGCCGCCTGCCATTCACACTAATCTGGGCTGCCAGACACACACTCACTCACACACACTCTTTCTGAAGTCCAGGAGTGTGTGTGCATGACAGGATCAAAAGAAGAGTTTCAATTATCTCTGAAAGAGATAATACTGTGTACTGATAAATATGCATCATGTTGGCTCTGTGTCTTTATTACTTTACAACTGCACTTTATGTGTGTGTGTGTGTGTGTGCCAGAGAAAAACACATAGTAAAACCAACACATGAGGTGTGGCTCATTCTGCCGCGCCTGAGGTAGCAAAAACTGTAAACACACACAGGGAAAATAGCAGGCCAAGGCATATAAACTGAATTGTGTGTGCTTGACAGAGTGTATATGCCTCTCTGCATTTGTGCTTTATGTGCTTGTACATGCTGAATACAACTGTGTGTGTGTGTGTGTGTGTGTGTGTGTGTGTGTGTGTGTGTGTGTGTGTTTATGTTGGTGACAGCTATGTGGTGTGACCATGAGGTAGTGAGATATTTGAGCATTGTGTTTCAGACAGAGGCCGGGGGCCAAGACAGTAACTGACTGGCGTGGAGAGGCTCACCCTGACTAAAACCACATACTGTACACGCTGAGACACCAGCTGGTCACTGAGTGACTGATGTCACCTGAATGATAATGGAAGATATCCTTGGTGATCAAATGGTCTTATGACAACCAATAATTCAGCGTGCCTGTGATTACGACTTACAATAGACAACAAGACACTGTTGTCATCTTTGTTATCATGTGTGTTTAGTATATGCTATGATGAGATTTTTACCCTTTTGCCTAAGCGACAACCTCCGGGCCAACTACCTGACACTAACGTTCTACAAAATGCAATTACTCAAATGGCCACTGTTTTTATGGGACATTCACATCTTTGTCAATCTTAAAGACCCTTTTTTTAGAGCAGACATCTTGTCATAGCAGTAAAAAAAACCAAAGGTAACAATGGCTCACTTCTATCAGGAGTCTCGGTAAGCCATGACAGTGTGCTAACACGCATAACAGCAGGACCCTGGGGTGTGCTTACTTAAATGGAATGCTGTGGTTTTCCATGTTATCAATTATAGACCGTTTTACTAGATTTGCATTGCTCGGCAACAGCTTGGGTCTATGTTTACTTCCTGTCAGCTGATGTTCTCACATACACTGCAAAAAATTCCAACAAAGGGACCCATTTGGAATGGTTATGTCATTGAATTTTAATGGTCTATGCCTGTGTCTTTCTGTTATGGCAAGCCATAATCAGGTAGACTATAAAAGCAGGAAAGTACACAGCGTCAGTGACAGCATTCAGGTTTTGCATTGGAGCCAGTTTGGTGCCAGTTCTATTGAAGTTAATAGGGTGGGCACAGCAAATCACACTATTGTTACAACTTTGACTGACAAATCCTTCCACCAGATTAAAATACACACATTATGTGATGTTAACTGGTGGTTTTTTAATCTGAAAGTGCGCGTTTGTTTTCCTTGTTATTGGTCTTCAAACAGATCATGGCTCTGTCAGTCATTACGTGAGAAAAATGGCATTGGGATGGGATGGGATTTTAACTTGTTATTACCTGGCAGAATCATCGGTAATTTGTGATACTGTTAACTAGCTAACATTTGATATGTTGGTTGACATATATTACCTCAGATAGCTTTTATATTTTCAGTTCATTTTCCCCAACAAAGTCGAGAGATGGACAGTGATAAGCTATAAAAACAATATTCAGTAATTTTGAAGAAAACTAGGACTACCAACAGCCATACCCCTTAGGACCTTAACCACTGTGATTTCACGTTATATTGTCAAAATTTTAAAAATTAAAAGCTCAAATCACTGGGAAGTTACATTAGCATTAATGACGGTGTAACGTTACAGTAGCACTGCTGCTTACTTGAGCAATCTAATGAAGCAACAATAATTTAAACACAACAATATGGACAAATCAACTACACTGCCAATAACATCTAAGAGTGTTTAGGGAGGGAACACTCAGAAGTGCTTTAACATAGCCATAACATCAGCTATAAAGTTTCGATAATGTTTACTTTTGTTGCCAGGAGGTGGCGCTAATTGCCAAGTTGTGTATACCTCTCAAATGGATTCATTATTAAGCATCCGAGGGGACTGAATGAAGAATTGGTACTATCATGTTTTTTGTAACTATAGATGGTGATATGAATGTGGTCCATTATTATTGTCTGGGGGGTTCTGCGTGGGCTCTTCGGACAGCTACACTTGTAGCTACTCCATTTTATTATTTTTCAATTATGTATTCTTGTTTGTATACTTTTTGTATTATGTTATGAGTTTTATGACTATGGACCCCAGAAAGACTAGCTCTTCGTCCAGGCGTCAGCTAATGGGGATCCATAAACAAATAAACAAATAAACCCATTACTTTTCACAGACAGTACTGTATATGGACCATCTATTGGTCACACATCTGTTGACTGCAATAGTATTTACCTATATAGGTTTTATTGTTGTTTTTCTCATGTTGTTGGACATTTTTGACACTTTTGGTCATGACAAAAAGTTACTGTCGATTTTCACAAAGTTTTTTATACATTCTGGTCTATTCTTTGATATTGTATTTTGTGCTTTAAAATTTTCTATTTTTCTATAATATTTATACTACTCGATGCATTACTGAGGTTTACATTCATGAATGATCCATATTTATATCTTTTGTAATGTTAATCTGAACCAGCTGGTTTCTGTTGAAAGGGACACACATGCCCACAAACCATGTAACGCTGTGGACGGCTATGAGCTGAAACGCTCCCGTTTGGCTGCTGCTGTGCAATCCACTATATTAAAAGTATTATACTTATTAGTGAGTGCTGTTGGGTTTTTCTACTTTGCTGAGTTATATGCAGAGCCATGATCTGTTTGGAGACCAATAACAAAGAAAACAAAAGTGCACATTTAGATAAAAAACATCAGTTAACATCATGTAATGTGTGTTTTTTAATTTGGTGGAAGGACCTATGGTCAAAGGTGAAAGAGCAAAGTTCCTGCCCCATTAACTGTAAAAGAACTGGCACCAAACTGGCTCCTATGCAAAATATTAACGCTGATTGACATCATGTCTTTTCCTTCTTTTATACTTACCATGACCAAAATGTCTGCTGGGGAAAGTTCTAGAAGAGACATTTTTTATCCTATTTGGCAGCAATTTTACTGAACAATTTATGACAAATCTGCATTGCATGAAAAAGACACAAGATGATTATGACTAAGATACAATTGTGTTCCATGAATCAATATCTTAATACTGACACTGAAACAGTGTAAAATGCTTCGCTCAGAGAATTATTACCCAACTCTGCCTCTTTTAGCTCACTGTTTTGGTTTTACAACACATTTATTGTTCCATAGCTACTTATAATGATTAGACCTCATTTCCAGTAGCAACAAGAAGCTGTGTTTAGTAAACAAGCTCTAATAAACAATATAGCATAGACAAAGTTAACAACTTCCATTTCGCAGATAAAGATTCAGACATTTTTCTAGTTGGTGGAGACCAAAATGTAACAACCCTGAGAGAGAATATTACACTTTACTTATCTAATAAATAGTTAATAAACAATAATATAATAAAAAAAGGGGAAAATATATGTTCAATTAATTTCATTTCATAAAAGTATGTACTACAGAGTTCATAACAACAGGTTGATCTATCAAACTGGGAGAAAACATTGAGACAGCCCCTGAAGTTTCATCGCAATGATTGTTGATTTAGAGGGTTTGGTGATAATTAAACTGAGGCATCACCCTGAACCTGAAAACATGTGTATCCTTAAGTGACATTCTAGACTGAAGCTCACACACACAAACACACACACACACACACACACACACACACACACACACACACACCTAAGCCTTAGGGCAGCATTCTTTAAGCTTAGTTTTAGTGTTCAGATGTGCCAACATGCCACATCTTGTTCAACTGGGCTTAACTGGGTGTACACCGTCACACACACACACACACACACACACACACACACACACACACACACACACTTCATGCCGACACGCACAGATGGAGGATGGGGGTTAGGCCACACACACGTACAGTAAGACAGACAGAGAGACAATGAGGTCCTCCTCAATGAAAAAGTAGAAAGAGACAGAATACAACAGCACTGTAGACAATGTTTCCAGTACAGAGGCAGAGAAAGACGCTGACATTTTTAAGCACTGATCTAACTGATGTTTCTTACTGTTTTTCAGATTATGTAAAGCATTCTGTGATCAATCACAGCTACATACACTCGTTGTCATCAAAGTGCAAGAATCACAGCAGTGTACTTCGGCAGTAGAGACATACATACATTTAAAAATCCCTTTTGTCTTAGAGGCATCCTGGGTAAAATCTATGCTCGCCCCAAACACATTTTCTATTGTCACCGGGATGATGGGACGACACTACTTTTGAGCACCGCCTAGCTGACGACAAGTACCTTTCAATGTTTTACCTGGATGTTGAACTAAAAGGTGCAAATGATCTGAGATGTTTGTGGAACTGTAACGTTGCGTTCTGAAGGCTTAGTATACGTTTTTTTATTTTGGCCTTTATTTATACAGGTCATCTAAGTGAGGCACGCAGGCTCATTCTCAGGAGAGACTGATAACACTAAGTGGCTGCAGCGGACCACCTACAGGTGGTACTCAGTGGTCACAGAGTAACTTTCTGGCATAAATCATTAAGCCATGGTGAAAGTCGAACCCTGTGAGGGCTACATGTGCTGTAAATAGCACAGGATCATCATAAGTGCTCTTCTGGGAGTGACAAAATAACTTAAAAATATAAAAACAAGAGCTTCTGTAATAACCCCAGTAGCTCACCTTTTCCTGTTTTTCCCTGGAGGCTTTTGGTTGGTACTGCTGCATCCTGGCCCTGCCCAGCAGGTAGAGGAGGCAGATGTGGAGGTGGTGGTGGAAGAGGTGGTGGAGGTGGTGGAGGTGGAGGAGGAGGAGGAGGAGGGAGGTCTGGGTGAGGAGGGGTAAGCTCCTGGCTGACCGCTTGCTCTCGTCGTCCCATGGTGAGCCCTGAGCCCAGCCCTGAGACTGTGCCGGCCTCTCTGGTCTGGCTCTGGAGCACAGGGGTGAGAGATCATTCAGTAAAAGAGAGGTTAAAACCACAGAGCAGAGGTCAGGGATAACTACACACAGGACAGGACAGCATTAACTCATCAGCCTCAAGTACAGCTTGTTTGCACACTGGAGCATGTGTGGTACCAATATAACAGTGACCTCAAGGTGGTATGTTGTTGCTCACAGACGGGTCAACTGCGAAAACGCATGTAGTGAATTCTGCGTCTGCTCCCATGCGACCAGAAGGAAACACTCCCACACATTTTGCCCCTCCTGTCAACCTTCACAGTCCCACATGGGCACAAAACACACACAAGGCAACATTCAATAACCATCTATACGAATGTAACGCTGAAGCTGTGCTGTCACTACTTGAACAAACTCAAACACTAAGCAGCACTCTCTCCAGGGCTGGCACAGTGCTAAGACAAAGTGAGGAGAAAGATCTGGCAGCGCGGGCAAACCAATATTTAACCAGGCTCGTCGACTCAGAGGGCGCTCTTATTTTTAGCAACGTCCTCGAGGAGCAGTTGTATGGAGGAACATCCAAACACAAACCTGAAGCTGCCTTTTACAGCTGGACGAACTGCTGCTACAATTGAAATTGGGCTTGACGTGCTTTGCTCGGCAACACCTTGGAAACTGATCCCAGATCTCCCACCAGACTTTTCCAATCCAGTCCAGGAACTATTGTCATGCTTTAACAATTCAATTTTGAAAAATTCCAAAGATCTTCATTATCAAAACAGTCTTTCTGGGATATAATTTCAGTTTGTGTTGGACGTACTTTCCTATAACTTCCTATAACCTGAAATTAGTATTTTCCACAGGCACTTTCACAACTGTGGTTCAGTTCATTTGGAGCGAACCAGTAGGAAAAAGTGCCACATTATGTTTTGTTCTTACTTTTATGTTTTCACTGGCTTTTAACAAAATGAACAAAGGCAACTAAACACAAAGTAATACAGCATGTTGTGAATAATGAACAACAGGTAGCTACAGCACAAAGACATGTGTCTTGACACCTGTAGTGACAAACCCACAAATAATTGTCACCTAAAGATATTCTTGACTCTACAAAATGTTTTAGCTTCTCTCAGCTCATTGTTTGGTTTTACCTTTGTGAAAAAATGCCCATCAAAATTTCCGAGGGGCCAAGGTGACATTTTCAAATGTCTCATTTTGTCTGACCAACAACCCCAAACACAAAGAGATGAATGTTTACCATATAAGAATTATGAATATAATTAAGAAGACAGTATGTTTTGTATTTACAGCTTGTTGCAAATATGCTGCAAATTAGAGCAGATTTAGGAGAGAAACAAATCTGTATAATTGAGATTTGTATCACCCATCTATTATCTATTGTTCATGAACTGAAGGTTAATGTATGTTTTACTTAAAAAGAAACATTAACATGGTAATCATATACCACAGGCTGTCAGTCTTAAAGACAAACAACATAGTTTATGAGCCACTAGAGCCCATAAAATTATGAAATATTACTCAACTCAGAGCCAGTACTGTAAACTATTAGTCACACTAATGCAAATGTATGAGTTGTGAACACAACAGGAAATTAAAAATAACCAGACTTAATGTGAGCCACATGTGTACAGTATCTGTTCATCACTTAAAGGTGCAGTCAGTGATCCTAATCCAATATAATTTTATCTAATTCAGCAAATATCTCCTTACGGTCCGCCAGCTGTGTGTGAGCTGAAAAGAAAAATCTGGTGTTTATTCACAGCCCTGGCTCTGTAAGTGCGAAACAAACAAAGTGGCTCGGACCAAGCCACACAGGACTATTCCAGCCAATCAGCAGCAGGGGGCGTTTGTGCTCATGCACAGGACGGGGGAAAAGCTATTGCTGAACTCCATAGCACACTGTCAACAATCTTCCTCCAGAATCGATGACTCCATTTTTAAGTGAGATTTTATGTGAACAAGGGTATATATTATCATTTACTGTATCTTACAATGCAGTGCAAGGTATGCTCTATATAATGTATCAAATGTGGACTAAACCGTCCAGTGAACATTTTGGTTACTAAAGTTCAGTGTTAACTTTATTAACAAAATCTATGATGTAAAATGTTTGCCACTGACCTTTTTCCATGACCAAGATGAAATGCTAAAGTGCTAAAAATAGATCTATTATGACAAATTTATGACACAATGTATATTTTGTTTTCACTGATGAGATTAGATGGGACTAAAATGCTAGTGTTGCACGATTGGACCTTTAAAATGCATAATATTTCCCCCCATTTGAGCGTCTAGTCTGTGTGTCCAAACATAAGAAATGTCAGTGGTTGTATTGGTAAAGGAATGTGTGCAGATTTCCAGAATCCCAACTTTACAGCTGATGATGTCCCAAACTTATGACAACAACATGATGGCTTAACGCAAAAAAGGTTTGGTCACAAACACAGAACAGATCTTGAGGCAAACTATTTATTATTTGTTAGAAAGGAAAACACAATGCACTGTAGTAACAGGAGGCAAAGAGACGCCCCGTGGCTACAAATTAGGAGAGAAGCAATCTCGGAACCCATCGGCTATTGTCTGACAACAAAAAAGCCTCTGGAAGCAAGGTCCACATTGACTTCTTACCTGCCATTCAGACTTGGTCAACACTACTTGGACTACAAACTGACTACAAATGGAAACCAGAACAATTCAAATACCAAAATCTTGTCCTAATTGAATTTGTTTGAGGAGAAAAAACATTTTGACTTGTAGTAATGACTCTAAGTTGACTAAAATGTTGTGACTCTGTCGACTAAAACTGGAGTAAACATTTTTTAGCTGTCACTGACTAAAGTAGACTAAAACTATGAAGGATAAAAAGTACTAAAAAGTCAATAAAACTAATAAACTTTTTTTGTCCACAGACTGAATTTAAGTAGCTGCTAAAATCTGCATTGTATTACTTACTGTGATACAATCAGTGCTACATTAAAAACCAGTTGGAACATGATGTGTGTTTGCTTTTACCCCTTTCTAAGTAGCGGTTACTACTTGTCATACAGTTCAACAGAAAAACCCCTCCAAAAGCTGATTCATGACATTGCAAATAAAATGACTGCATTCGAGTTATAAATGTGCGGCTCTCTCATTTTTCAGAGGGAAAACCCAACATGTGCTGTGGCCTGCAATCGTACACACACGCACAGCATGGGCCAGTAGATCTGAAAACGATTAAGTGTGCTACTGCCACATCCGCATGTTGCCTGCCCAACCTGCCAACTCTCAGCTCTGTCTGCAGAGTGTTAGCGTGGGGAGGGAGGGTCTGACTGTGTCATACTGTAAGTCCACTTAGTAAAAACAGCACTCATGAGAACAACATGAATCAGCGGGAAGGATTACAAGGAAGAAACAGGAAAACAAGAAGTGTGGGAATGAAATTAAGAAAGGTTCCAGATAAGTGGACAGCATGCAAATCTCCCTCAACGCTGCAGTCGTACAATAAAAAAACTGAAACCTATAAAACACAGGCTGTGTGCTGACAGCAACTCCTCCTCCCGCTCTGCAACAGTCAGCTTTACTCTGCTGTTAATTCTGACACTGGCACTGCTTTAATAGGTATATAAAGCACACATATAATAGAGTGATTATGCAGGTTTGGACAGGCCCAACAGATGTACTGTATGTGTTGTTTATACCACTGCACTGTTGCTGGATCCTGCTGGAGAAAATTTAATTCAACTATTTTTCCTCTGGAGTGACTCGGCATCCAGCTGCTTCGTGTTAAAATAAGCTCATGCAAGTTGACTTAAAATCCAAGAGGAAGAACTGACTGCAGTGGCCCATCTGTTTTCTGCACAGTGGTGCAAAGTAACTAAGTACATTTACTAAAATGTACTAATTTTGAGGTACTTCGACCACAATGAGTATTTATGTGTCTTACTACTTTAAAGTAGTTAACAGAAAAATACTGCACTTTTTATTTAACTACATTTATGATACAGCTGTATTGCTTTGTAGATTAACATTATGCAATAACCCAATAGCACATAAAGTTATTAAAAAGCAGCTTTAAAGCTTCAACATGAAAATACTGCTTAGATGCTAAAATACAAAGTCTCTTTTAAGAAAATACAAAATAAATAAATAAATAGCAATAAAATGCACCCTTGCCCAATTCAGTGCATTTAGTGGTTTCAGGATTAGTCTTGCTTTTATATCAGTGACAGATTTTACTTTTAAAGCAAACCTTTGCATGAAGAACTTTAATTTATTTATTCAAATAGGATCCCTATTAGCTGATGCTAGTAGCACCAGCTAATTTTCCTGAGGTTAGGGTGTTGGGTTTTTAATTGACAATGTGATTTTGCTACTTGTGCTAAAAGATGGAAGCAGAACAAGCCAGTTACTGTTTTACACAGACACAGAGGAACATTAGGATTTATTTATAGCTGTATTTCTGAACACAGGACAAAGCCCAGTAGTCAAATATTTGGCTCTTTAGCTACTAAATACTTCACTGTTTTCACCAGCTAGTCATTGACATTGTCTGTGTGTCATTTGCTACTGGGCAGGTGACGTGCAGTGGGTTTATCAAAGCTTTTTCCATCTTAAAATGTTGCCTACTACATCTGCTGATGCTGAGGAGAGCTGTGAAAGCAAACCAATAAAAAGTTGTGTGAACCAAAGCAACACACAATGAGACGCTAAAACACTCTGGAGAGCTTAGCAGAACTGCAGACAGATAACAGTTCTGTGGGTCGCCACTAGGAGTAACTTCTTGCACATTTTATGTAATCATTTGATCCATTGCTAATATAATAAATATTGGTTAGAGCAGCTTTAAAGAGTCATACCAATAAAAGTTAAGGACAAATATCTTAGAATCCTGACACACCAAGCCAACAGTCGGCTGTCAGTCAATGTGGGGACATTGGTGAGCGTCTGTCATCCTATTTTGCGGATTGTCCCTCATAGTTGGCGCTATTTGGCTGGTTTTTGGCAGATGTTTACACGAAAATGATCCTCTGAAAACGGAATCGTTTCTCACTTTCATTTTGAAAAGTTTCCGCGTTCAGACGACAACATTTTGATAACAATTGCTGTACACACAGATCCACAAAAATGACCAACAACGCTGCAGTATACATGCCAGGCCAGTAGCTGGCGGTGTGACTTCGCAATGAAACAACGCACGCCTGTGCACATGCGCTTCCTTCTACATAGTGGTGATGTATAAACAAACAAAATGGCAACTGCACAAACGTTTGTCTGAATGGATGACGAGGTGGAGTTGCTACAGTAAATCTGCACTTTGCTGGAGAAGTGTTGATAATTCAACAGGGTGAGCAGCACAAACAGAGCTTGGGAGTCCGCCATTGTTGTTGTGATAGTCGACTTTCTTGCGCATGCCTAGTGACTGGAACCGCAGTGCGAATGTCCGAAAAGTCTCCGTTTTCAGAGGAACTGCATATTGCAAGTTTACATGACAACGGAGATGGTGCCATTACTAAAAAATTGCACTCTGGAACCCATTTTCAAAACGTTGCATTTTCAGGCACCCAAAACGCTGCTGTCGTGTAAACGATTGAGAAATATTTTGTTTCCTTTTTTAGTCAGTGAAATCTTAGCAGAAACAGTTTGCAATTATTTGCGAATGCAATAACGCAATTTGTGATTTGCGTTATTGTTTGGGAGCGCACAATAAATATCCTTTGTTCTTTCAACATAGCGTTGCATTGTTAAGGTGCTAACTGGCTAACTAGCTTCTTTAATCTGTCCTGTGTGTCTTTGAGTTTCTCTTTTTGAACAATGAATACAAATAGCTATGGAGAGTTATGTCCCGATCCGATATATGGATCGGTATCGGCCGCCGATATTAGCAAAAAACGTGCATCGGCATCGGATCGGACTGCATGGAAAAATGCCGATCCCAGAACTCCGATCCAGTTTTTCATGGAATCCGATCCAGGTTTTCTGGCCAGCCCAGCGCTCCGCAATTCAAGCAGTCCATTCCAGCGATCCGCTCCAGCACTTACTATCAATCCACCAGGCCAGCATGCAGACACACATGGAGGGAAGGGTAGAAAGAGTAGCGGCCAATTTAGTTAACTGATTATTTGTTTTCTGCTCTGGTTTTTTGAGAGTGATATTTTTATTTGGTTTACACTCTTATTGTTTAAGTAAAGAGCACTGGTGGCATTGTTTTGGGCACAATTAGTGAAATTGGAGCCATGGATGGACTATTGCTTGTTTAAACAGTTGTACAATATTGTGTGTGGTTTTTTGTCCCCTCTGTTGGTCCCAGGAAACAGCAGCACCAGGCTGGCACCGACACTACAAAAATAACTGAAAAGGAAAGGCTGCATTGTTTGTTAAATGTCAACAATGTCTTGTGGTGTTAATCTATTTTTTATTTATTAGGGGGGCAAAGCACACGTGTGTGGAGTCTTGCTGCTATTTTAATTTCAATGTTAGACATTTTAAAGATTTCTTGTGTTGATTTATTTTCTATTTATTAAGGGGCCAAAGCAGCCAAAGCAAACCAGCTATATTTTTTATTTAATGTTAATGTTCAAGTTTAAAGTTTGTTTATTTAACCCTGTTCACAATAAATGGGTCAGTTTCTCATACCAACTGTTGTGGATCATTCTAACTAACCCGATTAAGTAGTCATTCTTGTTAGAGTAATATCGCTTGATCAAACCTTTTCTAACATGACTGACAACAAAATAAGTGAATATGTATAATACGTGCTTGGATCGGATCGGTATCTGTATCGGCAAAAACTCAAGGCTGTAATATCAGTATCGGATCGGAAGTGAAAAAACTGGATCGGGACATCCCTAGTTAGTAGGACATCAGTTGCAGTCTGCGGTGTGTTCAACTTTTTGGCCGAGACACGGGCGACTTGAGGCAACACAACAATTGGCTTCGTTGCCACTACTTGTTTGAATTTGGTTTGGCATGTCTGGGCCTTTAAAGGAAAATCTATCCCCAAACACAGATTCACTTGGCATTATTGCCTGTCTTCATTTTGACTAATGTAAGCCCTGCTACAGTAGCAACACACACTGTTAGAGCCTTGAGTAAAAGCTGTTGTGTCACCTTTATATATCCACAGTAGGTGACAGCAGGCCCGGCGTAAAGCTGCTCTACTGTACAGCAGATAATGTACGTGACTGCTGTGGTTTACAATGAAACCCTGTCATTCCCTTCAGAGCAGAGAAGGAAAGAGAGCCACAGAGAGGGAGAGAGTGAGAGCATTTATAACTTCCTGGGGATTCACTGGAGACACACACACACACGCACACGCTCACAGACACACACACACACACCACAGAGGGTTGATTTCAGCATAGAGAAATGTGCTGACCTGCACTAAGCAGGAGCCAAGGGCAACAAAACACTAAATACAAACGCTCCTCTCTGAGCTGGGTACTTTCCCCTCACTGCTCACACATGTTTAAACAGTATGCCTGCCTGCTTCCGTGTGTGGGTCTATGACTATGTCACAGACGGGAGCAAAACACCCAGTGCTTTTTTAACTTTCTTTTCCCATCTCGATTAATATTGCTCACACTGATTATCAGTTTCTTTGTTTTCCTTATTTCTCAAAGTCTTGATTCGTGCCTAAATTATGCCTCATCAGCTCTTTGAAATCTGATCCCAGATGTTACCGTAACAGAGGCTTAATGAGCCATTCATTTCCCTGCATCATTGGGAAATCCCCTTCTCCCCTCCCCTTATGATCCCCACCTTTCATTACAAAACATCCAGGCGGAGGGACGGACCACATTTAGTTGTAAACAACTACAATCTTCTTCTCCCTGGCCTCTTTTATCATCAGTATTTGGACATTTTATGGTTGACCACTGATCTTGTTGCTACAGAATCAGATTTGTTTTACAAGAGGAGTACATTTCCTCACATTTCAACATATTTATCACATGACGGGGATTTGGCTCATCACCGGAGAGAAGGTTGATGGTTCAAACTCCACATCCAGCTCCACTTGCTTAAGATAAGTCAAGTGAAATCAAGGCATTTACTCCAACTAGTGGGAATTATAAATTTCTAACGAACGGAAACTGAGAAAAGATGTCACTGTTGTGTTTGTACTCCAACATGTTCTTTAACACCTTTCACACAAATACAGCTTATGGGGTTACAGTTTCTGTTATATGTATGACATAGCAAAACAAAACAAACGAAGCAGGGACAGACTGAGGTGAACAGTCTGTGTCTCAGCTACATTTTCCAACAACAGAGCACCGAGCTATAATTGACCAGCCTGATGTGTGTAGAGATGTGTGTGGTTATTCTGTGGCAGCCTGGTGTCATGTGCAGGCTGCAGATTTTTCAACATGTGTGTCCCACTGCCTTCAAATGGCTGCAGGGATTTTAGTAACTGAGGAAGAAGCTTTTGACACAGTAAGAAGCAGCTGTGGACATCAGATACTGGAAGAATCACTCATATTCATTAATAGATAAATGCAGACTGATCTACCGACGTTTCCTGGTTTTATCACATTAAACAATATTTAAAGCATTACTCTGTCATTGCTGCACATTTGCTGCAAGTATTTAGTTTGCTGTTGTTGATTAAATATCCAGACTGGCAGCAAAGTGACACTGCACTAGAAACACACGTCTGCTCTACTCCAACGTCTAAGGACTCAGTTTCTACCAAAATACCAACAACTTGCTTTGCGCTGCCTCATTTGAATGAACCTCCCACCTGTTTGTGCCTCCTCTCCTCCCACCTGTGCACTCTGTAGGGTTGCAAAGCTGATCTTTAATATTTTGAAAACCTGTGCTGATGCTTGCTAGAAGTCTTCCTCTCACCTTCAGCTGGCACGCACTATGTTTCTTGGCACATGACCTCCAGGGGAGCGAGAGATGCAGATAACACAAGAGCCTGCTCCCAGAAACATGGCTTTCTAACAACAGTAGTAGTGTTTGAATTTGTAGGATTCTTAAAGGGTAACTTAGGTATTTTTCCAACCTGGACCCTGTTTTCCCATATTTTGTGTCTAAGTGATTAATGGGAACAACACTTTCTGAAGCTGGTCCAGTATTTAGGGACACTGCTGCAGCCATCAGCAGTGAAGGAGGCTACAATGTAATCCCTGTGGGCAATTGAGCACCAATACTTGTCTGCTAAAAATGTTTGTTTTTGCCACTGACAGGCTCAGATTGTTATTTTAAGGGTCTCAAAACATTACAAAAAGGATCCCTGAAGATATTGACAATTTTGTTCAAGAGTACCAGACACCATTTGAATAAAGAGTAAATTAAGCGCATATAGATCCTGCAAAATTTTCACACCACATTTCACTGTGTGGTTGATTTCAATCAAACCACAGCTGTGATTGTTAAAACAGTGGAAAGAAGAACCAAGACAGCTTTTTGTGAGTTTTATTTTGCTCTGGTCAACTTTGAATGAAGTGTGCTTTACGTTAATAAAATTACTGTTTATTTAAATGTGGTGTGGTGAGTTTGGTGATAGCGATTTCTGGGCTGTTTCTAATAAAAAAGATTTTAGTCTTTAACAAAATGGCCTATCTCTGTAGGGTTCTGTAGGGTAATCTGAGCCTGTCAGTGGCAAAAACAAGCACTTTTAGTGGGGATAAATTGATGGTGATCTATCGCCCACAGTGATTACATTGCGGCCCATTTCATCTCACTCAGTAATGGGCGAATTTCAAAAACTGTCTTCTTCATTAGTCACTTAGACACAAAAACATTGGGAAAAATGCATTCAGGTTGAACAATACTGAAGTTAGCCTTCCCCTGAAAAGTGTTTCATGAATGTTTTCTTCATACATTTTTTGTTACAATGTATTTTTGCATGAACTTATTATTCATTTTAAAATGTAAAACTGTAAATGCAGATTCAGTCCCGATATAAAACAGCTATAGTTGCTATCATACATGAAAAGAATTTCAAGTACAACACATGCTACAAATTCCAAACTTGCAGAAAGCTTTCAGTCTGTAGTAATGTCTCAAGTATATATTAAACAATCAGTGAATACATGGAACCTCATTCACTCCAATGAAAGCTTTCATACAGCATAATATGCTGTATGGGTAGCATATTATGCTACCCTATTGCATGCACTCCCTACTGGAACCAAAGTCAGCTGAAGAGATAAACGGCCTTTTAGCCACAACAACACATGAATAACAAAGGATAAAACTACCACAACCACAGATAACCCATCAATAAAATGCTATTTGTTTATGTATTGATGAATTTAAAAATGTACATGAACACTGACACATCCGAATAAACTCTGCCTGTGTTGCTCCCTTACCTTGTGCCAGCAGGTGCAGTGAGTGTGGCAGGGTTGGCAGGAAGACAGAGGCAGTTGGGCAGCACTGGCATCGAGCACCGAGCAGGCAGCAGGGGATAACGAGGCCAGTGGCAGGGGCATGGTCTGATGGTGATAGTGGTGATGTGGCTGAGTGTAACACGCGGCAGCTCGATCCCCGCCGGGGCCTGCTGCTTGAGCCTCTCCTCCTCCTCCTCCTCCCCTGCTCACCTGGAACAACCAGCATGTTGTGTAAGATGCTGAATCAGAAACCCGGCAAGAGTAAGATGTCACATCTCTTGTTAGCAGCTGCTTCTTCATCGCTTAGAGACTCTGTCACTCACTCTCTCTACAGGTAAAAATAATAATAATTGTGAAGTCAACTTTTTTCTTTCAAAGGGGCTCCATGTATGGAAGCCCATTTCTGCCAGTAATTGCTTAGTATCTCAAAATAATAAGTCAGTAAGCTATTGTTTCTCATTATTCGAAGATACTAAGTCATTATTTTGCAATAAATAAGTCATTGTTTTGAAAAAGTTTTGACCTATAATGACTTAGAGGATCTTTTTTTATCACACTGGTGGAAATAGGCCTCCATATCAATGAAAAATTCAGAGTGTGTGGAGCGTAGATGGCTGAGCAGCTAACGGTACCAACTCCATAAACAGCACTAAACAACAGCAACAGTGCTGACAGAGCTAACGGTGTTACACAGGGGGAACCGGACGTTGGGCACTACACTTCCTGTGTAGTGTGTGTGTGTGTGTGTCCTGATATCAGAGGTAAATGCTGTATGAGCACAGTGCAAAGCAGCGGCAATTAGCGAGCTAGTGGGATAAACACATGCACTAACATGCATACGCTGTCAAACCGACTTACCAGAACAAACCACAGAGAAGCTCGGATTACAACACACACAGGTAGCATGAACTCATTCTCTGCTCAGGACATCATAACTTCTCTATAACTTTTCAAAGCAAATAGTTGTTTGCTGCGATATTAACGCTTCCAATGTTGCATCAGGGTTCCCACACATTTTATAGACGTAAATTCAAAACTTTTCAAGGACCAATAATATTTTTTTTTTCTTGCCAAACTTGCCTGGTGTTTTTTAAACAGAACAGATGCTTCACTATTCAAACCTAATTTCAGTTAGCTGATATACATGAAGATAGATGGTAGCTACAGATGTCGATAGCTACAGAAAAGAAATCTGTTATCATGTTACGTGACGTGGAAGGATATCTTTCCTATCTCAAATTTCCTTGACTTTTCCAGGCCTGAGAAATTTGACTGTGAAATTCCATGACTCTTCCTGGTTTTCTGTGACTGTGGGAATCCTGACATTGGATTAAGGTGAAAAAATACAGAAAAGAGCATGAAGTATAGGTACTCGTTTTTTTCCCACATTAATTACATAAATTATAGCAATTTATCCTGCATGGTGATTCTACTTATGTTTGGGATCAATACGCCACCTGAGAGGTCTAACATCTTGTCAATTCCTTATGAACAGAATTCCAAGTAGTCTTATTTGGGAGGGGTAGTACTGTGTAAAAATTACTGTCAACACCAATCACAGATAAAGCTTCTAAAGATCCATTGTAATAACAATGTTTTACAGCTGAGAATCCAAACAGAAACAATCTGTACCACAAGTTTTTGTAGGGGAAGTCTGATGCATGCCATCAGTTAAATTCCTGTTTCTAAGTAATTCCCATAAAATTAGAGAACTTCATAAGAAATCAGTAATGATAAGTATGCTTTTCTGAGCTGTTAAAGAGGACCAGGGGACCCAAACTTCAGTGGACAGAACCCGGTTATTTCGGTTGTATCTAAGCATTTATGATAAATCCAACAGAGCTTAATATAATTAAAAACTGCAGCTGTGAGCCTTAAAATTATACTTTGTTACAGATGCATGTCAAAAATGCAAATTCTTCTTTTAGCTTAGTCAATTAAAAAGACTACCTTTTGAATCTGACCTCAGCTGTGGTCAACATTACAAACTCCTGCTGGCTGTCAGCTCTCACCTACAAGCATGTCATTTACTTTGTTCACCACTGACACACACATGACTGAGGTCTGCTGTGCTCACAGGCAGCCTGTCATTGACTCAGCCTCACTTGTAATTTGGTGTACAGATAACATGTCACCGTGCTGTACTAATCTGTGACATATTTCCTCTGCCAGCTTTCAGAAAAGCCTGAAATTAGTCTGCGTTTCACCTGCTGCGGTGACTTTTCCTTTCCTCCGAGCGGGTGAGAGCCTCACCTGTGCCCAGGGGCCTGATGGATGGGCGGACGTGGTGATAACTCAGAGCACCAGGCGCTGGTTAACAACGCCCAGTGCTCTGAATTTACGGGATTCTACTTTCCTGAAGCAGGCACCTTGTCAGAGAGATGAGGATTCATGGCAGGGTAACATCCTGCGGCATGTTCACCGCCCTGTCATCTCACCTGCTTTATGAGCTCTTTCATGTCACTCTTTGTTTGAACAGTGGGTAACCGCATGCTCTCAGTCAGCCATTGATACAACTTTCACTAGTTAGCGTGTTTTGTTTTTTTAAATGCCATTCACAACCATAAGACAGGACCATGCAACACGAGTACACACATGAAAAGTCTCTTTCACCATGATTAACCTTTGTCCCCTGATACAGTCTGTGCCCTTGTACTTATAAGTCAACAGACATGTTTGCATCTGACTGAGGGAATTTAGACGTTAAATTGTGTTTGTGAAAGACAAGTTCTGTCAGCTCATCTAAATGTTGAGAAAGTGGCATTTCCTCTCAAGACACAAAGTCCTGGTACAGTACAGTACAGTGCAGTACAGTATGTACTAGAACATGTTCCGGACCTATCCACCTACACAGAAATTGGCAAGTGATTCAATGTTATAGTCTGTATTTGTGTAGAAGCATCAAAGTTGGGCTGGGCAATATACTGATATTATATTGATATCGATGTATAGATTTTGGATACTGTAATATCATATGTGTTTTCTTTTTCTGGTTTTACAGGCTGCTTTACAGTAAAGTGATGCAATTTTCTGAACTCACCAGACTATCTGTTCTATTACTTGATTTCACCCATTTGGTCATTATATCCACATTACTGAGGATTGTTTATCAAAAATATGACTGAGCAGGGGTTCAGTTGTTTTGCAGTGATACTGTATTCTGTCTAACAGCTGGGCCCCTGCTCCTCACTCCTGGTAACCTTGTGGACTTTCTATTGGCTCCCTGCTTTGAGCATCCCTCTCACCTGCAGGATGTCCTGGATCTGGCTGAGCTGCTGCCTCAGCACCTGCTTCTGGTGGAAGCTGAAGGCCGGGTGGTGAGAGGCCATGGTGAATAACAAAAGAAACTGCTCCTCGGTCCTCCCGTCGTTCAGCGCCAGCCCATAGTTATTGATCACCGTGTCTATGTGAGTCAGGGTCCGGTACAAGACCCCCGCCGCCTCCCTGTTGTCCGAGCCGAGCAGGGCGAGGGACACCAGCAGCTTGCTGCGCACCACCTCGTCCGTGATGTTCGTGAGGCCCGACAGGTCGGCGGGGTTGTTGGCTTTGATCTCAGCATCCCGGAGGGAGTGGTAGTCCTTGCGGGCCAAGTCCTCCAGGCAGGAGCCGAGGAAGCGGAGCTCGATGGGGACACAGAGGTCCAGAAGGCCGCACAGGAACTCGGCTCTCTGGGCTGAGGTGAGGGAGGAGAACCAGCGGTACACCCCCTCCCTCTGGACACAGCCCCGGCTCTCCACCATCCTCACACATCCACTCACACTGGACTTGAGCTGAATGTTGAGACAATAACTGGGATTAAAATGTCAAACTTTCAACAGAGAGTAAACTTCACAACAAAGGCAGCGCGTGTGTATGTGTGCGTGCGTAATTGCGCAGGCGCGCGTGGGCAGTGCTAATGTCGAGTGGCCAGAAAGTCAAAATTTGTCAACTTCCACTAAAGTGACGCTGTGTTACTCCCCACTCTCAGTGCCTGTTTCCACACAGTGCGGCCACAGCAGTGGAATAAAAGAAGTAACAGTTATTTCCTTTGTTGGTGGAGCAGCGGCGGCGGTGCAGCAGGCCTTTCCCAACCATAACCTCACCAAGTCGCCTCACATGTAGCCAAGGTGGTCTGGGTTGTGTTCAGCACGGCAGCCGGGGGTCCCTCCGCCGTGTCCCTCCCCGCCGGTCGGACCGCTGCCCCCCTCTGACGGCACAGAAACACTTCTTGCAGGATGGCAGCGAGGATCAAAACACACCACCCCATTCAAGGAGACACTCAATCATGACTTTTTGATCGGAGAAGACCCGCTCCCCTGTCCCGCAGCGGCACAACAATCCCTTCCTGTAGAGTTGCTCCTCCGTCCTCATGCTTTTCCAGAAACTTGCGCGAGGAAGCCCAGCGACAAAGTCCCAACCGCTAGCAAGACTGTGCTAGGGTTAAAGTTTAAAAACAAACTAGTGTGGCCTCAAGCTGCTGCTGCCACTGGAAATAACATCACAACACAGAGATATTAAAACTCCGCTGTGGAGAAAACAACTCACAAACTCTACCGAAGCTTTCACTCAGAGTCCATGAATGAATTTAGTGCAACATGTTGTTCTCCGCTCCCTGCATTCTGCCATGAGTCTTGAAATCAAGAAAAAAAACAGCTGTGTATAACATTAACCCAACTCTGGCAGCAAGACCCGCCCACTGCACGGAAAGGCCTCCACTGATTGGCTGTGAGTCCCGTCCGCATGCGAGGCCTCTCTCGTGATTGGCTCAGAGGGATATCGCTGCCCTGCTATTTCACATCTTTTTCTCATGCGCTCATACATATCTCAGCTTTATTACTGGAGCTTTAAAGTGCCAGATACACGTCGTTAAAGCGATGCTACATAATCTATTTAGTATGGTAGTCTCACTACTTAGAAAGTTATGGTCTATGTACCCTACGACTAATTTAGTTATTACTTTAAGTAGCTATTATTATTACTGTTTGAGTTTAGAGGGAAACTGGAAAGTTATTAGGAAGTTCCATAACCTTCATTACTATTATAAATACAAATATATAAAGATTAAAAAAAAAATTAAAGACAAGTATTATTACCAGATTTTAGAGTGCCATAAATAAGAAAAGGCAGCCATAAAGCCACAGTGATGAGTGTCAAACGGTAATATAAGGCTATAGAAATACAGTTTTGGAAAGGGATGGCAGCATAAGTGGATTCTGAGACAATATACCCTGGGCACAGACATGCAGAAGGTCCCACCACCTGTCCTCCATAGGAGCAAAACACACAGACGTTGTAGTTTATGCATCTCTCTGTGATTGTTTCACATCTCTTTGTAGTCATTTTTAGTCTCTTTGTAGATACTTTGCATCCCTTTGTAGTTTTTTTGTGTCTCTTAGCAGTCACTTTGATGGTCTTTGTAGTTGCTTTGTATCTTTTTGTGGTAATTTTGTGTCTCTTTGTGGTTGTTTAACCCCTTTTTGTATTTGTAGTATCTGAATGTCTCTTTGCAGCTGTTTTGCATCTCTTTGTCATCTTTTTGTGTATTTCTTAAGTCATTTTGTGTTTCTTTGTGGTCTTTTTGCATCTCTTTGCAATCATTTTGATTCCCTTTGTAGCTGCTTTGGGTCTCTCTGTGGTCATTTTTTGTCTCTTTGTAGTTGTTTAGTCATTGTGAGCATGTGTGTATCTCGTTGCAGCTGTTTTGCATCTCTTTGTGGTCTTTTTGTCTCTTAGCAGTCATATTTTGAAGCAGTCTCTTTGAAGTTGCTTTGGGACTCTTTGTGGTAATTTTTCTCTTTGCATCACTTTATGATCTTTTTGTGTCTCCTGGTAGTCATTTTGAGTCTGTAGTAGTAGTCATTGTGAGTATCACTGTGTCTCTTTGCAGCTGTTTTATGTTTCTTTAAGGTCTATCAAGCTTGTTTCCTGGTCTTTATGTTGTCATGCCAGAGGGGCCCTGACACTCTGGCCCTCTGGGCCTGTTCCCTGTGGCCCATTCAGTAATCCATCCATAGCTGGAAGATGTGGTGATGTGATTTCTATTCAGCCCAGCTGATGATTTACTAAAACTACTGTATCAAAATACTTTAGGTGCAGCATGGCGGCAGCAATGATCCATATTACATCTACAGTAAAATAGTATCTTCATTGTTAACTCACTGGTGAGAACCAAGGCCCTCTTTTGCCGTTATTATGTAGTTCATACCCAGGACCAGAAGATGGCGGCAGATGTCCATGTTGATACCTGATGCAGCAGCATCCTCTCTGTTGGATGTGGCGTTGCATCCATCATGACACCTGGCTGTGCATGGTCGCGCATGATGAAAACGTCACACACCAAAAAATTATTTTAAAATGTTGATTAAACACAGATGTACTTGATTAAACATTTATAGCCTCATTTTCCCCTCACTGTGCCCTCCTGTGTAGTTCTTCATGTTTCTCCTCTCTCAGTCAATACAGCCGCCCCCCATCCTCACTCTCATTGAGAACACAGCTCTCAAGAGATAAACCCCGCCCCCAACGGCAAGCCCCGCCCACCCTCTGACGGAAGAAAATTTAGTTAAGGTTGCTATAGTTACCACACCCCTCCCTCTTAACCAGGCCTGTGCCACTCCCTCTCTGCATCAGGGATGCTGCCTAACACACAGTCACAGACAGAAAAAGTATGAAAACACAACACCGCATCACAAAGACAGAGAAAGATTAAAAACACAGGAGCCGGGAGTCATTTTCTTTCAAACACTTTCATTATTTTCTCCACATAACTCAAAAACAAAACAGAGTAATTCCCAGAAACATAAAGAAAGAAAGAAAGAAAGAAAGAAAGAAAGAAAGAGAGTCAAACTATAGAGAGAGAGCTTGGCATGCTGTAGCATGCTGCGGACTAACAGGGTGACGCAGGGCATCGTCACCAGGCTGATGGCATACAGCAGAGCTTTTTGAACCTTTTTCAGTCTGGGACTGAAATGAAACGAAAATTACATCGTTCTGCCTCTCGGGGTGCAGGCACATTAGACTGTACTCTTGTAATAATGTGGGGGAAACACCAGAAATGAGCCTACAGCCGAGTTTGAGTTCCAGTCCGTAGTTTGAGAAACGCTGTCGGACAGAAAAACAACAGCGAACCTCCCTGCCTCCTGGAAGTTGTTACCGATGGCAATAGGCTCTGCCATCCCATCCAATCACGTGGAAGGAGCAGGATGCACACACATGTTCACACAGTCCGATGAGCATTCATGTGCACATATGCAAACAAACACAGAGGCTGGTCTGCCAGATGGGTTTGAGACACACACATACCCAGTTACTATAAAACATAATTAAATTATGACTGGTGTTTGTGTCTGTTTGTTTGTCATAGATGGTTTAGGATGATTGGAGAAGAAGCTGAGGAAAGGAGGCTGTAAATCCTGACCTTGATCCTGCCCACTGCTTGCTACTACACAACAACAGATTTGCATCATTTCCAGTTTGTTCCTATCAGGCTGCTCCGAGTATCACTTAGCCTAACGTAGAGGTTTCACTTTGTTTCATTTAACCCAGAAAAGATCAATAACAGAAATTTTGACTCTGCTGTTTTATCCCAGCTTCATGATCAGTATCAAATAGTCTTCTCTCCAGACACTGCTCCTATCAAAACTTAACATGTCGCATGTGCTTCTGAAGCTTTTTATGCTTTCAGATCCAATGCACAACTAAGATATTACAGTACATATGCATGCATTGTTGTACTTTTATCGATTGCGCTACAAAAGCAAGGCAGGTGGTGACTAGTATTTTTTTCAGACATCTTGCAAGTATAGTATAAAAGATGTTGTTGTTGTCATCAGGTTATGTTTTGAGAGAAGCAGTGGGAGACACTGATTTATCAATATGATATTGTCTTTAAACTGTAGTTCTGGTGTTACACATACAGGCTCTGCTTCACTGAATGCAGTATTTCCTCTAAATATCTCAGCTAGTGGTACAGTAGGTGCAGGGCTTTGCCAAGGACAGTCTGTCTTGAACTACCACCAACTCAGAGGAAGCTCCATCCTCTGACTGGTGTGTGTGGAGGTGGGAGAGAGTAGGAGGGAGAGATGGAGAGAGCACAGCTGTCAGCTGATGCTAGTAGGCTAGATGTGGATGAGCGGTGACTGCGCTCTCATGAGATGCTCCTGTAAAGTTCATGAACAGCGTGAAAGGCCACTGAGCTACTTGGAGAGCACACGCACACAAATACATACACACGCATGAAGACATGCCGTCTTGATGCAGTCGCAAACACGCTCACATTCTGCACAAAAAACATGTACACTGCAAACATACTATAAATACAGTATGCAGAGACGCACAGACGCATGCACACACACAAAATTCTCACTCTCAGCATGAGATGAAGAATGAGAGGAGACAGACATCAGAGCAAGGACGAATGAATGAGAGGAATGAGGTAAAAGCAATGAGTGTGTCAGTGTGTGTGCTTGGACAGGGAGCCATCAACCATGTATACAGCCAGCTCACACACACACACACACACACACACACACACACACACACACACACACACACACACATTAACACACACCCTGTACCACCAGTAACAACACCAGGGCAGGCGGAGGAACCAAAAGGCAGGAGTTATATAAAGAGGGGTGGAGGGTTACAAAATAAAGAATATATCCATCAACATATTGTACATGAGAGAAAATGTTAATAAATAAATTATAAGTTACAAATCTGTTGAAAACTATGATTTGAAGATGAAAAAGTCTGTCTTGTCAGTCCTGTCTGCAGACAGTGGAAGCAGACATCTTGCTGTAATGCCAGCTGCAGCTCTCGTGGCCTGGGGATCAGACCGGTACAGCCCATTTGAGTCTATTTGTGAACTGCTGAAGCTCATTTAAGTCCAGTTTCTGGACTATATAATCTCCCTGTGGTCCAGTTACCTGGACTGGTTCACCCCCTCTTTCATCCACTTCTTTGGGCTACACACTTCGGCATCTCTCTCCAGATGACTGGGGAGAGTGTAGCCGAGGTTAGCCCGGGTTAGCCACCTTTAGCCCAAATATTGGTGGAGCCCTCCTTGGTCCTCGTCTTCCCTCGGCCGGTTGCGGTCCTCCCACCAGGAACACGAAGGGGTGGCAGATTGGTCGTAATACTCATATGAATTTATAGTTGTTGTAGCATAGATAGGCTGACTCTGAAAGCGGTGCTGTCTTTAAATAAAAAAGTGGATAAACAAAATAGCCACTCCAATGTTGAGCAGAATCACCATGACAACCAGGATAGAGCTGTAGGCCTGCGTGGGAGAGAGAGAGAGAGAGAGAAAGAGAGAAAAGGCGAGAGTGTCAATAATCAGGACACACACTCAGAGCTCACACACAAGGCTGTTTTCATACAGACAGTATATCTAACCTGCTAAGACATACAAATGTGCGCAGTCATTTATATTCATCCATTTACCTTCTAACCAAAGCAATGCAGAAAGGCCTAGACATTTCTTATTACCACAGTTGGTCATTATTATGTCAATAAAGTAAAGGGGAACACACACCTAATAACCAACCAGTGGTTTTATATATATATATAGGTAGTGAGGTGGTGTGACTAAACACTAAAGGGGACCTATTATGCTTATTTTCAGGTTTATACTTGTATTTGATGTTTCTGCTACATGTTTTAATAGTTAAAAACACTTTATTAACCTCATACTGTCTTTGCTGGAAAACCTGTGTTCACCATCTGTCTGTCTCTTTAAACCCCACTTTCAAAAAAGCCCAGTCTGCTCTGATTGGTCAGTATTTCCGGGTCTTCTGTATCTCTCTGCACCATCATTGCAGCCAGGTAATGACTATAACGGAGAATAGCGGTATGTTCTACCCTAAAAAAATCCCCAATATAAGGTTTTAAACACAAGCGGACATGTTCCAGGAGAAATTTGATCCAAACTGGGGAGAATTAAGAACATCGGCAACCAAATTTACATGTTTCCCTGATGTTAGCATGTAGCTACATTCAGCAGTGTAGGCTATGTAATCTAAACACTTGCAGCATGCCTGGAGCAGATGACTATATTAAGAGATCCATCACACTATGACATCATACTGTAGCCACAGTAAAAAAAACAACCTGTTGGACACTTAGGGCTCTAGTTTCCCGGTGTGGCGCAGGGTGGTGAACCCCGCACAGAGCTAGTTTCGAGCAGCGCAACCCGAGGCGCGCTCAGTTTGGTAGTTTGGCAGACCGAGGTGCGCCGAGATGGGTGTGGCAGCGCAGCGGGGGGGGGGGGGGGGGGGGCGACAGATCCAGCTTAGCGCAGTGACAGTTTCGTGCCAAAAGGCTTCGCCGAAGGTGCACTAAAAGCTTGCCAGCTGAAACCAGGTCTACTGTCAGCGCAGGCGGAGCGCAGCCGGTGTAAGCCGAAGTTTCACTGACCGGCGGACAGTGCGCACACGTCACCAAAACCTCACAGGCAGGTTTCCAGAATACCAGGCACATTAACAATGCAATAAATACCCAAAAAAACACTATTCAATGCAACTATCTGCAATCAGCACATAAATGTATCTCTATATCGACTGTCCCGTCACATCTGATGTCAGATCAAAGGGGATTGGCACCGTTTGGCACGTTTGGCACGCGTAATGGAAACCCAACCTGATTTGATTAACACAGCTGCAAACTAATGAGTTCACATCCCTCTCAGCCAACCACAAACAGCCACAGCATCAGATAGGGAGTATATATTCAGCATCTGTCATCTTAGGAAAGTCAAAAGAAAAGAAACAGAGTGAGGCTGCGAGAGAGAAAGAGAGAGAGCGCACGCGCATGAGAGAAACGCAACATTGATTTACAATTGTGGTGACCTCCTCCCAGGCTACCTTTGCACCATCAGCCCGTGCTCGCAGTTCCGTATATTCAGACACTGCGAGCTTGGACCTTCTGGACCAAAACGTCAGTTTCCTCCTGGGAGAAGTTTGGCCGTCTGACGCTGCTGCTCTCTTCTGCCATGGCGAATTGAATAAACTCTCATTACACCTTCGCGCGGTGCATTTAAGGGCGAGGAGAGGGGCTCATTTGATTGGTGTGATGTGTGTAAAACCCACTCCACGCCTTCTCTCCTCCCTCTTTCCGACTTGCGCAGGTAGGTGGGACGGAGGTGGGACAGACGAGTAGCTGCGCCAGCACGCACGGTGTGCCAAACTTGCAAAATCCGCCTGGCCACACCCAGTTGGCGAAGCGCAGGTGCGCTGCGCCTCCGCCTCGCCCGGTCTGCGAAACTAGAGCCCATAAAGTTCAGAACAGTAGGAAGACTCACAGGGAGTACTTCTACATATGTTTATGCCCTTATGTGAAACTTTGGCCATGCTAATATGAACATGTTTCACCGTTGACTATATATAAGGTCCCCTTTAACAGTTTAAAGGACCAAACTCCAGTTTTTCACATAAAGAGTGATGATTCTCCCCTATTTTATCAACGTATTTCTACAAAGTCATTGGTAATAAGAGGATTTTTGTGTGTGTTGAAATAATGTCATACTTTTAACATCACGTTATCGGTCCTTGCATAACTGCATGCACATCAATCACATCCCACTGCTGTCGGGTGAATTCTAGTAACTGTCACCTCCTCTGATGGGGGCTCTTTTACTGATTTAGAAAATCCTACAGCTCTGGGGTTTATAAAATCTTAAAAAAAAAAAAGAATCTAAAACTTAAACACTTGGGTGTCAAGTTAAATACAATTCTCTCACACTGTGAAGATGTAAGCTTTTCACCTGACAGCAGCAACATTCCCTTATGTTGCATAAATGTTGATATTGGCTTTAGTGTTGCTATGTGATGCTGAAAACTAATAGATTTGGAAATTTTCTTATGAGTTAATGTCAGCCACAGTGTGGCTGATGTTCTCATCAGATATGTGGAGAAAACCATCCTCTTTTTCAATTACTGGATATACCCACAGATCAGCCTGATTATTCTCTGTCTAGCCTAAAATGCCTTTAGAAATAACAAGTAGGTTAGTAAGTAAGTAAAACTTTATTTATGCAGCACATTTCAAAACCAGGGTTGCGAAGTCCTTCACAGTTATAAAAATGACAATAAAAAGCATTTCCTCCTAATTCAAAATAATTGAAGAATAAGAACAAATCAGGGTAAGCAACCTGATATATATGTGATCAGCTCCCATCATTAATAGGATGAAACCCAATTGTGTGATGCCACATCTTTTGAATTCAATCCTAAATTTTACAGAACATCAGTGAAGTAAAGCCAGCACCAGGTCCATGTGGGAAGGCTGTGATGTCATTGTTGGTAGTGCTACAGCTCCTTGGCTTAAACAAGAATACAATGGATTGCTATAGTCCAGACGTTATGATACAAAACAATGTTTTTCGAGCTGTTTGACAGATAAATGGGAATATCTTGGTGATCTGTGACTGAATAACCAACTGAAGGTGTCTGAGTTAGAAGCCAAGGAACCTCTGTGACAACCTTAGTTTTGTGATTTAACTGCAGGAAACTATGAGGCTCTCATTTCATGAAAATTAGGTAAAATAGTCAAATTAAACAATTGCCCTAGTTTTACAAATACATTAAGATGGACATCATTGGCATAGCAATAACAAAGACGAATATTGATGGATATTGTGCCCTAAAAAGAGCATATAGAGGGAGAATAGGAGAAGTCCCAGGATTGGGCCTTGAGGAACTCCACAGATCAGTGGGACACAATTACCAATGGATACAAAGCAATTAGATAAATACAAAGCAAACTATGTCAACCTACTTTCTTAGACAATCTGATATAACTAAACAGATTTAGTTTTCACTTTACCACTGTTTCTAGATATCTGGTTTATATTGTTTTGTTGGTTTGTGGAAACATGGCATAATACCAAGCTTAAAAATATGTCAAGAAAATTAAACAAATTGTAATGTTATTTCATATTTGTAGCATCTTTGCAGCACATGGAGATAAGACCCAGCAGCAATGATGATGCATATACGCAGTGAAATGATGAAGGAGCAATTTGCATCTTAAGATAAATAATACGTGTTGATCCCACAGGGAGGCCCACCTTCTCTGACAGAGGGAGGTCAAAGGGCGAACTCGGCTGCAGAACAGCAGCCTGGAGCTGGCGGGGAGTCACTGTCTTGCTCAGTGACACTTAAACAGATGCTTGCTGACAACCTGGGTCGTGTGGGTGAAGGCCAGTCTTTCTGACCACCTGTCCACTCTGGATAAATATGTTAAAGTGAGTCTAGTATATTCACTGACATTCTCACCGATGCAGCAGTTTTTCTTCATAGCTCACAAAGAATCCCTCATACATAATGAAAATAAAGAGTATTTTGGTCTTATCGGAGGATTTACCCGAAGAGGAGGCACAGAACACCTATGTTTTTAATTAAGTCTACCTCTGAAATAATATTAACAATAGTTGCAATGGGAGAGGGAAAATGGGACTCTGAGTAACCATGCACGCTGATACCAAGCAACATTAGTGCAACATTGTTTTAAATGAATTTGTCCAGAGTGGCTGCTAACAAGGTTTCTGCTGATCAATCCGGTGATAGGCTTATCACAGATCTGTGTCATAGATAATTACCAGAGCAGGTGGATGAAATCCTCTAATCATTAGCCTTTTTTCTTTACCTCTATTCAGTGAGAAAATGTGTGCTTTTTATGAGTCCATGCACTATAGTACAATTCCTGACTTTGAATAAACTGATTATTTTTCAGTCTAATTATTTCATTTGTGCTGATGGAGGATAACCATTCACAATTAGGATTTTCAATGAGTAAATCCAATGGAAACTGGCCTCCAGTAAACTACAAGTCTTAATGAATAGAAGTCATTGGGGTCCACATTTAACAACAAAATTATATCAAAACATCAATTTACAAACTCTCACACAACTCATGCAGTATAATCCAAGTCTCATTTTTCTAGCCATATGCTCAGTACTTCCCAAACACATGCATTTTCACTTAAACCTGACCATGAAAAACTGAACTGAAAGTAAAAACTATCTACACTCTCTTACCTTCCAAGAAGATTCCATAAACAAATACATTCATTTTATCATGTTAAACACAGGAGCTGCTGGTCTATCGCTGCCTCAATCAGTACTTTCTTTGCATTATTTTGTGACTTTGGTGAATCCAAACTAATCCTTTAAAACACCAAAGTCACATAGTAACACAAACAAACTAACTGATGGAGGCAGTGGTAGATTAGCTGCTTCCATGATCAACAAGCTAAATTTACTGTTTTTTTCCAATGGACTCCGGCTTTGAAAAGAGCATAGATAAGTGTCACTTTCAGTTCAGTATTATATACTAAGGTTTAAGTGAAAATGCATGGGTTTGGGAAGTACTGAGCACATGACTGAATAAATGAGACTTGGATTATACTGCACGAGTTGTGTCCGAGTTTGTTAATGGCTGTTTTGATATAGTTTTGCTGTTGTTAAATGGGACATATATGACTTTAACTCATAAGAACTTTCTCTGTTTTTGGATTCTTTATTCACTGGTGACATGCAAGAATAGTCATGTTTTCTTGAGAAATTATGTGTAACATGGGTGATAAATTGATATAAGAATGGTAATTTGGTGGGTGAAGTATTCCTTTAACCAAAAAGTGGGACATGCTTGAAAATACACGTATTTGCTAAAAAAAAAAAAGATACTGACATGTTGATCACTGCACTTTAGAGGTGCTAGTATGCAATTTTTCAGACCTTTGGGCAGAGCCAAGCTAGCTGTTTCACCCTTTTTCAAGTCTTAACACTAAGTTAAGATAAATGCTGCTGGTTGTAGTGTCATGTTAGCATAAAGATCTGATCTAAGTTTCTGCTAGAAATATAATAAATGTATTTCTCAAAATGTTGAGCAATTGCTTTAAGAATTCTGCACATTCAGCTCAAGAAAGACTCAAGAAAGAAAACTGAGTTTTGTCAAAAAAATTTACAGTTTCCATACAAATTTACAGTACATTGTTTTTTCCTTCCATTTTTTTGGGGAAAAAACTGAGGAAAAATAGTTGAGAAATAAAGAGATGGCATGCCACTTCTCACATAAATTATTGCATGAACCCCCTTTTTTTCACTTAATTCTCTTCTAAAGGAATTGTATTGTATTGGAGGTGTAGCAATTTAGGTTGATGAATCTGAAGCAAATATCCAACTGCATTTTATACATGTTATTGTTTATCTGTAATAAGTGACAGTACTTGCAATGTATTTCTGAGTCATTTTATTTTACTCTTTCAGTGACTGGTATAGCACTTTGAAATCAGTAGGTCTTTTATTACTTCATTCCTCAAGTATGACTAAAGGACCGTGCAGCACCAAAAATGCTGAACTCACAACCTATTTTTTAACTACTATTTACTTTTCAAAAACACCTCAGCAGAGACGTTTTTTCCTTAATCTTTGTGGTTTAAAATCATAAAAACCGCACAGAGCACAGAGCACAGAGCACAGAGCAGTACTCCTCAGAGATAACAAAGATCAGGTTAAGTATAATCATGGTACAAAAAGTGTGAGCCCCTCTTTGCCATTCTTTTCCCTTTGCTTAAAATCACTTTGCTGTCTTCAAAAGAGAAATGCAGCTTAATCTCACCACCAGCTCCCTTGACCCTGCCGAACACTTTTCATAACAGAATGCTTATTATCCTGAGGATGAAGTGCTGGCAAAGAACAAGTCATTTTCCTGGTTTCTGGCATCTTCCCCTGGCACCGAGAGCTGCCACTGTGAAACATCTCTTACAGAAAAGTTAGATGTGTCCTTTAGGCCAACTTTAAACAATTATGCAGTAAAATCACTAGAAAGACCGTTTTTAACATTTATCTTTACCTTAATGCTTCACCAAGTGATATTTTTATATCAATAACTAATCAAATGACTATGTGTAATGCGAAAATGACAGTGACTAGCACCATGAAAATGATCCGCAGAGCTTTTCATTTGGCTAATCTTTAGTCTTAATACCCACAAATTTAATTTTGTTCAGTTTTACCACTCTTATCAACCCCTACAGTATTCACAGCAGCAGCAGGCAGCTGTTTTCAGCAAACAAACTATAATAAACCCACTGTACTCTACCTGCCCAGCACCAAATGACAGACAAAATTAGAAGCTAGCAGATAAGGAGCTTGGAGGCCAGAACAGAGCTGAGAGTAGGGTGAATACTGGACTTTAGGTGGCCAGAACCCAGATGAAATGAATGCTAATGTTGCTCCATGTTTGTTGAATGTGTAAATAGGCAACTCCTTGTTTGCACATTACCTTGTTTTTGTCTTAGCTTGTTTTAGTTGACCTGAAGTGCAAACCTTGATAACACAGCTGGGTGTGTCATATTCTGGACACTGGAAAGAGAGGACGAAGTCTTGCATGAAATACTCTTCTACATCTCCTTATTATTAATAGTTGGCCCATGCTTCTTTTTTTATTTATAAAAACAAATATCTGCAACTGATAACAGCTCACAGGTAATTAATGCAATCGGTCATCTTGCTTCTACTGTTTAATTCTGTTGTGCGCTGTGTAATGCCCTCTGGTAATGACAGATCCTTGATTACAATTGCTCTGCTCACAACTGGTGCAGATGCGAGCTGGTTCACAATCGCAAGAAGGTTACAGAATCTCGAGTGGAACCACTTAAACAAAAAGGGTATTAGTGACCACTATTTTGCTAATACTGACCTGTGGGATGCCCCAAGGCTACAATCTAGTACCACTGTTGTTCAGACTTTAAATGCAACCACTGAAAGTATTACCAGTGAACAGAAAATTGATTTTCATTGCCCTATAGACCATTTACAGATATCAAACAATGCAGTGCAGGTCTGGGATAAGATGCAAACCCTGGTCTCCTCCATGATAATGATGCGACACCACCACCCACCATCCTGCTTTTTAAAATATATAAAGATATTTTATTGTTTTCTAAATATTTACAGCACAGCCTCAGAGAAAGATGTTGTGCAGTGCACTGAAATCCTTGAGAAACATCAGGCCCAAGCTAGTAACCTCGGTCTGATTTTTGATCCACATCTGAATTTTGATGCTCTAAAATACCACCAGCACTGCCTTTTATCATCTTAGAAAATACTGAAAAAGTACAGCCACATCTCTCCTACGAAGATACCAACAAGCCTATGCGTGCTTACCACTAGCAGGCTTGCTTTCTTTTGTGGCCCACCTAAGAAAGCTTTACATAAACTGCAGCCCAGCCAAAATGCAGCAGCATGTGTGCTGACCACAGTCAGCAGGAGAGGACATATTATGTGTAGATATTCTGTTTTAAAGTCTCTTTGATTGTGGATTCTTCTTTGTACATTTTAATATTCTACTCTTGGTTTTCAAATCACTCACTGGAGTGGTGACTGATTACATGTGAAATACGCTTTAGAGAAGGGGCCCTGCTAAATCTGCTCCTTTGTTCAGCACTGGCTTTTAAGTTGTCCCATGATTTATAAGAACAACAGAGAAGCAGGTTTTTGTGTCTGTCTGGGGCGGATGGCATCACAATCTGTTGGAAAGCAAAATCTTAAGATGTTTTTTTTTTTAGCTCATAGTTACTGGTTTATCCACTAACCTGTTCCTTCATATTTAATGTCATTTTATTTCTTCACTTTCAAGATCTCTTTGTCATCATGTTACTTTTTGTTATTGAGGGCCATGAAAGGCTCAGTCGTCTGGGGACACATCTTACTGAGGTGTTGTTCCTGTAAATATGAGCCTTTGGGATGCACAGAGGTTCATTTCTGTGTTCCATGATGACGACTGGTTGATGTCTTTTAGTGGACACAGAGGTGCAGTGCTATTTTGGTACAGAGATTCCATACTGGATACAGTCAGAGAGTAAGCATCTCTTTTTTGTTTCTATGTAATGTACTTTTGTATTGCAAAAAGCACCTTATCAATAAAGTTTGATTGATTGATTGATTGATTGATTGATTGATTAACAAAAAGAGGTCCTTTGTGTGTGTGTGTGTGTGTGTGTATGCGTGCGCGCTCACATCTGTGTCAGAGCAGCCCCATTGTTCCCATGGTGTTCGCAGTGTTCCCTGTGTGTATTTATCAGAGTGTGATAGTATCTGTGTATGCTGTGAACCTGTCTTACACAAATCTCACTTGCTTCTCTGCGGCTGCAAACACACACACACACACACACACACACACACACAAGCACACACATACACCCCACCTCCAACCACCCCCCGCCCCCCTGTCACTGACACACGCCCACCGATTGGCCGCCGTTGAAGCAAGGCATAAGCTGTTCCCTAGCAACAGAGCGCTGGTTAACCAATAGGGGGCCTTCTGTGAGGAAGGGGCTAGTTTGCCAGTCTGCTGTTACTAAGGTGCAGAGAGGACCGTTGGGGTTGTCTCTCCGCCTGTATATCTGAGTGTGTGTGTGTGTGTGTGTATGTGTGTGTGTGTGTGTGTGTGTGTGTGTGTGTGTGTGGTTTAGGCTTCAGGTTTTCATGTAGCAGGTAGCACCATCAGCCACTGAAGTACCAAATATCCGACTTCTTCATTTCGGCATCACACCACTGCGGACAAATTTGTATTTAAGTTGTGTGAGGAGTATGGAACTGTATTTAACAGTTAACACACAAGTGCGTGTGTGTGTGTGTGTGTGTGTTTGTGTATGAGAGAGAGAGATTGTATTAGCGCTCAGGATGTCTGTAGCATACGATGTATGGTATCAACTTGCAGCTGATTTTCCTGTTGGTTTCATTAGCTAATGCTGTGACCGTATTATCGTCCAGGATTAGTGTGGTTGGGGCCGTCCACCAGACGTAGCCAAAAAATTATATTAAAACAGCGTAATCCCCCCCTGCTTGCTCATAGTACAAAAAAATCTTTCTTTATTTCACAAGGTTAAACCTTGTGCCTCTCCCCCAGGATTATCTTAATATGTGGGATAACATTGTGTTATGTCACTGGGGATGGAATGTATCCACATGACAGTGGGCAACAAATCCTTTTAGTCAAATCAATGTGTGGCAGTGACATGACAGATATGACAAATGCACCATACAGCTGCTGTCCAGGGTGATATTAGGGCCAAACAGAGCCATGCAGAGGTCCAAACTACTGAAATTTAAAGCTGCTATGATCAATATTTTTATATTAACAATGGACAGAATGATCACATGTAAAGTGAAATGGGTCACTCATAAGTTGGATTTCCATCCAAATGTAGCGCAAATTTTAATCAAATTTTCAGAAGATTGGCAAAAGAGAATGCAAATTTGTGTACTTTTCTATCCACTAATGTTATGCAAGTATTGGGAGGTGGTTCTGCGAGATAAGCAGCAGGTGGCTCTAATTCTCCTGTGAGGTGACGCTGCAGAAGAAGGTGCAATGAAATGACATATTTCAAAGAGCCCCAATTAAACCTCAAACAAAGGAAAACAATAGATGTATAATAACGGAGAGCACACTGAACAATGAAAATAGAGATTTTTTTTTAACAATTTATATCACAGCTATGTGCTCTTAGAAGAGTTTTGGTAACATCCCTGTGTGCATACAAATGCGTGTTAAAAACCAGCCAGAGATGACAAACAGAACTTACAGTGGCCTATACAATGACTGTACATCATCATTTATTGGCTGAATCTCTTTCCATTCCACTTAGTCGCTATTGACTTTAACCAAAAGTTTCCACCTCCTTCAAATTTTTGACATTTCCAGGTTTTTTATGTGCAAATTGGAAACTTGCATTAAAACAGCTTGATGGAAACACCTCTACAGTGATGAAACTTCAAAGAATTATCAACTCACTCAACAGTTCATTTCAGTTCTACAGAACTTTACAGCAATTTTTCCAACTTGTTGTGGAATGCAACATTTAGGTTTTGTTTCAGTCTCAACATTGTCACAAGTGTTTTCCAGCAGCTGTTTTGGCAAAAAGCTCTGATAAACTTACTTTGAGCTACCTGCCCAGCACCAGACAGCAGACGAACAAAGCTGGTGACTAGCTGGTGAACACAGTGTAGCATTAAGCTGCTGAAGAGCCAGATATTTTTCATTCGTTAGGTGGACAGAAACACGACTACAGTTGAATGCTAGCAATTAAATGCTAATGTAATGTTGCTCTGTGCCTTTTCAATCTCAACTACTATTGCTATTACTATCTAAAACATTTGAAATATCAACTTTACAAAGGCGCCAAAGCAGCCCATAATTAATTAATGCAGGCTTAAGGGAATCTAAGGATTTATTCAAAGATAAGCAACATGTGCACACTAAGTATGTGCACTTCCCTGTTCAAATTTATTTGTGTATGGCAACCCAGTCACCGAAAAAATGTTGGCATTGTACATTTCTGCAAACCACCAATGCCTTACATTTGCACATTATTATATGGTGAATATGTTGAAACTTTATGTTTTCAACAGCGCTGTGGTTAAGTTGTAGTTAGGTTTAGGCACAAAACCCCTCGGTTAGGGTTAGAGTTAGGGTTATATAACACTGTGGCTTAAAATACATGGTTTTGGTGGCACACCCTGTCAGGAAAAGCAGTGATGTACAACAGAACTAGTTTTCGTGGCACTATCACTGCACGTGGGTTGCTACAAAACAGCCAAGTGGGTGCCCAAAAAGCTACTAAAAACACAGTGATGACTCGCTAAATCACAATAGGTTTTGTTGTTTGTTGGTCTCGAACAGTGGTCTGCAACTTGGCAGGTTTCTAGCCTAGGTGTCACGCCATCCACCATCCCCTCCACCTCCAGATGACACAGTCAGCTCATATATTACATCACATTAAAGACATTGATTTGATACATATGAAATGTGGAAATGTAACATGTCCTTGTTTTGCAGAAATGTACAATGCAAATATTTTCCTTTGTGTATGGACATAGGAGCATGTGTACTTTTGGTCTGGTGCTGTTTCCTGTGAAGAAAAATGTCATTGCTACAGTACATGTTTTACCCAGTTTGGTGTGATTTTTTTCTTTTTAAATCTTAATTCTAGATCTGTTCTCCCTTTGTTTGAGCCATCCCTTAAAATCAGTTATCATAATAATGTACCCATCAGATTAATTTGTAGAGATACTCTGCTAGACATAATCTTATAACGGTTCATTAGGCTTAGCAACACAAACAATCAGACAGGTTTTAAAAAGCCCTGAGTGTAACTGTATCATAAAAACAATGAGGCATTGTAGCTGTAAAGCTGTGTCCAGCAGAGGCAGCACACCCTCAGATACCAGCCACGACACAGGTGTGTACATTATTATGAAAACCAGCAGGAGTGATGGCCAAATTAACAAAAATAATACAATAACAGTATTGAGCCATTAGTTTATTATGTGTATTACTGAACCATAACAAATGAACAAACAAATAAAATATGCTGACTGTGCCGGTTTACTTTGCAGCTGTTTGTCCTCGTGTGTTAAAAATGCTTTCAGCACAAATTTGTCAGTGTGCTGCTTGATTAGATGAATGAGGCTGTTAATCACTGTCACTGAAAATCCAGGCACAGCTCATACTGTACATTGACCACGTGACAACACACAGTGATGCTGATACGTATTAAAGCATTACACCTGTAATCACTAGGGACAGTGTTTATGGTCGTGGATTTTCAATCAGACTTCACATAAGCATGTAGAAATTAATCTGATTTCATAAAGAATGCAAATTATATTAGTAATACACTTACACACACACACGTGACCAAAGACATGCAGTTGAAGAGATGTTAGCTGGTTAGCAAACACGTACATCCAGCACACTTGTTTGTGTCCACCTGAGTCCAATATTTACTTTTCTTTTGGCTCTGTTTTTGGTCTTCACCAACTCCTGAGAAAAAGATCTGGTTCTTTGGCTGCTAAATGCTCGTTCACCGCTAGTTGCTAACAGAGTCTTTTTAGTGTTTCGTGTTAAGCAGGTGGTGTACTGCTGAATTTTACGGGTTCTTGCTGAAAACAGCTGCCTGCTACGGCTGAAAACAACACAGATGAGAAGTGTGAGACTGAATCAAAATGGTAAGGTTGTGGGGCTGGACAATTTTAAACAATGAAATAAAAGAAAATATTATGTAGAGTTGAGGGAAACTACAAAGTCATGTGATTATTCTCGGCAGGGTTATCACTACAAACATCATATTTTACAAACAAGTGGTCATGTGATCCATTGTGAATATAAAAATATTGACTATAGCCTCTTTAATGGTGAAATTCAACCATTAACATTTTAGCTTTTACTTTAAAATCAGTTTATCTGAATGTATGTAGTTTGAATTTCTATCATTGAAATTTCCAGGTTATTTCTAGATGTGCGAAATAAAAAAAACCCTCTCTTTCCAGTATGTTGTCTTAAGAAATGAAAAACAATGTGTAGATTCATACAGCAGTATCACCTATGGCCCACGAGAAGTGAGTGTCATTGTATTTTTCTGCAGAGACTCTGTCCTGTTCTTATTTTCTTCTTATTTTCTGCGTTCCAGATATTTATAGGCGCGTACCTATAAATGGCGTTTGCCAAACGCCAAACGAGTGATCTGGGGTTGGATTTTACTTTCTCTTTTGCTGGCAAGTGTGTTTAAAAACAGTAACCAACTATCCTGCATAGTACATCTTTTAAAAAATAAAACTTCACTGTGGAAGAACTTTTGATCCTCAGAAAATTGCCTCCTGACCCCCTTCACAGGGAGGTCAGAGATCAGACTCAACAGCAGCCCTGCAGCTGATAAGAATTCAGTGTCTAACTGGAGGTAGAGTGAAGGCCGCTTGCTTGGCTCCCTACTCGTACCATGCCACCGTGCCCTCCAAAACAGTACACAAGAGAAACATTTAATCCTCCAGCTAAATTCTTAAACCGGGAAATATTTACAGGGTTGTTCATCAGGAGTTTGTCAGTGAAGGTCCTAAGAAAGCTGCAAAAAGCAGATCTGTACTGATGGAATTTTTGTAATCTAATGTTATGGCTGTCTATTTACAGTGACTGTTAAATGAATAATTCAGTTTTTTTAAGTGGGGTTGCATCAAGTTTTTATCTATAGTCAGTGTATTATATACAGTAATTGTCTTTCAGTATGTAGCCCATTTAGAGAAAGGGCAGGGTTGCTGGAACAGAAAGTAAGCAATGTACTGCTGTGGAAGGGGTCAGCAGCTAAATGTATTTAAGCCACCTAAATAATCCCCACCTAAAACAATATCAGTTCAAGTGTATGCTATATTGAAGGTATTTTCACTGGTTTACCTTCCTGTTAGACAGCCTGTTCCAACAAGGAAGCTGTTAATGGCTTTAGTTACATATCTTCAAAGCAACCAAACCCCATTGACAAAAACAGTAATTTTGGCTTGCTCAACACAGGAGCTGCTGGTCTACTGCTGCTTACATAAGTTAGTTAGTTTGTGTTTTTGGGTGACTTTGGTGAATCTGAAATAACCCTTTTGAATGTCAAAGTCACAAAATGACACCATAAATATAACTGATAAGGGCAGCAGTAGACCAGCAGCTCCTGTTTTCAGCGATGTTAAACTGTAGTTTTTCTCAATGGAGTCTGGACTTGAAGAAAACAACATAACGGCTTCATTTGCCCATTAGAAACTGCTGTGTGGCGGAGAGGTAAAACAGCAAAAACACTCTCAATACAGCGTGAACTTAAACTGATACTGATTGCTTTAGGGTGGAACTTTTTTAAGGTGGCTGAAATATGTTTTATTGCCGACCCCATCCACAGCAGTACATTGCTTGGCTTCCATGTTGGACTCCAGCCTGCTTCTCCAAACTTCAGGTGTGCCGACTGACATCTACTGTAGGTAACACACTGACTATGGATTAGTACCTCATAACAGCCCATTTTAAAAAATCTGAACTACCCCTTTAAAGTGAAAGCAATGATGATTCAGCCAGTGACCATACAAAACACCTGAAAGGAAAGTCCAGTGCCATGTTGAGGATATCAGCAGATTCTTGAAACAAAAAACATCTTACAGCTTCAATCTCATCTTTCAGAGATTAAGTGTTGAGTTTGCATGTAACAGAGTTGTGTTGGTGTGCTCAGTATGCATCTTACCGAGTTGCCTTTGCTCTGCATGAGGCTGTGGTCCTGCTGATCTGGTGTGATGGGGGAGGACCTCAGAGGGGGGGAGAGGGTGAGGTCCCGACGTAGCGGCCGTGGATCCATCTTTTCCCCCGGTCTGTCCAGCTTGTGCACTGAGTCTTTACTCCCTTCCCTCCCCTCTTTCCCTTCCCTCCCCTCCCTCCCTTCACGGTTCTTATGCCTCTGTCGCTGCACGATGTGCGAGCGCCCCTCTCCGTGAGCGTGACTGTGGCTGTGCCTCTCCTCCCCGTGCCCATGGGGCTTGTGGGTAGTGGAGTCTCTGGGCTGTAAAGGCTTCATCTCCATCTCATAATTGCTAATTTTCTCCTCGTCCTGCTCCAGCAGCCGGCCTCCCCTGCCGTGCACACCCCTGTGCCCTGACGTCCAAGAGGCAGATGAGGAGGACTCCGTCCACCTGTCCCCTCTGGCCTGTCTGTGATTGGAGGATCCATGCTCCCGGGACTTGTGATTAGAGGAGCTGTGTTTGTGTCCGTTGGTCCGGCTCGCTCCTCGTCCGCTGAGCCCACCTCCTCCTTTTGACAACATCGCTCTCCTCTTGTCCTCGCTCCAGCTGTTGGCCCGTGGGTACTCCGCCTTCCCTCCTCCACCTCCTCCACCATCACCTCCCCCACTTCCTCCCTCCATCAACACCTGGATCTCCGTCTGCCCTGCTCCGCCACCTTTCTCACTCCTCTCTCCTCCATCCTTCCCCTTGTCCCCATGGTCCACAGCGCTCTGCCGATGGAAGCGGGCGCTCTTGCTGCGTTGAGTCGGCCGGGCAGGTGGAGGAGGTGTGTGGGGCGGTGAAGAAGAAGGGGGGCTGAGGTCAGGGGTGGCAGCATCATTAGAGGGGTCATCGGATGCAGCACTCTTCACGTAGAGGTCGGGGCTGTCGGCAGTGCCGGCGCTACTGGACAAGCCTTCACCCTCCACCTCGCTGGACACCTGACGTTTGGGACGCTGCACCTCCATGCCTGCAAGAGACAGATGATGTCAGAAAGATGACAGACATTTTGGGAGGTGGTGAGGTGGGGTACCTATGATGCTGTCCCCATGTTTGTTGACTACTTTAAACTTCTTTAAATGAAAGCACAATAAGTATCAGTACAACTGACAATAACATGACATGTTAGGGACTGTGTGAAAGTGATTAGGGAGGGTTGAGTCCTGCATTATAACCCCCTCCAACAATATTGAAATTTACATGTTGACATAAAACTAAAGACAAGTTATGGCAGACAAACCAAAATGATGAATATGTCCATTAAATCAATTAGCCTACACAATGCCTTAATGGCACGGCCAGACATCTTTGTAATGTAACTATTTAATCATAAAGCATTTTTAACAATAAATATCCTAATGGAAGAGTGAAATGAGAAAAAGTTTATAGACTCTCCCTTGCTCAGTATTCATTTTCACAGTGATTACAAATTTAGTTTTAGTCTTCTGTGTTGTTCACACTATGAAGTGTGACACAACAGCATGGCCAGCTACATTACTGCTAAGTCGCCATTGAAGTGTTGCTCAAAGGCTAGTTGACTTAGTCATTTCATCAGGGGCTCGTGTGTGTCTGCTACTTGCCACAAAGCACCTGGACTAAATGTCACCTAAAGTTTAAATTTGGTTAAAAAAAAACATCTGTGCTTTTCATCAACATGATAGTGTAATGGAGGCTGCTGAAGGTTATTTCTCCTGGTTGTAAAAGTTCCATTGAGAAGCAAACAAACCTTTGACTAGGCCTATGTATTAAGTCATCTAAGCTAAGAACTGACTCACTGTACTTCTTTTATATCATAAAAAAAGGAATGCCTAAAGTTATTTATATTACTATTACTTTATATTACTGTTATTACTGAGGTCCTCTGCTAAATTTAGAACCGATTAATAATTCAGAAGTCATGAAAATGTGTAAATTGTGTTGTGAAGGCAGACAAGCATTAGCTGGAAAACATGATGTTTATACACTTTACTGTACATGGAAGTAAAATGAATACTGAATTATGTTAAATGTTAGCCACGTGAGTTAGTGTCTGTTTATGAGTCATAAGAATTCAAAGGAGAATAGATGAATATAACAGAAGGAATAGATGTTTACCGTAAGTTAGCTTGGCTCCGTTAAATTTTAAACAATGTGTTAATGGAGCAAGGCAAGCTAATCGCTAATGATATTGATTACAAAGGAGAACAACCACTACTTTGAGATGGCTGCTGCGATCTTACTTGGGCTGTCTGCTCGAACGGAGCCAACTGTTTCGTCTTGTCTTTACTCATCAGGGCAATGAGCAGAGATTTCACTGCAATTTTTGTTGTTAACATTTTTTTTATTTACATTGTTGTTATAATTTAGCCCTGAAACATAAGCATGTCACTTACTGTCAAAATTTTGTTGATAAAATGAACACTGCCCTGCTTTTCCAAAAAATTAAACTACCCTCCCTTCTCTGACCCCTTCTTTACCCGTAATAACTTTTCTTCACATGCGAAGAAGGGTACACGATGATGTCCAGGGTGAACATATCAACACAAACATGTCACAAAATGTCACCACTGATGCTTGTTGACATAAACGTCCTCACAATAAAAACAGACAGCCGCTGAGAGTAGAATAGATGGCAAAAGAACAATCACTGTCATCTCAGGTATCTGTGTGTGGGAGTGTACAGTATGTGTCATAGTCAGTGTGTGTCTGCACGGGTGTGTGTGTTTGTGTCACTGAGTAGTGCATGTTCTAGTGGGTTGGCTTCCTGCGGTGCTGTACAGGTGTGAGTGACAGAGGCAGAAACGCAAAGCTGGAGGGTGGCTTACACTGACCTTTATCACCATCCCACACAGACATACACACACGTGTGTTTGTTCACGCATGTGTAGGCACACGTGTTGCTGCCTATATTTTCTGCCTGGCTGGGTTTATGGATTATAGACGTGTGGAATATGAGTAAATACATGTGTTGTGATTTTGGGGAGTGTTTGTGCCAACCATTTCCTGGGTGCTGGAAGGAAGGGGAGAACTGCTTGGCAGTGACCCTCGCCATGCGACTCTCCTCCTGGGCTTTCTGAGCTGCTGCCACCGCTGCCTCTGCTTTACCCTGTGCATGAGCCGTCCTGACAGGAAACAGAATGTATAGGGTACAATAAATACATCAAACTTTACCTTCTGACATTCAGAATCATTGGTGGTAGTATCCTGAACTAATTTCTTTAAGAAGAAAGCAAAGCAGGTTGGAAGGAGATAAGAAATTACAGTTCAAAAGAACAGAACATAATTATAAAAAAAAAAAAACTGTCCAGAAATACTGTAGGTAAAAAAAAAAAACACAGTAACTGACCTTTAGAACAATAAAAGTGCCAACAGTGCTGCACAGTATTTCAGGTTTTCACTGACATAGGGGTATTTGTGGTTGGGCCTTGGTTTATTCAATACACACGCTCTCAGAATGCAACCAGTTCACCTTTATTAACTTTGTACTGGACTCTGGTGTTCGTTGCCCATGGGGCAATGGAATAACTTGGACCCAAGCCTTTCATGGTTGGAAGAAAAATTGTATACACATTTATCCCAAAACTGATCTTGTTGACATTGTTGGGACAAGTATAAAGACTAGTTGGTAACCTTTACTGTCCAACTGACAACCAGTTAACCTGACAGGGTGGACATGAGTACGGGCCCACTAAACAGGCTAAAGGCTCTCTGTTTAGACCTTCTACCTGCACTAACCTGATATTTTTCTCACCTGGAAACAAAGCTGTTTGAAATCACTATTTGATGCTCCTTTCATTGTTTTGGCAGAAGAGAAAAATATGCACATAAGAACAGCACCTGGAGGTCAGGAGTTTGGCATAGCGTAGTTGATAACAGAGAGGCGGAAGGGACAAAACCAACACGTTCTAAGCCTGACTCAACAAATATGGCAGCTTGGTCAGTGACTCTACACTTCCAACTATGATGCTCTCTGTAGTCAGTTTTGGACACTCAGGGACATTGCGTCAATTTTTGCTTGTTACATGCATAGTGTCTTTTCAAAATAAACTCCCGTGTTCACAACAAAGGTAGGTTTCGTCACCAAAATTACTTTCCCTCTAAGCAGCAAAACTATTTGCTTAGGTTTAGAAAACACGTCAGGGTTTGGGTTCAAATAAATAGTATAGTATATTATGTAACATTGTGTATGGGACATGACACATATGTCTCTTAAAAGAGTTAAAAAAAAAAAACACTCAACATTGACTTTTGGTTTCAGACACAACACAGACACCAGTCTCCTGGGTGAAAGTTCGGTGTTTGTTTGACCCCCTCCACCATCACTCCTTCTGCTCTATGCAGATTTTTTTCGCGCTTACCTTATTGTTTTCAATAAATTTATACTGGAGTTAGTTAAAAGCCCACTGCACCTCATACAGACACTAAAGGGTGCTTTGTGTGTCACAATCAGACACCAAGCTGCCATATTTGATGCCCTGAGAATGAGAACAGGCTGACAGAACAGAGGTATAGCGAGCTGAAATTCAGCAGAGTAACCAGAATGTCTGTACCACTCCTCACCAGATGTTAGCTATGAGAGGAACAAGATGAAATGTAGCCTTTTTGTGACATTTCAGTGCGGCTGGAAAATTTTATGAAAATGACCCGAAAACACTTTGTAGGACACACATCAAATGCAAACTGCAGCCCCTTTTACACTGCCTCTTCAAGGCAGGAATTTCATGCTGTTATTCCATCTCGCAGTTCTGTGTAAAAAGTACAATCGTAGAATAGGGGGGACAGAGTTGTCTCACCTATGAGCCCACATCAGAGGCAGTAACAGCGCCAAAAAAACTACATGTCAGTGGTCATTTAAAAACAGCTGATAGCAGTTAGCAGCTAACTCAATGAGGAAAAACAGCAGCTGAAAATGTCCGCAAAGTGGGAAAATGATGAGGTCTGAGAACTCCTTACCCTCCAAGCAGAGGATGAGATCAGCCACCACATAACAGGGACAGTAAATGATTGTTATTGCCATGTTAATGTTGCCATGTTGTTTTTTGGAGGGGGTTTAAATAAAGTGCTGCAGACGTGTATATTATATGTCACACTAGAGGCCGGGGATGATGCTGCCGTTGTTTAGTTATGTGTAAAAATGCAAAGGTGGCATAAACAAGGGACTTCGTAGTGGCCCCATTGCACAGTCTCCGTGTAAAAAGGGCTTGTGTTTCAGAATTGGCCAGCTTGTTTTGGGTGTAACTTAATAATCAGACTGAATTGTCATTTTGTTTGACTTAATTTGTTCAGCCTGACATCATGTTAGCTGACTTCTTCTAGGGAGGTTGGGTTATTTTGTTTTGCCCAAACCAATAAGTGACGCACCCATCATTTTCAATTGACACGGACGCTACAGTAGTGGTCGCGAGAAGCCATTAATGCTTTACACTGATTAAACAGTTTCTAGCTAACTATGATGACCTAAGATGACCTTCCTGTTCTTAATTGCAGCTGCTAAGATATGATTAGTGAACTATCTAAAACAGCCACCAGTGAACACATAAGACTTATATGATTGAGTTTTCTAGAAGTGTTGGGCCACTGCATGTTAAAAAGACACAAAGGAAGCTCTTTTCATTCATTTCAGTGTATAACACTGAGAAAACATTATATTTTACTTACCGTTTCCAGTCCCAGTGACACTAAAGACATTCTTCCTTGTCATTGTGCAAACTTAAGCCGATATAAATCATTTATTCTCAGTTATCAATATGATAAGAACATGCAGCATCAGCCCCTTCATTCATATCTGAGTTATCACTTCTATTGTGTGTTGTTGTGTCTGATGAATCTCATTATAAAAGAAATCTGAGCCAGAGGGTGAGAAACACACGAGACCATGAACAGCTTAATGTAATACATGATACCTCACGCAGTAGCTATGGGAGGAAAATGATTACAGCGCTACAGTATGATGAGATGGTATGTATTCATCTGTTTACAAGCTATATAATCATTTGCTTGAAATGTGTTTACTATCACAAAATAATTCATCTCACTGCCTCTGCCTGTCGGGCTCCTCACATCTCCTTCATCTCACTAACTGCTCATTTACAGCCGCCTTTTCATATCTCCCTTGCTCTCTCTTTTATTTCTTCCCATGTTCTTTTCTGCCTCCTCCTAATTGCTCCTTCCTTTTTATCACAATCCCCTTTTCATCTGCCTCTTGTCCCACCCTCTCTTTCTCTTTCTCTCTGGTTATATCAAATAGATCTTTTCTCTCAATTACAACCCTCTTCTTACCTCCATCTCTCTCTTTCCACTCGCCTATCTTTCTCTGTCTTTCGAAGGGCTCTCGACTCGTGTAAAATAACCTCTCCATCCCTCCCTCCCTTTTCTCTCTCTGGGCAGTAACAGTCTTGATGCAGTGTTGCATGTCGATGGCTATTGATTTTTTTCCTCTCTGCCTCTCTGTTTCTCTTTGCCCCTCTCTGCACTCTCTGCCAGCGCTGCTCTGCCAGGCCCACAGTATACTCAACACCACCATGTGTGTTGCCTGTTGGATGTGGGGGAGGTGAGGTGTAAGGAGAGACAAGAAAACTGTCTTACTGTTTAACGTGACGTAATGACATGTAGAAATTTTGACAGAGGTCTGGTTTTCACAAGGTCTAAACATCTTGAATAAACTGCTTCCCATGAAAACTCTTGGCCCAACCTGCTCTCACCTTTACAGCACAACACAAATACTTAAATTTCTGGCTGTGATCGAAATCATATAACAATTTATTCATACTCAGTATAATGTAAAATTGAGTATGCAGTGTGATCTAACTGCTTAGTATGTGGTTTTGTGTATGCAAGAAATGCCCAGATGTACACTAGAGTATGAGACGTGAGCTTACTCAGCCATCCTGAAATGCATTGCAGCTCTTTAGACTGTCCGATGGTGGACTGCAAAACAGACAGTATTAATAATTAACAATTGAATAAATTGTTACAAATGATTACAGGTAACTTTAAGGTACAGTTAAGAGGAAATGTGGAGCTCACATATATACTCAGGGCAGATTATCCCACAATGGGCCCCTGGGCATAGATATGCAAAGGTCCCCCCACCTCTTCTACATAAGAGCAGGATACACAGACTTTATATTGTTTAACCTCTTTCTGTGTCATTGTTTTTCATTTTTTTGTCTCTTTGTTTTGCATGGTAATTCATCTTTTTGTGGTTTTGTATCTTTGTAGTTGTCTTGCGCCATTTTGTAGTTATTTTGTGTCTCTTTGGAGCTCCTCTGCATCTCTTTGTGGTCATTTTCAGCCTCTTCCTGGTCAGTATGTGTTAATTTGAGTGACATTTTGCAGATGAAGGCCAGGGGGGGCCCTTACACTTTTGGCCCCTGGGCTTATGCCCAGTAGGCCCTTTAGTAGGCCATAAATATATCATAGAAAACATATTTAACACTAAAATAATACTGAAAACATTAAATTCAGGGGAGGAATTATGTTGATTTACATTTGTGATAAACATTAACTATGTTAAACTTTACATGCACACTAATATGCCACTATTATTTGGAATATGACAATATTCTCAATTTGTGAACAGCATATTCCATTTGAATTTTCCAAATTAGGCATAAGACATGTGAGATATGTCAGTATCATTCAGGTTTTAGGAGCATTCTTTGAACATGTATACAACGTATTCGGATTCAGATGTCTCAGCTGGGGTTTTTACTGCAGTTTGTGACACACTGCCTCTTGTCTGTTTGCAGACAGAGCTGTGCATTGTTATTTATGGGTTGTACACAAACCAACTTGCCAACAGTTTGCAATGCTGGGGTAGAGATGCATGCCCGAAAGAAAAGCCCACATCTGTGGTCTGGAGAAGAAACACACCTACTTTAAACATTATGAAAGACTTTGATATCAACAGGTTTTTGGATATGCGCAAATGTTAAAACACCAACTTTTTCAAGAAGGTGTGTGAAGAAATGAAAAAGGAAGGCTGCGTTCATATGGTCAAACAAGTGCACCACTAGTGGGTAACTATGAAAAAATCCTTTTTTGTAACAAAAATGAAAAGACACAAGCGGTTCTACTTCTCTGTATTTTGAAGTGATAAATGACATGTTATGGCACATTAATCAGAGTATACACAGCTGTTTGTAAACAGGAATATCAGTGGAATATTCATTTTCATTATCCATGTATACAGCATGGTAAGAATATTCTCATTTTTGGAATAAGTGCAAAAACTGGAATATTTTGTGCATGTAAACGCAGCCAGTTTTCATTCAACAATGCTTTGGTGATCATAGTACAGAATCATTAATTAAATATGCAGTATGCAGTAAATACAGATTGAGTATGGAGTAAGCAGTATCCTAGTATGCTATTTTGAACACAGCCTCTATCTCTCTCTCTCTTATCCTTTCCTCCACAATTTCCTGTCTCACTTCCGTTCTCCCCGCGAACAACCTGTTTAAGGATGAATCAACTGCCAGGAAAGAAAAGAGATGCCTGTTCAATGGGGTCTTGATGATACAACAGAACATCCTGTCCAAAAGAAAAAAGAGTTGATGATGGAGGGCAAGAAGAGAGAGAGGAACAAGAGATGAATGGAGGTGATGAGGAGGTAAGAGAGTGTGTGACAAAGAAAGGTACAGAGGGTGTAATGGAGAGTGGCACGGGGAGAGACTGAAAAGGAAGAAAGGAGATGGAGTTAAAAGGTGTTACATATTCAACATCAATGAATCATTACCAGATTAATTGTGAGACAGCGTAATTATAGCAGTGCTCTAAAGATTGACAACCTCTACATTAAAGAAAAAGGAAAGGGGGCAAGCAGCAATGTCTTCTTTATGACACCACGGAACGGGATTTATGAGAAAAAATGATTTTACTGTGATTTTAAGGGCCATTTCCTCCAGCATTAACAGTTAAAATGCTCACCTCATGGTGGCATTAGAGGAAAAGTCAGCCAATCACCAGAGTAATTAGGTTTTATCCTCTGGAAACAATGAACATCTGTATGATATTTCATGAAAATCATCCCAAAGTTGTGGACATATTTCAATCTGGACCAAAGTGGCAGGCATATATAAAAATACCAAATATATGCTGGTTCAAGCTGGTTCAAGGTGACGATTACAGTAGCTACTTTTCCCTAAGTGTAAATTGAATATTTTGGGATATTGGGCTATTGGTTGGACGTTACAGAAGTTACAGAGCAGCAGTGTTCATGCATTGCAAGACTAAAACTGGTTAGCTCTCATGTAATATTACAGTATGATAAAAACAATAATAATCAGCATCTTATTTGTTCTAACAGAACCAAGTTCAGATGCTTCCTTTAGAGAAATATTCTCGGAGAGGCAACTCAGAGGTTAGATTTATACTTCACTGTTCATTTGTTTCACTTAAGCCACAATCTGCAGGACTGAAAAATGAAGCCATGTTGAAGTGCCAAAAACTACAGTACCTAAAACGGCCACGTGAGGCTGACTCCACAACAGCGTCAAACCACACGGACCCCCATGTTAAAATGCCTGTCTCCTAGCTTTACAGCAGAAAAAAAACAAGTTTACAGCCTGGTATAAAAACAGTACTGGTCTCTAAAGCTAATTCACCCCTTCATGTCAACTCTACAGGGGGGTGATTTTTTACATAGCTCACCCATTTACATTTTATTAAGGTTTAAAAGTATTCATACTACAGGGTGTGACCACTTTGAGTGACAGGCTGTCTGCGAGGCGTCATGAAAGTCTGTGAGTCAGATCCACCCCTTAGCACCACTGTCTCATCCAAATATGGTCACTCCTGGCTCCGAAAAAAAACAAAATAGCAATGGCAAAACTCTAGGCTTCAAACGGGAGTCCACAAACCAATATGTGATATCAGAGTAGCTACGTCCATTATTTTTATGGTTTCACTTTTAGAAGAGGTTCATAGATAAGGTATAACCAATGACTCTGGCAAAGGTAACACTGGAATTGCTTGGGTGTAAAAAAAAAACATATTCAAATTCAGGACAAAACCACTGTTGTCACTCTCAACATCTTGGCTGTCCATTATTGCATGAAAAGGGAACTTTTCTAATGTAACCTGTTGCCCAGTAAACTACATCCCTTAACTTTAGCCCCTTTTACACTGCCAGATTTTCGGCGAATGTTGAAGACTTGTGGGAGGAGCTGTTGATGACGCCGCACGTGCGAGTCACAGGTGGTGGATAAACAGGAAATGGCTGATAGCAGGAATTAGCGAGCAGCGAGTAGCAAGAGGGAAATGCAAACCTGACAGACACTGTAAAGATGAGCAACTCGGTAGACAAAGAATTGTCTACCCAGTGCCCTCCTTGCCCTCGCAAACGAAGAGGCCATTAACCATCAGATGACGGGAATGGTGAAGAATGGGCCGACTTACAAGAGAATCGCCAAAGGACTGACTAGCCGCAGCTTCCCTCCCATGTCACTGTTTACATCACAGGCTGAGCTACACGTTTTGCTACTTGCACACGCCCCCCATTGCTCCAATAAAGGTGATTCTGTATGAACAAAATTAGGCAGGCGGCATTTTGCTGCACTCCTCGATTTTGCTTTTATACTGCCAACGCTAAAAGAAGACTGATTGGGCTTTCCTGCAAATTTGCACAATTCCAGTTTAAAAAGGGCTTTCGAAAGTAATGCTAGGTTATTATTGCAGGTAAGTTAGCCAGGCATGCTAACACTTAAAGCCAACTGCTCAGCTTGCATTAGAGCAGAAGAACATGCCATTTAATGAACTTAATATGTTGTTCTTGTGTTTTTGGTTTTGATAAAGCTAAAAACAAAAGACGCAACCCCAAGTATATTGTTTGATACTGGCCATGAAAAATAAAACCTGTTGCACATGAGAGATGCTGACTGGCTGGCAGTGAGTCAGGAGACAAGCATGAAAGGTAAGAAGATGAAAAATGTATCATATCATATTTCGCAGTTTTTATCAGCAAGTTAGCTAACATTAGCTGGCAAGCTAGGTTTATGTGTGTGTCACAACCAGCAACCACCCACATATTGCCTGAGTGGGCGATGGTCACCCACCTGCATTCATTTATGTGTCACCATGCCCTAAAGCTTAACAGGCCTGCCGTGCAGTAGTAAAGCTATGATTGGACAAACACTTTTCAGCGAAGAAGTTTAGCAAACTGTCAGTTATACCAAAGTATTGCATAGGCCCACACTTTGACAAAGGTACATGAAGCTCCTTTGAGAGGACAGAGTGAATGAGCACGGATATCAAGGCCAAAAGGACGAGGGAAATAAAGGAGGACAGAAGAAGAGGAAAACCAAAGCAAACAGTAGATGGAAGAGATACACACAGAGGAAGACAAACTCACTGAGGTGAGGTGAGAGACAGGGGGAGAAAGTCTAATCCAGGACTCATGCTAAGCTCCTCCATCATCTCCGTCATTACTCTGAACCAGCTGATGATGATGATGATGATGAGGGTGATTCATACCTGAATATCTAACAGAACTGTTCGGTGTGCATCACTGCTAATAGTGTGTGTGTGAGAGAGAGAGTGTGCACTGGGCTTTAGGCTAGCTGATGAAACGAGGTCACAGGATTGCAGTGAATGGCTCCGTCCACAAAGCACAGTGAGTCACTGGTGTGTTTATCTGGTACCGACTAATCACAGGTAGCCTGATGCCACATCAGTTACATCAGCACATGTGACAACAGTAATCAGGGAACATCAGCCTAGTATCACACACACACATACAAATCCAGGATTAACTGTAACATCAGGCACGTGGACAGCTGACACAGAATTTCTACCAGCTCAGGGAATTTGTTCTGGAGGCGAGCCTGACCTTTGACCTCTCTGCCTCCTGATATGGAGCCACATTAAGAAGTTGGATAAATGTTCATATGCAGCATATGAACATTATTTAGAAACGTGCATACACTCCAGGAAAGTTGGATGAGAGCTGCATCCTCCTTGAACCAGATTGCTATTGTGCTATCATTTAGCTCCAAGAGTCTCTGCAGCAAATATCCTGCGACTCTGTTTCACCTCTCAGGGTTTCTCCTGGTGTTCCACAAGGAAATACCCTGCTGTTCTGGGACACAGAGAGAGGGAGAGGGAGAGGCTGTCCTGTCCTGGGCTATGCTGCTGTCTGAATCTGGGTTAGACATTTCTCTGTGTGTGCATGTGTGTGCACCACAAGGAAAGAGCTGGTTTGAAGAACAGGCTGCAACAGTACTGTATGCACAGTTTGGATCATAAGAGACTCAAGTTGGGTTTCTGCCATTTCCGAGAAAAACAAACAATCTGATCATCACGACTTTTGTCGAATTAGTTAATTGTGCATATTACTTCCTGCTCCTGCTGACACGATTCAGCAGTGTCATGAACACTTTATGCTGCTTCTGTTTCAATAACTTTATCTCAGACACCGAAAACCATTGTGTTTTTTAAATCTAGTACAAATTCAGAGTTTTGACCATTTCTAAGTGTGTAAATGTCAGCTGGCTCTAGGAAGACAACATCAATCTGGCTACATTATCTACTGCATAATAGAAAAGTTAGAGTGTAACAGGTGAAGTGCAGATATCTCATTCTCTCTAATTGGAAGTATTTTTACTTTTTCTTTGGTTTACATCTCTTTGTCAAGTGTTCATGACCTCAGGTCTAAAATATTGCCAAGACACAAAGATCTCTTGCACACCTTTTATAAAAATTACATTCTGTCATATTTGCAGAAACTGAGACTATATCCACAGAGAAGTACACCAAGCAGATCGTAAAAAAAATCTGGTTCCTTCTCCCACTCCTTGTGCTTCGACCACATATAGTAGAATCTACCACACTTGAGTAAAGAAGACCAATCAGAGAGGAAGAGTCTCTAACGCAGCTGTCAATCATGTCAATCATTGCTTGTGAACTGCGGTCAAACTGTCAAACTGGGGAACGCTGATCAAATATCAATCAAGATTGTGTTAGTGTGTTTCCTATTTCATGCCTCAAATGTTTTCAGAAACATATTTTAGTGCACTGTTTAGCTGTAAGATGAGAATATTCCCTTTGACTGGTAAGCGGTGCTTGGTTTTTGGCTTGGCTAATATGTGGCCAAATCACAAATGTTCTCATTTGACAGAAAAAGCAATGCTGTAACAGAATCTTTATTCATATTTGATCAGTGCTGCCTAGTTTGACAGTTTGACTACAGTTCATGAGCAGTGTTTGTATATGATTGACAGCTGCGTTAGAGACTCATCAGCTCTGATTGCTTGTTTTGTCTTGCAGTACAAAAATGAAGCAGAGGAATGTGAAGTAACACTTTACAATAAAGTACATAAAAATCAGGTACTACCCTCAGTCATCATCAATTAATTAATTATTAACTAATGATTAGCTACCCTATCACATTTGATTGGGAGTTACTCAGCAACTGACCACTGACCAACAGTTAGATCCATATTCTTTCCTCATTAGTTACATAGTAACTACTAGTTTTTTGTGTACCTTATTGTAAAGTGTTGAAAGTTCTGTGTGGATATAGTGACAGTTTCAGCAAATATGACAGAAAGTTAATTTTTTCTACCTACTACAGCTTTAATACTGAACAAGTCCTGAAAAAGCACATGAGATGAACGGAGACCTTACACATGTTCTCTATGACTACTTTAAACTGATGCCTCTGTTTAAACAAATGAAAAGGACTTTATTTTTAACTCAGAGGTCGTTAGCTGCAGTACAAGACATGGTCAGTAAACCCTCTATACAGATTGATACATGCACTTTGACACTTTTTGTGTTAATGTGCCTTTGTGGCGTTGGATATTGTTGGCCATCTGCAGATCGCAACCATTCATCCTGGTGAATCTGAACTCTTTCTAACATTGTCATGCTTGTTTTGAAGATTGTTTTTATGTGTGTCAATGAACTGTTCATATGCATTTGTGTTTGCAAACTCGCTCCCTTCAAATTGCCCCTTGAGGGACCAATAAAGTATTTTTTGAATTGAATTGAAGGTAACAAGTCACAGAAGAGGCATGCTGTGGTTTTTATAGGCGAGTGGTGCTTTGGAACAATTGCAGAAATCGAACTTTATATTGGACTCTATAACTGCTGTATAGGTTGAGATGAAAGTGCAGACATTCACAGCCCCCACAGGATTAATCTAATAACTCTGATGATCTGCTGACTCTTTATCATTTTCCTCTCCACCAGCAGGGCAACATTTTTGGCTTTTACTGAAATATCTCATCAACCATGAGGCAGACTGTCACAGCTTCATGTTCTCCTCAAGATGAATTATATTTCTTTGGCGAAATTCAATTTGGCGCTGTATTTTGCGTTAAGTGATAATTAACAAATCTCAGATTTAAGAGGACATATTATATGTTCCTTCATGTATATATATATATACATATGTATATATATATATATATATATATATATATATATATATACAGTACAGTAAAGTAATGATGGCCACTCGTTTTTCTTTAGTTAGCTGATTGGTTCTTGCCATAATATGAATTTTAACAGTTGTCCAATAGGGCTGTCGGCTGCGTATTAACCTGACTTCTGCACAACACAACTGATGGTCCCAACCCCATTGATAAAGCAAGAAATTCCACTAATTAACCCTGATAAGGCACACCTGTGAAGTGGAAACCATTTCAGGTGACTACCTCTTGAAGCTCATGGAGAGAATGCCAAGAGTGTGCAAAGCAGTAATCAGAGCAAAGGGTGGCTATTTTGAAGAAACTAGAATATAAAGCATGTTTTCAGTTATTTCACCTTTTTTTGTTAAGTACATAACTCCACATGTGTTCATTCATAGTTTTGATGCCTTCAGTGAGAATCTACAATGTAAATAGTCATGAAAATAAAGAAAACGCATTGAATGAGAAGGTGTGTCCAAACTTTTGGCCTGTACTGTATATATAAATGTATATATATATATATATATATATATAAATGTATATGTATATATATATATATATATATATATATATATATAAATTATTAAAATGATGGATATTCATAATTATCATGGCCAGAGTTTCACAGAATAAGGTGAACGTGTGTGAAAGTAATCCCGGTGAGCAAAAACCTCAGGCCTCAGACTGTTCTGAATATTCTGTTTCTACAGTGTGGTAGTTACTGAAAAATAGTAACTAGTTACCGTTACTAGTTACTTCATTAAAAAGTAACTCAGTAAGTAACTCAGTTACTTAAACCAAAAAGTAATGTGTTACTGTGAAAAGTAACTTTTTAGTTACAAAAAACGACTTAGGACTCTTGTCTTGGCTCGCAATCCCGCCATGACCTTGACGCATGCGCACTAGTGTCATCTATACTTTGAGTACGTCCTGGCTGTAGATGACTGAGTGGGGACGCTAGAGGGCGCTAGGTGCTTTTCTTTTTTGCAGTGTAGTTTTTCTAAGCCACAAAGAAGACAACGTTGCTAAGAAGGATCATGTTTTGGGAAACTCAGCACTGCAGCCTAAAACATTTCCTAACTGTATTGGCTCGTAGCTACATCGCCTAAGCGACAGCGGATGGAGTTTAACCAACGGACTGTTAGACTACAACTTGACAAAACAATTGAACGGTATAGAAAACATGCAACCGTCTTCTACAATGGAGTCACTTGCTGTCAGGCAGCTAATCGTTATACAACTATGGTACTTGGATACAAATATGGAAAATGAGCTAAAAGCTTCCTTGGGATAACAATGGATATCACGTCACCGGATATAACGTTACTGGGACTAAAAATCTACAGAAGCGCTACCGCTTAATCTTAAGCACTGTGGTGAGGCCAGCAGGTCGACAGTGACTTCAGAGATGGTGAGAGAAGTGTTTCATTAAGATGTTCTGGTAAGAACTGTTCATATACCTCTATCTGACTTGACTATCTTTTATTGTTCAGGGCTAAAATGTTTTAGTGAAAGGGAACATCAGGGAACACCTGGCCAAATATAACGGAGTAACGCTCCGTTTGGTAACGGTAACTGAGTTACTGAATTTAAAAACTAACGTGTTAGAGTATTAGTTACTGCTAAAACTAACAGCGTTACTGTAATGTGTTACTAATAACGTGTTACTGCCCAACACTGTGTTTCCAACTGTTTTCTGTACTTTTGCTACAAGATGACATCAGGTAGTGACAGCCTGGACCATCTGCTCCACTCTACTATAGGTGTTTACATTACAAAGCCTACACTGCTACATGTAGCCACATGCTAACATTGGGGAAACAATCTTGGTTGCAGATGTTGTTAATTTATCTCCACTTTCAGATCATATTCCTGATTGTGTTTAAAAGTGTTTAACAGAGCTGCAAAAGACCTGGAAACGCTGACCAATCAGAGCAGACTGGGCTTTTTAAGGAGGGGGATTAAAGACACTGACACCAAACGGAGTTTTTCAGACAGTATGAGGAAAATAAAGTGGTTTTTGACCATTTAAGCATGTAAACATGTCTTACCAGAAACCTCAAATACAAGTATGAACATCAAAATGAGCATAAAAAGGTCCTCTTTAAGATGTGTTAGCATTTAGCTGAATGCACCTCAGCAGTGCTTTGCCTCACAGAGCTGCGAGCATGGCTGTAGACTCTGAGTCTTGTCTCTCCTCTGCCACTCTGAGTGCCTTCACGAAATAGGCTCATCCAAGTACTTTTTGTATTGAGATCGTGGTTTATCTGCTTTAAGCATGCAGAAAGTGGCACCCTACTTTAAACAAGGACACTCTGTCCCTCCCCAAAAATAATTTAAGCCCCCCTTGTGCATGAGCTCATGCCCTCCAAATATCCGAGCACAGTCCTCCTCAGCATACATAAGCTGAGGCCTGCATGATCTGCCTGTGTGTCTTTACTTTATTTTTTTAATATAATGTCGTAACCCTGCCAGATCCACCTGTGGGCCCAAATTTGTGTGATTCAGTCAAACATTGTTCAAGCCCACTGAACTTTTAAACTTAAATGGATTTCAAGGAAAACTTCAGGGGGATATCAGGAAAAACAACGCCAGTTAAACTGCCCCCAGACAGACAGAAAGCCACTGAGAGGCAGAATGACAGATGTAAACCAAAGACAACTGACAGACTGGTGAAACTAATGAATAATAAGGTTTGAAATATATTCATATCAATAAATTGCTGGCATGTTAATTAGAGGGCAATAGTATAATTACTGTAAACAAAGCAGACTACCTTACCAGAGGGTTCTATGGGAAACGCGGTTGTACATCTTGAAATACTAATAACTGTCAAATAAATGCTATGGTGATTATCTTTGTTACTACCATAGTTTGAAGTGTCCTGTCAACACTTTTACAGACTTGTCTTTTACATTGGTGGCCTATGGGAAAAATGCTTTTTGGGCTGCAGGGGATTTTTTCATTGCAATACTGCGTGTGGCATTCATTAATTATATAAAAGTATTATACTTTTTTGACATTAATGATAGGTATAGTAAAATGTATGAGGTACTACCTTTGAAAAAATACATCGTAATTATAAGTTTATCATTCTTTGTGCCTAGCTTAGCACAAAGACAGGAAGCAGTGGGAACTGGCTAGCCTCCACCAAAACAGCAAAAATATGCCTTCCAACAGCTCTAAAATTGTCTTACAAACACTCTCACAAACACATAGGACCAATCCCTGTGCTGATCAAAAGGATGAAACTTGAAATAATTTCCTCATCTACAAAAACTTGCCAAGAAAGGGGACAGATACAGTTCATTTATAGCATTTCATTTGTCTTGAGAGGAAGAGGTTTAGGATTACCGAACGAGTCTACCAGGCACAGGCCCAGGGGCCTGAGGTGTCAGGGTGCCCCTTGGTTTTCATTCACGAAATGTTAAATGTCAAATTAACAAGTGCAGACCAAGAGAAGACTCAAAATGACCACCAAGAGACGCAAAACGATAAAAAAATGAAAATTACCAAAAAGAAACAAAAAAAAAAAACAAACAAAAAAAAACCACAAGGAGACACAAAATGACCACAAACTCAGCTGGCTACCAATGTTGTTAGACGTTTATATTTGGTTGAACTTAGGTTGTGACTTCGGTTGAGCAAACTTCAATGTCAGAATGCCAAAATTTATTTGAAGTAGAACACTGACGACAGATGTTAATGATAGTAGGTAACCAAAATTCAACGTCTTCCAAATGTCCAAATGCCAAAATCCTCTCAACGTACCGTAATGACATTTAGTCATAAGGTGTGGAGAACAAACCCCTACATCTGCAAAATGTAAATGTTAGTTGACAAACAACATGAAATTCTAACACTGTTAAGACATTTAAATCATGATTAATCTGATATTTATTCCAACAAAAACTCTACATCTGTCGGGCGTCTTTCTGATACAAAAACACAAAAAGATGCATAATGACAACAAAGAGATGTAAAACCACCACAAAATCTGTGTGTCTTCCTCCTGTGTACAAGAGATGGAGAGGCCCTTTGTATATCTGTGACCGAGGGCCCATTGTTTCATAATCTGCCCATGGCTGTGCCTTGTTTACTTGTGCAGAATGCAAGTAAATTTTCCATTCTATAAAGTAAAGGTAAAGGTAAAGTTCCACTGATTGTCACACACCTGAGTGTGTGAAATTTGTTCTCCGCATTTGACCCATCCCCTGAGGGAGCGGTGAGCAGCAGCGGTGCCGCGCTCGGGAATCATGTGGTGATCTATAACAGTGAAACCATCACAAAACATCAACCAGATCACTTTTTATCCTAGTTTGATCTAAATTTTACTAAAGTTGTGTTTTACATAAGAGTATGATCTCATATCATAAAACCACAAACGCTTTTCTGTGGGAAAGGTTTGTTGCTTCATCTTAGTTTACCCATTTATTATATTCCATCTATATTACTACCTATTTCCTCTATTAGTATGGTGAGGAGAAATCACACCTATAAACTCTTTATATACTCTATCATAGACTCATGTCTGAAGTTAACTCTCCTCATCAGAGTATAACTGTTCATATTCTTCTTCCACAGGGAATTTTGACACCTTTTAAAACAGGATACTTGACTTTGCTCAGCCATGATGCTTTGTTGAAAACTGTGAGGGATATTATGATTTTACATTTGCTGACTGGCTCACACTGTGAAAACACTGATGTTACACTATATTCAAATTGACAGTCTGCTTTAGATACAGCCTAACAAAATAGATTGTTTGCCACTCTGTCCAGCCATTCACATTGCTTATGTTAGCATTAGGCTACACATGTTATAGCTTTGGTGTTTCTAGCTATGCTTGCTGTCTTCGTTGTATATGACCTGTTAATTGCAAGTCTTGCAACTTAAAGGGATAGTTCTGATTTTTTTTAAGTAGGGCTGTATGAGGTACTTATCCATAGTCAATGTTATACCTACAGTAGATGGCAGTTGGTATGCCCCCACTTTTGAGAAACAGGCAGGAGTATTGCCAAAGAAGCAAAGCAATGTCCTGCTGTGGAGGGGCCAGCAATAAAACATCAATACCAGTTTTTGTGTACGCTATACTGGGAGTATTTTAACTGCTTTTTTATCACTCTCTTAAAACCCAGACTCCAGTGAGAAAAACAGTGATTTAACATCCCTGGACGCAGGAGCAGCTGGTCTACATCTGTCTATCTATCTATCTATCTATCTATCTATCTATCTATCTATCTATCTATCTATCTATCGTCTGCCTCGATTAGTTAATTTGTTTGTGTTATTGTGTGACTTTGGGGATTAAAATGGTTAGTTCAGATTCACTAAAGTCACACAATAACACAAACTAACTGATCGAGACAGCAGTAGACCAGTAGCTCCCGTGCTCAGCAAGCCAAAATTGCTATTTGTCAATGGAGTCTGGTGGCTTTGAGGAGAGCATAGACGGGGAACTGAAGCCTTTAACTGCTTTCCCACTGGATCAGGCTGTCTTACAGAAAGGTAAAGCAATTAAAATACTCTCAATATAGCGTACACTTAAACTGATATTTACTGTTTTAGGTGGGACCCTTTTATGTGGCTTAAAAATATGTTATTGGCATCCACAGCAACAAATTGCTTAGCTTCTGTGTCTGACTCCAGTCTTCTTCTCCAAACTGGCGGTGTGCTGACCACCATCGACTGAACTATTCCTTCACACATGTACCATCATACAAGAGAGAGGAGATCTAATTACTGTTATATCGGACAACCCAGTGACTGATGTGAACTTTAATTTTGTCGTCATTTCTTTCTCTTTCTGCGTGACTTATCAACAGTGTGAGATGAGTTAGGTGAGCAGCTGTAGCAGGCTGTGGTCATACTGGCCTCAGCAGAAGACTGTCATCAGGACTAATAGGATTGGATCTTTAGTGATTCACCTCATGTATTCTCTTGCTTGTGTGTGTGTGTGTGTGTGTGTGTGTGTGTGTGTGTGTGTGTATACGCCTCTAGTTCAGCCTCTCTGCTCTCTCTCAGGCTGCCTGCCAGCATTGTTGGCATAATGCGGAAATCTCTCTCACTCTCTCTTTCTTTTTCTTTCTCATTTTGTTATTGTCTTTTCTCTCTAACTCCAACTTTTCCATCTCTTCATCTCTCTCTTTTCTGTCTCAAACCATGTCTTTGTCACACTCTTTGTGTTTTCTCTATCCCCTAAACACGCTTGTCCATCTAAGTCTTGACACTTGTAGAATACAGGACATCTACTCTTGAACATGCAAACACGAAGGTATATACATATACTGTACATACATGTAAGTTACAGTTATTGACCATGATGTCAGTGTGCTTCATTGTTGATCTGTTTCAAGGTCAGCTGCTTATCAGATAGTAAACCTAACCCTTTTCAGACCACTGGCTCATTCACAAACTCAGTGTCACTAACCCACTGCTTTCACTCTGCAGCCATTTATCCCAATCATCGCTCATATCTTTCCTTTGCAGGACCGCACATCTGTTGTACAACATAACCTAATAGAGGGAAAACTTGTGCTGGCACTGCAAAGCTAGGTGTCCTCTTAGATAACACTTAAGTCACAGTACCTGCAAGTCCCTCAGGGATTTTGTGGGCTGTTTTTGGGATTGTTTTAGCCTTAAATGTCTGATTTCACAGCAACTTTTCTATGTGGCAATGTGTTTGTTTGTTTGCAATGAAATTGTGGAGGCACATGAAATTTGCAGAAATACATAGTGGTAATGCTGTCTCGGATTCGGAGCCTTTTATTATGAGCATTGGCAATGATCAGCTGTTGCTGCTGTTCAATGCAGCACTGGAGGACCATCTCCTTGAGCTGCTCTCCTGCTTTCTCTGCCTAGTTACGGTACATAGCACGAGTTAACACAGCAGCAGCAGCAGCAGCAGCTAACATCAAACATTGAGCCATTTAACAATGCAAACAATACACTGATAACAAAATGGCCTGACTCTGTTTCTAAACCCATTTGTAACCATTGGGTAACATTAGCTGTGTGATACTAACAGTTAGCCCTGTCACTGTGTGTGTGTCCCAGAAACAGAGCTCACACTCCTGCAGCGGTCGTCCACTGCGCGCACTCTACAATGACATGAGACTTTACCTGCTTTGAATAGTCAAATTTGCCGTAAAAGTTGCAGTGATTAGGCAAAATTGCAACCAGAATGCAAGGGGACTGGTTGAACTTGTGTTCATTATTGCGACTGCAACACTGCAGCATTCCACTGTTTAGTGTTAACATACAAGTCACATATACCGTGAGTTGCATGAAACAAGATCTAACAGTTCTACAGAGATCTAACAGAGTTAGCACCAAGATGGACAGCAGCTCCCCAAAATTGAGGCCAAAACATCTCAATCGCCCCCTGGTGGCTGGCTGACAAACTCTGGCTCAAAATGACGTCACCAGTGCAAAATGACAGTGGTAATTTTCGCAGTATTTGGACTCATTTTTGCACAGTGGGAATAAATGGAGACATGTACTCCATCTTCACAGAATATATAGTCTATAGTTTGTACATTTTCAGCAAATTAAAAAATGGAGAAAAAAATTATACATTATATGATGAGTCCTAATCAATCACTACTACACAAACTCTGGCTCAAAATGACGTCACCAGTGCAAAATGACAGTGGTAATTTTCGCAGTATTTGGACTCATTTTTGCACAGTGGGAATAAATGGAGACATGTACTCCATCTTCACAGAATATATAGTCTATAGTTCGTACATTTTCAGCAAATTAAAAAATGGAGAAAAAAATTATACATTATATGATGTGTCCTAATCAATCCTTTAGTTTAATGCATTAATTAATTAATTAATGCATAATCACCTGAATCTAATGCTACGTTCCCGTAAGTCACTACTTCAAGTCACGACTCACGACTTCATAGCGTCCCAGGCAAGTCACGCCAAAGTGTCAAAGCAACATGGCAGACCGTGCGGGTTTATGTTTGTTTATGATCACTTCTGTCACTAAAGGTGCTGGTTTCTTCCACGTTTGAACAAAACGGAGGAGGAGAAACGGCGCATAAGGTCACAGATGCCATTATACTTTTTATTTTACATTATCTGTGTGTTTGGAAACATATTTTGTATTGATTTATTCTTGCACTTGAAACCAGCTGTTAGAGCAGCTGCCAATTAACATTAGGGTTATTTTATGTCTATTTCTCACCGTGTATCACCTGCATCAACACCGCATCCATAGGGCTGCCATTGTTGTTTAGAGGAGTAAGGTAATTGGTTTAGAGGGCTGTGTGACGTCAGAAAGCGTAACTGGGATTGATCTGGTACGAGTTCACGGGTGGTAAGTTACGGGTTTGACTGCCGTTCCAGTGCACTTTCACAGGTAGAAGGTTGTAAAAACACGCCTGGAACGCGCCATAAGAATCATTGAGTTTCCTTACAATGAGCTGTTTATATCTACATACTGAGAGGGTCCATTTCCACAGAGTCCGCCATGTTGTTTCTACAGTAGAATGGACAAACCAAACACTGGCTCTAGATGTGGGCTATTCACTTTTTCACTTTTTTATGTCAGCCACGGTGGTTCTCCTGCTCTCTTGGAACACGGGAGAAGTTTCAGTTGGTTCGAATCTGCAACCTCACTGCTAGATGCCACTAAATCCTACACACTACACCTTTAAAGTAATGTCCATGACGACAAATGACATAACAAATAAAGTGAAGTGTATTTCCCAAATGTCAAACTATTTCTTTTTGTGGATGCACAAATTCTACATTGTTAATACCAGCTGTGTGTGCTGGACTTCATGTTCTTTCTCATACCAACCACTGATTCAACCCAGCCACTCTTTCACTTTCCAGAATATTAAACTGACTGTCTATTCACAAACATGGCTCTCTATCCTCTAGGTTCAAAACTATGTATTAAATTAAATCTTATCAAGTGACTTTTCTCACATTTTAGATACTCAATGTTGTTGCTATGGTATCAGGGAAATACTGTTTAAATTCCACTGCAGTCATTGGCGTAGGAAGAAACATTCAACTTGTGACCTCCTATGTTACTTTTCAGAACTGGCTCAGGCAAACCATCTTTTTAGCGGATATAGATTTAACTGTGGAATGGGATTCCTGTGAAACTTGCAGCCAAATTGCTTGCTCAGTTTGTATCCCTGGATTGAACTCATTATCCAAATGTTCACCCTGACACTTGTTAAATTTCCTTATTCAAACCTTGGGTTGACAGCAAGCACACTGAACTGACTGAACTGACACAGCCCTGTAACCTGGTTCCTTGAAACAACAAGGTCTGGGACCAAAATGGGTCATAGGCCTACTTCTGATGGGTCCCCACATGACAAGAGTATCGATGTGTATCCATGACAACAGGTCCCAGGACAGCTAATTAATTTCTGAGTCCTGAGCTGAAAAACAAAAATTGTTGCTTTACATTCCTGTCCAAAAGTTTCTAGCGGCCGTAAAAAAGGTCAGGACACACCCATTAACATCACAACCCCAACTGTGCTCATTGTTTCAGTTCAATGAGCAGAGTTATAATGAGAGCAGGCTCTCATTTTCATTCAGCAGAGCAGCTTCATCAGAGTCTGAACAGCTCCTGGCGGTCTTGCTTCGCTTGCTGTTTCACTTGTACCATAACCTCCTTAACCCTACTTTCACCTTAACCTTAATCCTGTTCTTAATCTGTCATTGATCTCAATTATAATGCGGAATGGGGCCATCCGCAAGTGTTAACATGTTGAGCCAGCTCCCCCAGTGATTCAGACACATGGAGACATCAGCAGGGGGTGGACACTGGTACGACACAAAGACAGCGAGATAAGACAGAAGGCAGAGAGTGAGATGAAAGGTGAGGAATGGAAATTAGAGTTGGAAATTACAAATCACTTTGCTCATTTGAATGAGTTCATTCAGTTCTGTTAAAAGATTCAAATGATGTAGTTCATTGACTTTTTCTAACCTGAGCAAGAGCATCGCTGTAGCTAGGTAGCTGGCTTGATAGACAATGCTGGAAACAAAAGCAATCAATCCCCAGACTGTCATCCCATTTTGTGCAGGTGTGCAGAAGTACATTACATGCTTCTTTTCAAGTGAGCTCCACCTTCTTCAGACCAGTAAAAACAGATAAACAGACAAACCCAAACAAAGAAATGTCTCATGTAAAATAAACAAAATCAGTCTAACTTTTGCAGGATGTTAGCATGTCTATAGAAGCCCATCCCTCCGATTCAGAATCTGATTGAGAAAGTAGGTTTCAGGGACTTTAAGGCCTTCGTCAGTTCAGATTAAACATTAACCATGATCTAACCAGTGTAGATACACAAACCACCTCTAACCTGGGTGGCCTTCTGTTTCAACCAAAGGACTGGAAGGAAATGACAAAGACAAGACAGACAGCTGCACAGACTCATGAACAAACCATCATAAAGCCCCTACCTGGACAGAGCGATCTCAGCCTTCTGTCTGGCGATGTCAGCTGCTTTTTGTGCTCCCTCCACGGCTCTGTCCACCTTCTCTCTGATCTTACTGGCCCGGAGGGGGATCAGGTTCTTCCTTTTGCCGCTCACCAGGATATTCTGTTTGTACTTCCCTTCCTCTTTTGTGCCATCAGGAAATGTGGTGCAGCCATAGCCGTGGCGTTTGTTGCTAAGCCACTCCCCCTCGTACTGCAGCCCGTCAGACCGCCGACTCACACCAAATCCCGTCCGCTTGTCATTCTTCCACTCCCCGCAGTAGGTTTCTGTTGCCGTGGCGTCCACATCATCATCTGCAACGGCCAGCTCTGCGTCTGCATCTCCAAGACTGGAAAAATGACAGGTCACATTGGTTTAGAGGGTGTGTTCAATCAGTAATCCTCCACATAAATTTGACAAGAAGAAGAGAGGTTTGGTTGGCAGGTAAGCTTTGAGAGCTCTACCATAATGTAACAGGAGTGCTGTGCACCAGTGGCAATGATTTTAATCTCATCTCTGTGCATTAAGCATAAAGCTGGAATCAGGAAGTAGTTAGCTTAGCTTAGCACAAAAACTGGAAGCAGGGGGAAACAGCTAGCCCAAAGCTTCTGTCTGAAGTTGAAAAATAAGAGTACCGCCAACTCTAAAGTTCAACAATCTATCTATTGTACATTTCTGTTTGTGTCAAATAAATGAGATACAATATATAAATGAAGGTGGTGGTAGAGGCTGTGGACAGAGCCCAGCTTGCTATTTTCTTCTGTTTACAATTTTGTGCTAAGCTAGGTTATCAATGACCTTACTCAAGTCGACAGTTATCACACAGATATTAAATTGAAAACATCCTTTGCTTGGAAAGGAAGAAAATAAGGGCACTTCACAAATTTTAAACTATTCTGAATAACTTAAGTTTGTGCAAAACATCCAGAAACAACTATTAAAATCAAAGATCAACTCGTCAAATAAAGATGCACTGGGGTACCCTTTAGTGGTGGTATTAGTCACACTGGGCGGCAGCATTTTTGAGGCTCCGAGCAGCTATCATAGTGTATGGGGCAGGCAGCAGAGCAGGTGAATTGGTCAAACAAACTGCGGACTTTCACCCTGAAGACCAGTGTTCGTTTAATAACAATATAGTGTGTTGGATGTCTTAGGGAATATACATCCCAAGAACCTGACAACAGTCGATACAGTAACAATGCTTAACATATATTTCATTCTATTCCCTTGTCCCAGTCTATTCATATGATACCAGTCCTGATATATCACTTCCTTATGGTCAGCCACTATACAGTCGTTCTGAGGTTGGTAGGGAACAATAAAGGACAAGGCTTGACAAAGGCTTGTATTCATTTTGCCTCCTCCGGCCCATTAATTAAATCTCTATTTCCTTTTAGTACGTTTACACCAGCACAGCGTTATTGCTATAATATGCTCAAATGATAAGAATATCTAACACATCAGTAAATAATTGATTAATTGCAATACATTACATACACATAAATAATAAATGTTGTCTTTATCTTGCATGCATACATGAGCCCTCACAGAGGCTTTTTTGTGCATTTTTACAGCAGTAGAATGGAAAAAACCCTAGAAGTTTCTCACCTTATCAGCCTCGCCAATAATTAATCAGACCTGATAAGCTCCTGTCAGCCACTTTGCCAACAAACAGGGTTAAGGGCTGCTTACTCTTGTCGTCTAGTAATTGGTGCCTTTAAAAATAAGCCACCTCAATCCAGAGTACTTGGAATTTTCCAGTGTTTCCAGTGGTACACAGTTGATTCACCGCATTCGAGTTAAAGATGCTACTGTTTACAGGATGAATCAAACAGGCAGTACCCAGCGGCATGTGCGCTCTTTGACTGACTCTGAGCCAGTGTGTCCAATATGATTGCTCATAGAACAATAAAGAGAAAACAGAGTGGACAACAGCGGAGCAGAGAGAGATGACGATAACTGGCTTATCACTAAGAAACACAATGTAAACTTTTTATCAGGCTAGCTGAACAGTAAACTGACCTTTTGACCTATAGGTCACTTTGAACCTCATGCCAATCCATTTTGAAGACACTTAAGTAGGATAGGTGCTTGTTGTAGCCTTGGTGTCCTTCAGATGAGGGACAGTTACCTTTTTAAGTACGTCATCCCTCCTTGTCGTCTCACTTCACCTTTCTCCATTCTTTCATTCATTTCATTACCTCATTACAGAGTTACTATAACACACTCTTTTCTCTGAACTCTCCAATTATTTAACTGTTGCCCTCTTCATTCATTTTCAGTGCAGTGCAGAGTCAGTCAGTGCAGTGGCATTGAAATTGCTTTGACATGTTTCTATGTAAAACAGGATACTGGGAAGCCTGAGGAAGGGTTTGATGGGTCGCCCCAATATTAGACGAATGCAGAGTAAAAGTTGAACCAAGGAAAGTTGTTGACCTTAGCGAGAAAGGGTGTGGTTTTGAAATATGATGTGAAAATTTATTTTAATAATTAATTTTGTGTATTTCAGCACACAACCTTATTGGCAGACATCAGCCTCAATACTGGACAATTTGGCAAAAAAGATGGGATTATGTTTATGTTTATGTTTAGTGCCAGCATTTTGTGAATTCTCAATTTTTACATAAGCTGTGCATGGAAATTGGTTTCAGAAAGATCATAATTACAATAAGTAAAAAGGCAGACATTCATTGTGGGTTTTAGACAGCACAGCCATTACCAGAAAAAATGTTCACATTGTACATTTCTGCAAACCAAGGGTACGTTACATTTGTACATAATTTTTTCGTGGATATGGTTCAGAGAAGGTCATGTTATGGCTTACAACACCCACGTTACATTATCCACCATCACCTCCACCTCCAGTTGGCAAAATTAGCTCATATATTGCTCTAGAAATTCTGATATGCTATGTAGTCAATGAAATGTACAAATATAACGTGGTTTGCAGAAATGTACAATGTGAACATTTTCCTCTGATGACTGGGCTGGACAGGAAGCAAACTTGAGTCACCTGCATCAAATTCCGACTCAGTTTACTTCCTGACTTAGCACTGAATGTTGGAATTGGACATAAATTGTGAGGTGTGGAATTATCCAGTATGGATGTACTTCCTTGGGTACTGGGTCGAAATTTAAAACCAAGCCTGGCTGATATGTTTGTATACTGTAAACAACCAGAAAAAAAGGTGGGTATACCCTGTATATCTGTGTATACCACTACACCAATGAGCATACCTCTACCTGGCCTACAGTAGAAATTGCCTACCCCCTCCATTATTTACTCCTTTTATTACCTGATAGTGGAGTTGATATCAGATGCAGCAGAGGATACAGTACTCATCCCAGCCTCGCTTCTGAACGAGCTCTGTTTTGACCTCTGGGAGGCCAGAGAGCTCCTGGACTCAGACTTCCTCAGCTTGAGTCCGGACAGGATGGACCTCCGGAAGAGTCCTCCTTTTCTCTTCCCCTTCAGCAGCTCAGCCTCGCTGTGTGCCGTAAGCACAAAACCTCCACGAGACACAGCAGGGCTGCTGCCGCTGCTGCCCGTACTGCACATGGAGACGCTGGTGGTCAAAGTGCCAGGAACAGGAGGAGGACCAGGAACCACTGCCCCGGTCCGGTCCAGCAGAGCTGTACCATTGCTGTGCTCCGAACCAGAGCGGAGAGAGTTTATGGAGGTACGGAGCGGGGAGCGGATGACGGCCGCCATCCCGTATGGGACGCTCTGACGAACTCCGTAGCCGTGCCGCATCCCACCAACCCACTGGCCTTGAAATGTTCCTGAAAAAAATGAGGAGAAAAATGACCAATTATATAAAAACCTTTTCTCTGTGGTAGGTCTGATTATTAAACAGGATTTTAAAGTTGGTGCTGCGTACAAACGACAAGAGCACCAGAAATCTTATATGAATAATAATAGAAGGCCGACTTAATTAGGAGTCACAAAGGCAAATTTGATATTGTTTATTAATCTTTTACACATGGCAAAGATGGAGCTGTTTTCACGTAAATGAATGAATGTAAACTATATAATTCACACAGCTTCAAACACGGAAAAAACTGTCAAACGCAAAACACCTGTTGTGAGGCTGATTAGCATGTGGCCAAAAGTGTTCGTTCACCACTCACTGCATTGTACATCACTGCATACAGTTTGTATTTTTGTAGTGTTGTCTGAATCTTTCGTCATAATTGTTATACTATACAGTGGGCTAAAATTATCCCACAGTTTATCCTAAAGTGTAATGTACAATCAGTAGTTACTGACTCAGAAGCTAACTACCATCATGCATTGCACAGACAGGAATCAAAAATCTTATCCAGACAGTATCTTAAAGCTTGTTTAACAACCAAGTAAAATGGGCAACTGCTACTGGCCCCCAGACCCTCAATGGCACCAAAACATTCTTGGTATCACTTGGCTTTTGGTAATTTCATATATCAGCTAAGCATAATGACTTCATGTTGTGGACCATAATGAGGCAAAGAAGAAGAAAAGCAACACAAGCAACACAAAGATGAGATAAAAGCTTTCTCTGAAGTGTTTTCAAACAGTGTTTTTAGGCTTTATGAGACAAAAGACCTCAGGGATGAAAACTGGTTGGTTGGGGCTCTTCTAATACACAGTTTACATCAATACCTACGAAAGTAATGCACCAGAGTTCGTATATAACCCACGTAATCATGAGCTAGTAAGTCATGTATAACCCACATAATTGTGAAGGCTGTGATCATGTGACCAATGTAATGACGGGAGTAAAGAAGGAAGTAGTATAAAGAGTGCAAGTGGGCGTAGGGAGAGAGGCTGGGGAGGTGGATGGGTCAAACAAACATAGGATTTTCCTCCGAGACAGGTGTTTCTGTGCCGTGTGAAACCAAGGAGAAGGTCTAAACTGACAATGGAAATCTAAATCAGCATGGCATGGCTTGTCTCAGGGCGGCCAAAAGTTAAAGCGGAAAAGGCCCACAAGTGAACTTATCTTAAGATTCGTCACGTTACATTAAGTACATAACTTTATGTTAAGTACGTAATGTGACGTCACTTATCCAAGTTGCTTTTCCTACGCCAAACTTAACCGGCAGAGGCGCTACGATGTTTGCCACGTATTAGTTAGATATCATATGTATCTTTGTATGATATGTTGGTTGGTTTGGCAAATGTACATCTGGTTTACTGCCCTACCTCCGTTAAAGAGCAGTACACGGTCACTCAGCTGAGCTTTTCTAAGGGAACTTCAGGGACTATCTCCCGCAGAGTGCATGAGACAGTGGGTAGCTGGCTCGCAAGGACTGATGACCTTCCCATTTTTGATTTCACCCACTTAGCAGTGATTGGTCAAAAAAAAATTTATATTGCGCCGACTTTGCAGATTTTCCTGAATATATATGTGTGTTTGTGGAGGGTCAATCAGGGCTCAACAGCAATTTTTTGCCCCTGATTTACACATGGTTTTCAATGGATTCTGACAAAAGATTATGATTGCTGACCTGAATAAAACTTTGAGAAATATCCCAAAACTGCAACAATTTTACAGCAGTATCAGAGAACTTCACTTCTTCTCTGTCATGAGTATACAGTCATATTTATGATCAGATCTGACAGTGTGAATAAGTTGAGGTGTAGTACTGTACATGGGAGTGACTTCCCCTTTTCTGTCCATCTATTCCCATTCATTCACACCATGTCTCTGCACTACCCGCCCGCACTGCTGCATAATAGTCCTTACATCCCCATGTTGCTGAAAAGTAGGCCATCTGAGTATGTGTTTCTGTCATTCCTCTCTCTCACACACACACATACACACACACATGCACAAACGGAAGTGTGTGTTCCAATAGGAGTGCAAGTGATCCATCCCGCCTGCCCGTACCTCTGATGTAACAGCACTCTGATTCATTCTGTAGCAAACGCACTGGCTCTAACCAAACTACATGACCATATATGGACTGCAACCACGTTCTCTGTCTCTATCGCAAACACACACAAACATTTCCCTTGTGGGCTCAAGTGTCAGTGAAGTGGGAAGTGCTGAATGGAGCCAATGTTTTAAGCCAATCGTATTCTTGCTTACGTTTTAAGACGCACTCGCGCAGGCACAACAAGCACGTCCACAGTGATGTTAAAAAACTTGAGTGAGAAGTGGTGTTGTTTCTGAACCTGCCCTCGCCAATAGGACAATATGCTGCCTCTTACCCTTCACTCACACACACACACACACACACAAACACGCACACAAACAAAAACAGAGTCTGTGTCATGGACAGCTGGCCAGCACATCTGGTCAGGCCTTTGTAATCATGTCAGTACACAGCTGTACGACCATATGACAGACAGATCAAAGAACACACACACACACACACACACACACACAGACACACACACACACACACACACACACACACACACAAACACCCGTGCAACAGCATGATAAGATTACCATTTCATTAAATGGCCGCCAGCATGCTTGAGCAGAAGAGTGAGACAGAGGGCAACAAAGAAGAGAGACAGTCTTGAGTATTCAGAGACAGAGCATCACCTGTCTTTCTGCTGACAGTGCAGACAGATGGGGGATCAGACAGAGAAAAAAAAATCATGGTCTGGTCATAAGACTACCGAGAAGTGGATACTCACAAATCAGTGAGCTTTAGCAGAGCAGCTGATTTGGTTGGATTTTTGTTTGGGTTTCTTACCTTTGGACAGATTCAGACTCAATCTTTTCCCTTGTTTCCAGCCTTTATACCATGCTAAGCTAACTGGCTACTTGCTGTAGCTTTATATTCAATGTACAGGCGTGACAGTGATGTTCATCTTTTCATCTTACTCTCAACAAGAAATCGAATACGTACATTTGCAAAAATGATTAACTGTTTGAGTTGCAGTTTGATTGATGTCCTACAACACAAGTGTTTGCTTCCTTACACTATAAACCTGTCAAGTATGTTGATTTTTTGTATACTAACTGCAAAATAAATGCCCTTGGGGGGTACTGGGGGAGCACGTACTGTGTCTACATTCTCGACGGGAAGTCAAACACGTTTTCAGTGGGTGTTGGGCTCCCCCACCCAGGGTTTGAACCCCCCACCCTGGATTTGAACCGGGAACCCTCTTGCTCGACAATGCTAACCACTGCATCACCATACTGCCTATAATAATACAACAGCATAACTGAATTCCTGAAATTCAGGTATGACTTTTGGTGTGTCACCCCAACATTTCTCAGTTGCCCCATCTGGCCACTTTTATGACAAATTTCTGGGGGCGCCACTGTCTGGGGGAAGGAGAACAACCAGTTTGGGGACCTCAGAATTGCCTCTCTGCCCTTTGCAGCTAATGTGGTTGTGATGGCTTCATCAGACCGTGACCTTCAGCATGCAGTGGGGCGTGAAGTTGTTGGGATGAGAGTCAGAACCTCTGGGTCTGAGGCTTTCATTCTCTGAATGAAACTACACGCTGCAGTTTTATTGCCACCTAACTGTTAGCAAACACTGTTTCTAACATTTTGTCTAAACCATTTAGACTATTGTAAATAGTAGAAAAACCTCTGTGTATAACACAATCATAAAGTTGAATCAGCACAGCTGTTGAACAGTTTCAACATAAACATAATCTCATAAACTTCCATCAGACAGCATTAGTTATAGCTAGACGTGACTAAGAAACTGGTAACTTGGTGAGTGAGGGAAAAAATGTATATGTGAAGCAGTGTGTGGGTTTTTGCCTTTTCACGATTCCTTGAAAGCATATAGCACCCTCCATCAGTAATGCCTGAGTAAATCAAATATTGAGTGGGGCACTAGGCTGCTTCTCCAATGTCGCTCTCCATGGTCCTGAGAAATACAGTCTGAGAGGCCAGCTGTTGGTGGTGATAGTCCCTTGAAATCAGACCCAGTTACAGATTTCATGTGAAATTAGTGCATTATATGGAAACACTGGAAAACACAAGGAACAAATTTTAAACAGTCAGAAAAAAATAATTTTTGCACTTTTAAACAGAAACATTTTACCTGCTTTGTGACAAAAGAGGCATGCAACAGCAAATTAAGTTCTCCCCTTCTAATCATTTTCAATATGAACCTGTCACAGTTGTGCTGAAAAAAAATTGACTCCTGGATGTGCAAAGGCCTCAACCCCCAGCCTACAGTTGTGAGGAGAATCTGCTTCACAACTCGCATGCCAAAACGATTTCAGTGGTTCTGCCTGGAGGCCAAACAGGAAGCACTCTCAAATCATATGGGCCTATAACCCAGGCCGAGGCTACCGCGGGCACGAGGCGGCCGCACGGAAAGAGTTAACACAGAGAGATCAAAGCTGCGGAAACATCACAGAGGCACAGCGATTTGATCACGCGCCAACCCCCAGGCTGAATTCATAATTGTCTCTTTAACAAATGCGCGCGTCTGTTCTCTGTTTCTAGGTTAAAAACCATCTGTCTCTCAGGGTCCGTATCTCATTCTAAGGATACAGCCGTAGAAGACACTTGTCAAAATCTGTAAATTATGCTTGTTTCTTTAAACTGCTCTATCTATGTTTTTTTTTTCTCTCATTTCACTAGTTCCAGGATTTGAAGTAGTTCATGTCATTGCTTAGTATTTGCCTCTGTGACTACTTTACACCTCAAAATATTGATTTGTGAAGCACAGCGGTAAGAAAGAGTAAGACGGCCTGTGAAAGAGTTGAGATTGGTTATTTTATGAATTATTAATGTGTTGTTTCACCATGTCAGCACTTGAATTTCAGAAGGAGTGTCTGTGTTTGTATATGTGAGAGAAATGAGGAGGGAGAGTAAGACTAGACAACACAAGGTCAAGTTTTTCACAGAGTTTCCTCTGTGGCTCAGATCATTTGTGCCAGTCAGGGTTTCAGTGGCAGCTCTTTAGTTCTCATTCAATGCTCCACTAACACAGCTCAGAAATGTATAATTACAATTATCGTAATAATAACAATCAGATTACAAATAATAAGAAGGGGCTGTATAAAAATTAAGGGAGTGGGAAGGAGGGCTGAACCTTATGTTTCACTATTTTTGAAAAGGTTTTTATTCACACCGTCCCCTCGACTTAGAAGGGAAACAACGATGCCCTTCCCCCATTATCCCGAAAAAATTTGATAGTACTACAACAATTTACCATCAATAACTTAGTCTTGTGTAGCCAGATGCTTTGTCAGCACAACACAAAGATCTGGAAGTACACATTATCATTCTGCTATAGGGCTTGTTTGATTTCTTTAAACCAACCACAATCATCTTGGGCAGCACTAAGACCCTGAATGCAGCGACAGTGCCCTTGCAAATTAATGTCACAGGTGAACTTGTTATGATGCAGCATTGGTAGGTGTGGAGGTGAGCACTGTCATTAAAACGGCCCCACAAAAGAAAATTCCACAAAAAAAATAGTAACAGGTGTTTGTTGACTGTGTGATTCAGTGTTTACTGATAAAAAAGATAAACATAATTTGATAATTGGTGCCCTAAAGGTGAAGCATGACTATACTGTAGCTCTGGAGGAACTCTCTGGACTCATTAAAACCACAGACGATTTCTCTAGCTGTATGCGGCTCTAGCAGAACATTAGTATGATGGTATCACAAAAGCTTGTGTGAAGTGGAACGGATTAGAAGATGTGGCAAATCAACTCCGACTGGCCGTGTCAGAAAATGGATCAACATCGGGCATGAGAGTCCTGTAAGACGAAATCTAGGCTTTTCCAAAGTTCTTTTATTTATTGAAGATCTTTATGACAATCCACCAAAAGAACAAAGCAGGCATGCGTTATGACACAGTCCAAATTTTCATCAATACTTGCCAATTTCAGCGTGTAGGTTTTTAGCACTGAGGTTTTTGTTGTTGTTTCCCGGAACTAAGGGGATTTTTAAAAAAGGTAAGACAGAGAAGGAAGGAATGGACAATACCAGCCTAAACAGTCGGCCAATGTCAGGCTTACAGCCAGTCTACATCCAGTGAGTCAGACTATCAATAACTAAAAGAATAACTAATACATATTTGCATGCGCAAAATGAAATAAAATATAAAAATGGGATGAGAAAATTTTCAAAAGACCCTCCCCTGCTCTCCCACGAAAAATGAGCACTTGAACTTCCTCCACCGTTATCAATTTTCATACAGTCTCTGATATTTGAGCATTTCAGAGAAATTGCAGCACCATGCCATCCTAAGAGCTTCCAGGCAAACTCCCTCATTAGTATGTCCAGTTCGTATTGTATCAGCGTTGGTGCAGGGCAGACTTCCAAGATAGATATTTAGAGTTTTCATGTTTCAGACAGCACCACTAATCCTCACTACAAACATCAAACCACTCCCATTACATAAGCTAAAGCCTGCAGTGGGGTTGTTGTGGTAGTAGAGGAGGTAAGTATTAGCAATGGCCCTGGAAGAAAAAAACAAAACACCCATGCTGAGTGCAAGGGGCACTCCTGAATACTTTACTTCACTGTATAATTGGAGCGCATCTGTTGGAAATCAAGAAAGCGATGTACAAATGCTGAGGAGGTTGGATTTTCTGTGACTCCACCATTTACGGGTGATGTGTCACTTTTTTCTAAACTGATGTGTAGGTATAATGTGCAATGCTTTTAGGAAGAAGACGTAAATCTGCAAGTGTGTGTGTCCTTGAATGCCAGTGGATTTATATTTTGTATCACTTGCGATGAAGTGACGCATACTGTAGTGTAAGAAATACAAAATACAGGAAAAGAGAAGGAAGAGAATAGCACACAAGCTCAGGTAACCCAGACACATCAGCTGGGGAGAGGAGCAACAGGGAAGACAGATGGTAACTAAAGACAGGTAGACAAGACATCTGACAAGCAACGGGCCATACAGACAGGCAGGATAAACAGCTAGACAGACACATAGCAGATATGCTGGACAGCCATGCAGACAGACAAGCAAACTATGGTCGAATCACTGAACACTGAAAGCAAGGGAAGTCAGTTCAAAGCTAAACCCTTTGCCTGTGTAAATCACTGTGTGGGACCATTATCCGTTTAAGAGATTTTGCTTAGGCCCTTTTGCTGTCTGAGTCTTTCAGATTCCCATTTGAGGATTATTTATCTGCTAAAAAATATCATGAAAAAGACCCATGATAACATGGTGGTTTGCCATTGCCCTGACTATCTGTAAATGTCCACACTTTTTGTCCGATTGTAACCTCAGACCTCAAGTAGTTGGCACAAACACTGACAGTCCTCTCAATAGCAAATGGGTGGCTGAATCTATGAGATGTTTGCTTTTCCAGTCAACCAAATATTTCAAATGTGGGTGTCAGAGAAACAGTCCTGTATTTGAAAAGTAACAGGTTGATTCCTGCATCCACCTCTGTGTTCATCCAGACCATTCACCAGAAGAAACTGTTGGCATTGTACATTTCTGCAAACCACAGATACGTTACATTTGTACATTTTTTACATATCAAATCAGTGTTTGTAAAGTGATGAAGTACCTAAGCTCACTTCATCAGGAGGTGGAGGGGGTGGTGGATGCCGTGTAACATAAGCGGGACACCTGCCAAGCTGCAGACCACTGCAGACTCCTGCTCGAGACCATCAAAACACCAGAAAGGTAGTAGTAGTAGGTAGTAGACTTTTAGCAAGTCATTGCTGCATTTCTAGCAGCTTTTTAGCCACCAAATGTAGATGTTTTTAGTGGCCGGTTGCTGTTTCCTCTGGGGATAGTGCCTTGAAAAGCAATTTTTACCAAGACATTGCTGCAGGATTGTGCCATTAAAAACAAGTAGTTTAAAGCAAAACATGATCTTTATCTAACCATCCCCTGTCATGATCTTTGGTTTTGCTTATAGGTTGTTTTCTGTTTTATTCTGACGGTCACTTTCCTCTTGTGTCATGTCTTGTCTTACCACTCCTGTCTTGTATCAGTTTCATTGGCTCTTCTCTGTTCCAAAGTGTTCCCTGCATACGTGTCTTCTATTAGTCTTGTTTGCCCCAACCTAGTGTTACCTACAACACCCTCGTTGTCTTCATTGTCAGCCAATCCCTGAGTTTCTCTCCTTTTGCCTGTGTCTGCTAACTCCAGCTGTCTTCTTCATGTGATCAGTTCTCTGTGTCTATATATACCTGTGTCCTTTGTCAGTTTGTCGGTATTTATGGTGTCTTTCCCTGGTCGGTTGGTGATCTGTCATGTTCTCCGTTGGATTGCTTCCCTGTTGTGTTCATCCTTGTGTTCTCCGTGCCATTCTGATTTGTTTTCAGTTTATTTTTGGTTCTTCTTTCTTTAGTACTTTGAGTTTTGCCTCCCTGTTCTGGGGGTGTTTTACCAGCTACATTAAACCTCCAACTGCCTGCTGTTCTGCATTTGGGTCCTCATTTGACCTGAACTGTAACATAACCATAAGTAGTTTTGTGCTTAAACCTAAACACACATTATCACAGCATTGTTGAAATATAAAGAAAAGCAAAGTTTCAATGTATCTGATACAGTGGCGGCTGCTGGCCTTTCAAGGAGGGGAAGCTCATTTTCGGCCTACATGATAAAATGTGTCTGTTCATTTATACATAAATTCTACCCTGCTGCGCGAGGCTAGTGTGACCGCCTATGTGTGCTTTGGGATGGTGGAGGGGCTCACAGCACCCGCTGCTCGTTGGGGACAGTAACTGCAGAGCGACAGAAGTCAGAGTCTCCAAACGCGAGTACAGTCTCCAATAACGCCAGAACAAGATGCTAGATTTGTCGCTAGTTGTTTTTAACAAAGAAAAAGTCACCAAGAGGATTGGAAAAGTCTCCAGATCAACTCGGAACAACGGAATGAAACTTGAAAAATGCTTTGGTGGTTTATATTTCAAGATCGTTGATTCGCTCATTTCAAAAAGGGATTCAACCTCAGACAGATCATCCAATCATCATGCAGAAGCCCAGCGTCCAGGCCAACCGAGCATTTATCCAATGACCGTCTAGTTTTGCTGCAGTGGAACAACCCACTCTATGCTTCCCCACTGAAGTCTTTGGACGCTGAGCCTCCGCTGTTTAATGCACTGTGATGCTATGGGAATGAATGAGAAGAAAATCGCGTCAGTGACCTGTGATCAGTAGCTGATTCTGAACAAAAGTTGAACGCGTTCTAGCGCATATTTAGTCAATGACATGAAAACACAAGCTTACATATTTGACCACTTATTTTTTGACATTTTAGGGGAAGCTGAGCTTCCCTTGCAGTCTTAGAGCAATCGCCACTGATCTGATATGTAATGTACAAATGTAACGTATCCGTGGTTTGTAGAAATGTACAATTCCAACATTAATTCTGGATGGTTCATCCACATCCACGCACTCTACTTAACCAACCTTATTCGAGACATCATTAAAGAAAGGACATACCGTATCTATTTAGAACAAGTGTACTAAGTATTGAGAATGGATTTAAAGGCGTCCTGTGGAAATCTGGAAAGGCAGCAGGGCCTGCCAACACTTCTACTTAAGCAGTATGGTGAAGATGCTCTACCCTCTCTTTCGGATCAAGACTGCAATACAGGGCGACCTCAGCAAGAGTGCAAACTATGGAGGGATCACACTCCTACCCATACCAAGCAAAGTGCTTAACAGGATCATCTTGAACAGAATAAAGGAATTAGTCAGCATTCAGCTGGAGGAGCAGCTCACTGGGTTTCACAGAGACAGATCCTGTACTGACCAAACCACACCTCTGTGTATCGTGATTGAGAAATGCTGCAGGATAAAGCTTTCTGCTCTATGTCCATGTAACTAAGGAGCATTTTAAGACGTTTTGGTTTATCAGTCAAGTTTTTTTTTAAAAATGATCAAAAACACATATGAGGCAATGACCTCTTAATAAACTCACAAAGGATTCTGAAGTGAGGACGGAGGTCAAGGCTGCCGACTGTCCCCTTTTCTGCTCTTGTTGGCAATTGACAACAATCAAAGACTTTCTCAGAGCACAAGAACTGGGACATAACTGGACAACCTACTTTGCAGATGACTTGGCTTTACTATCCCATACTGTAGCTCACTCTTAATATAAACTGGACTCAATAACCATAAAGAAAAATTGCTGGTGCAATTGCAATGGCAGCTAACGGATAGAAAGAGGTGGAAAACTTAACAGTATCATACCAAGCAGCAACCTAAAGAGCTGAAAAATGAAGCTAAAACACTCGAGTGCTAAAAACTGTAGTTCCTTGAATGGCCACTTGAGGCTTGCTCCAAATGTCAGTCAATCCCCATAGACTCCTATGTTAAAATGTCCAACTTTACAACAGAAATAAAGGTGTTAACAGCTTGTTAAAAATGGTTCTGGTCTCTATAGCAAATTTCCCCCTTCATAACAACTGTGTTTTTATATAACTCACCTGTTTACATTTTGTTAAATCTTAAAGTTCTGCATAATTAAGGGCAGGCTGTTTAAATGTGAGGTGTTACCTCAGGCTCTTAAGCCCTGTTTCCACCAAGCAGCCCAGTTCAGTCCAGTTCAGTTCAGTTTGTTACACATTTTTTCTGTTTCCACTGTGAAAAGTTGTTGATGGTACCAATGGAACTGTTCCTTACTGTCCCCATTTTTCATCACCCCTCTGTTGGGGTACCTAGCACACAGATCAGGTACAAAAAGGTGGAGCTAGAAACACTGCAGTCTGTTGATTGGTCAATAGAGGACAGTTACTCTTGCTCGGGGCTGAGTTGTAGCTGGTTTTGAAGCTTATGTAACCACTGCTGTGGCAAGTTAAACATATATTAGCAAACTATAACTATAAAATGAAAGGATGTTTTGCTGCCTCTCGCAGCAGCTGAGGAGTGAGAAAAATACAGTTTAATTCACTGAGTCAACTGCCAGGAACATTTGAGGTGGAACGTTTACTTGTAATGTTACTCAATGCGAAAGTTAATGACATGAATCAATCAACACACCTTAAATTTCACTGTGACAACTTTGACTGTTCCATTAGTTTTTATTGTCTCCCTTGGATGACATACAATTTTAGTAATGAGTAGATCCTCAAGTGTTTAAAAATACATATATAAATTTCGACCAGATTATGTGAACTGCATATATTCTAATTTTCACTTGTCGAGCTATGAGTGACAACAACCCTGCCTACATTAAAGAGTACTGTCTGCAGTGGAAATTCTAAACTGATCCAGGGTCTAGGTACATGTCCACAGGGGTTACTTTTTTGGCAGAAACGGGGCTTAAGTCAAATCCATCGCTAACTCCTTTACAACTCCACTCACTGGTCATCTCTGGCTCCAAAAATCCAAAATGGCAACGGCCAAAAGGCCGAACTTAAGGCTTCGAAATGTGAGTCAACAAACCAATAGGTGACGTCACAGTGACAACATCCATTAGTTTTTTATGTGTCAAATGCAGTTTCATTGATAAGTGAGCGGTACAGATGCTGCTGTATAAGCTATAAGCTAAAACTACCCTTGCAAACAAGGATTAGGTACTTTAAACCAATACCAGTAGGGGTCTCAGGAAATAGCAGTATTGACAATAACCTTAATATTTAAAATAGAATGTTGGGGGCGTTGGTGGTTAGTGGTAGAGCAGGCGCCCCATGTACAAGGCTGTTGCCACAGCGGCACGGGTTCGACTCCAGCCTGTGGCCCTTTGCTGCATGTCACTCCCCTTCTCTCTCCCCCCTTCACGCTCTTCTGTCCTATCAATTAAAGGCTTAAAAATGCCCAAAACATATCTTTAAAAAAAAAAAAAAATAGAGCGTTGATCATGTTAATGTCATGTTAATAATACACATATGATAATATGTGTACATAATCCAATGCCTCTTAAATCATTTTTCTTTCTTTCTTTCTTTCTATAGATATCGTGATAATAGCATTATCGTGAACTTTTTTGGCCCAATAATCATGTAGTGAAAATCTGATATTGTGATAGTCGTAATACCAAGTCAGTCGTACTTTATGGAGACATAGAGGGTCACCATGACAGCCATAAATTAAACGTATCATCATGCTAAAAAAAAAAAACATGTCTAAAAATAATGCTATGGCTGATAATAAACCTGTAGAAGATGCAGCGATGAAACAGGAGCAGGTTGGTCACCAGCCCAAGAGCCCCAAAGGTAAGAGGATAAGAGGATACCAACTTAAAAATGGTCCTCAATACTTCTAATCTGAACATAATCCATCCGCACGCATGGCTGAGTGGTCCAGAGAAACACTTGATAGTTACAGGATGATAGAAAACAGAGTGGCGCTGTTAGCTGAAGAGCTTCCTCCCACATGCTCAAATAGGCTGCAAATATAATTCTCTCAAATACAGTCTTTTATATGCACCTGTCATCACGCTTCCAAACATCACATCTAACCACTGCATGACAACAGTGAAGCAGGTTTTAACCTTATTTGGCCCACCTGTCATATCTCAGTGTAGGTAATAATTTATGTAGTTACTGGGCAATGTTCAACATGAGAAGTGAATTTATTATGTTTCCATAACATGGGCAGAGCTGGAATAATCACAGCACTGATGGTGGCCTATAGCAAGCTAGCAAGATATGTTAATGTGGGACAATTATAATGTTGCAGCAGCGTATTTGCCAGCAGCTGGGGGACGGGGGGAGGCTCCAGGATGCTGCTGAGCTGTCACAAGCATCGTTTAATGACGCATCTGCGTTGATATAAACACTGTCACACTTTCTATTTTCTTGTCGGTGTGTGGTGAAGTCTTCATGGAGCAGGGGGTAGTTTAGAGAGTTCCTGTGACACTGTGTGTGGTGTATCAGCTAGTCAGACACAACAACCACTGCTGCTGTAATCTCTAGCTGTTACCACTGTTGTACACAGTGACAGTTGTAATCTCTGCCTCTTCCTTTGTGACTCACTTCGTTTCTCACTAAAATGATTACTGAAGCTGTCTTTTCATTTTTCTACTTCACTCTCTCCCTCTCTTTCTTTGTGTGTGTGTGTGTGTGTGTGTGTGTGTGTGTGTGTGTGTGTGTGTGTGTGTGTATGTGTGGTTGGTAATCAGTCAGCTTAGCTCTTCATCTCAGTAAACACCATTAGCCCGGAAGGCCAAGCCAGCCAATCAAAGCCCGGTAGAGCCGGCTGGGCGGCCAATAGCAGCAAGCAACACTCAGTCCCTCGTGACACGCTGACCTGCTGCATGTCGGTGAGCGTTGCTATGGAAACCCTACTGTACAGAGCGGCTCCGTGGAAATGCAGTGGAGCGAGGGAGGATAGAGAGAGGTGGAAAGAGAGGAGAGTTGGCAAACGTAGGAGAGGAACGAAAAGCCAAACAGCAGAGATAAGATAGAGGAGGAGTGTTTCCTAGAAATGTGGCGTCAGGTGTAGTTGGAGGGGAGAGTGGGACTGGCAGTGAGCTTAGACCTGACTGTGGGAAATGTAGCTGGCTCTAAAGTGCACAGTGTGTTCCAAAAGTATGTAGGCAGCAGAGCATCTTTGAACGTCTTGGCTCCTGACTCTTATTGCTTTGGACATAGCAGAGCCCTGAGGTTGCAAAGATGGACTGTCAGCTTTAATCTAAGAGTAACCTGCATTTGGCCATCAGAAGACCACTTAAAGACCTCTGACCTTCCATCGCACAGTTTATTTCAGGGTGGCAAAGGTATTTGAACATATTTAGATAGCAATAGACAAGTTTTTTTTTTACTTTAACTTATCATTATAAAGTAAATGTTGATTGTACAATGTAAAATAACGGCACCATTGACGAATAGATTGGATCCGTATGTGCCTTGTCTGCCAGCGGTTATGACCTCCCAACTAAGGGCTCGATTTAAAGCACAAAGGAATTGCGTCAACTATTGTGCAGTCAAAACAGGAAGAGGATAGCGCACTTGTTTCCCCAGTAGTTATCGTCAGTTAGCAGTGAGTATCAGTGGAAGTTCTCTACAATTACAATCCCCAGAGCCAGAGTTTGGTTTGTCCATTGTAGACTACTGTAACAACAACTCCCAAGTCTGTCACATGATGCCACTGGGCCCCAAAATTACTTTTTCCCATAGACTCACATTGGGAAAGAGATGTCTGTAAACCCCCCATGACTCATTTCATTATCAGGATTTCATCCATCTGGTCTAGTAGTCTAGAAGAGCCACATGATTAAATCATTTTATCTCCATTCAAGTTAACGGAGCACTAAACCGGAAGTAGCTGGCAGACGTCTCTGGTGCACTTGCTCTATGGGTCCAATGATGCGGAGACAATTCTGATCATTTGAGTAATTTTATACCGCACAAAAACACACAAAAAAATTTGGCTACATGTACCACTGAGCTACTTTTATAGGAATAAATGGGGTCCCTCGCTCGGCACTGCATCAAGGTCTCTTAATACAACCCTGGGCAGACTCCATGGGATAGAAACCACTCCATATGTGGATATGAACCTCTCATTCTACAGTGACACAAACACAGTTCTTGGTTTCAGATGATTATAAACTAATGAAAACATAGTTATGAATATTATATTCCATGTCTGCCCAACATATCCCATTAAATTCTACATACTGAACCTTAAAAGAAGACCAATTAAATCACAAAAGACTGAGTTTCATGACAACGCTAGGTCTTAATTGTCCTGTTCATTAAGAACAAATTAAACTAATTCTTTCTTGAACACTGTCATTCCTGTTCAATGATGTGTGATGAGTTCCATTTAACTATAAAAATGTATTAAACATGGCTAGTTACATTGCCTAATCCATGTTACCACTATATACTGTTCTGCTTTAAATTGACACTGAAACACATTATATGTAAAGTGAGCTTTTTAACCCTCTTTTAGCTATTTATTTTAGTTTAATAGTACATTTACTTTCAATCTTGACATTTTAATCGTTTCTGCACTGAAAATGTGCTAGCTGCAGAACACCTGAGGGCATGGACAATGTTAGCAACTGGCCAGTGAGGAAATTTGAACATTTAGCTGCTGCTGAATGGGCATAAGTAAGGCAATGCTTTTCTAGCACATTAGCTGTAATAACGTAATGAGGTGACAAAAAGTCAGGGCAGTGCCCCTGTCAGATTGCATCCTTTGAATCAAGCTAGCACCAAGCTACAGGACAAAAGGTCCAATCTGTGGAATCTGAAATGTAAATGTTTTTACTTTATTACAGCAGTAGAGTTTTTGTAGGCCCTTGACATGAATAATCTTTGTCCATCTTGTTCGTGTAGTGTCTCCTTCCATACCAAAACCACAAGCCGGTCTCTGCAGATCTAGAGGAGGACTTCTGCACAGAATAAAGCACTGAACAAAAATTTAAACCCAACCGATTGGCTGTACTGCCAAATTCACAGAAACGGCACAGGAGATTGCTTTTGGTCACGAAATGAATATTTCATTCACGAGCAACAGCTCTGATGGACATTCCTGCAGTCAGCATGCCAATGGTACACTCCCTCAAAACTTGTGATGTCTATGTTATTGTGTTGTGTGATCCAACTGCACATTTTAGAGCGGCCTTTTATTGTGACCATCCCAAGGCACAACTCAGTAGTAACAACGCTGTTCAATCAGCCACACCTGTCAGGTGGTTGAATATCTTGGAAAAGGAGAAGTGCATTTTGACAAATTTGTGACCCAAATTCGACAAAAATATATGCTGAGTGCATTAAAAAGTCATAGATCTTTAACTTAAACCTGTGAAAAATGGAAGCAAAGCTTTGATGGCACAAGTGTCGCACTAAATGTTTTGTTCAGTATAATGATACAATGAAAAGATAACCCCAGATGGAGGTATGTGCCATGTTAAAATCCATAAAAAGAGACGTTAATTAAATAAGTCAGCCATGGCAAGGTAACAATTATCCTGGCAATATCATCTCTCTGTTCAATCACCCTCTTTGTCAAAAACATTTTATTTTACCTAATAGATTTATATAAAGGACAAACACATGCTGTTATAATAAGGACACTGTGTACTGTTGGAGCAAGATAAACACTTATAACTAGGCCAATCTCTGCTGCATTTACAGTATGTGGGTTCAAATACTTCACAGAGCTACAGTGTCTCTCCAACACATCCCTCTCTGGGAGGTTCTCTTATCTTTGCTGTCCATTTTTTTCTTTCCCTTTCTTTCTCTAATGATCTCACTCTTCCTCTGATTAGAGTATATCTCTCACAGTAATCATGAAAATCATCCATCCACTTCACCAACCATCTTTCCATTATCTGTTCATCATTTAACTGAACCGTTCATCCATCAATCTGTACATCTGTCGATCCATCTATCCCTCCCTCCATCCGTCCGTCCGTCCATCCCATCTGTCTGGTTATCTGTTAAGCTGCCTTCTTCTCCATTGTCCTGATGCAACCCCTCGAACCAGTCTGGTCTGCGGATTTTATCAGGCTGCTCAGGACTCTGTGTGTGTGTATGTGTGCGTGTGTGTGTTTGTGTGTGTGTGGTCCAGGCCGGCGTTGTAAAACGGCCTGGTAGTTGTAGAGTTATGTAACAAAGCATTAACTGCATGTATGCTACTGTCAGCTCTGTTGCTCAGCTCACACTGTCAGATTTCATGTGTGTGCATTTTTGCACGCACAATGTGTATGCTCCTGTGTGTGTGTGTGTGTGTGTGTGTGTGTGTGTGTGTGTGTGTGTCTATTTTTAAGCAGGAATCCATATGGTGTGTGGTGCCTCATTAACAGTGATTGACCCGATCTAAGAGACTCAAAGAACATTGATGGCATTGCTTTCAATTTCAGGGAAAATAAGATGATCCCAAAGATATTCTACAAATTTAAGATCTAAATGTAAATAATTGTACATTTCTGTTTTAGCTTTTTTATTGCAGTCATATGAAAACAATTAACAGGGTCACAGATATGTTACATGCTTATTTACATTGCTTGTTTTGGCAAAACTGTCAGATTCAGGGATATTTCAAGTGTCACAGTAGCACTGCAATTCAATTTTTCCAGCCACCACTGGTATAGACTCTTCATCTTGTTTTGTCTCGACAAAGAATAACTAAAACCACGACTAATTGCATCTCATTTGGAGTGAAAGAATATTTGAAAATTAGCCTCCTACATTGCCACTGAAGTGTGAATCTTTTGTTCTGTGCTGTACGTGATAAGATATTTTACAGCCTTCATGAGTAATTAGGCTGGTATGGTGGGGAAATCGAGGGTGAAGACGTGGATTTGCTGTCTCTGCCCTCTCTATTAGATCATTACAACACTGTTATCTGTTTTCTAAAACCCTTCTTGGGAGTTGGTACTTGGAAGCTGCTGTCCTCCTCTGTCCCTCCAACCTTTTCTTCATCCCTTAAGACTGCATGGCCTGAATTGAAGGCCTTAAAACACACAGTGTCCTCGTGCAACTGAAGGGGTGAGGGGTGAGGGTTGGGAGGAGAGAAGATGAGGGGGAAAAGACAGAGAAAGAAAGAGTGAGAGGTATAAAATTAGAGTAGAGATTGAGAATCATTTTCAGAGCCTGTCCTGATGCAACCCCCTGCCTCCGCACGTCTGCGCGCGCGTGTGTGTGTGTGTGTGTGTGTGTGTGTGTGTGTGTGTGTCTGGGTGTGTCGTCAAGGCACGGCAGGAGAGAGGGTGACCCGAGAAGACCTCTGGACAAACTCCTCCTATTGTAAATCTGTCACCTCTGTAACTGTCATCGGCCTGTCAATCATTCTCCGGTAACAAGTCATTTTCACAAACGGCAGATGTCAGTCAATCTCAAATATCACTCCTTGACAGGCACTGTTTGGTTCACACATCACACAAACACACACTCAAACCCACCCCCAAAACACCCACAATGCATCTGTGTCTCTCGTCCCCTTCTTACCTCCATCTGAGTACGTCTCTGTTCCGTATCCGTCCTGCAGCCCGTTGTTCCAAGTCCCCTCATACTTCCCACTCGTCCCTGTACTCTCCCGCACACCGTAGCGTCCCTTAAAGCCGTGCGTCCATTCGCCCTTGTACACCCAGCGGCCTTTATTCTCCAGGCCCACACCATGTCTCTTGCCCTGAGCCCAGGTGCCCTGGTAGGTGTTCCCGCTGGGCCACGTATAGACGCCCAGCAGCTCGAAGCCATGGGCCCAGGAACCACAGTACTCGCCCTGGCCCTTGGGTCCCGTGCAGATCCCATGGCCGTGTGCCTTGCCCTCCTCCCACCCTCCGCAGTATGACCCCCCATCGTCAAAGTTGAACCTGCCGCCAGTGGACATGCATGAAACAGGTCTTGGCAATTCCCCTGAAGCCTCGACAAAAAGAAAAAGAAAAGAAAAAGAAAACGAAGGGAGAAGAAAGAAGGACAGGTTGGTGCTAGAACCAATTCATGGAGCTGAGTTTGGAGGTTGGTGAGGTCAGGGGTGAGGAGGAGGAGAGAGCGGGAGGGAGAGGGAGAGAACTCCCACACAAGTAAAGCAACGCCACTCCTTGTTTTCAGCTGGTTTGGAGAAGAAGGCGGCGAAACAAGGTGAGCAACAAAACTTGGCCCCTCACAGGGGTGTCAGGGGTCTCCCGGCGTGGTGGGAAAAGGTGACGCTGTTCACACCATCCTCTTGGTGGGGTCACTGTAGCATTGGCTAGCACTTGCCAGCTTCTCTGTGGCAGATGCAGGTGAGAGAGGAGGAGAGTGGGCCCGGAGCTGCCATTATCTCCCCTCAGCAGGAGTTTAAACCATCAGGCAGCTCCACCAGTTGGCCATCGGCCTGCCTACACAGTCTACGACACACACGACAACTCTTCCTCCTACTCCTCTCCTGCTTTCCGCTCAGACCCCCGCGTTCAGCTGCCTCCTACCTGATGATGCCTCCACCTCTCTGGGGTGTAGAGCAGAGAAGTCTCCCTGGTGGCAGCCCTTCAAACCCCCGAGCCTCCAGCATAGAAGCCACCCTCAGGCTCTCTGATCAGCACCAGTAGCCTAACTGGAGCTGTGACATGTTGAGTGATGAAGAGCGAAAGAAAAAGAGAGGAATAGTTTTTTTCTTCAAGGCTGGTCCCGATGTTCAGACAAAAAAAAAGCCCATTTAAAGTCAGAATCTGTAGCTCACTTCAGGCTTCACCATCCTCTTCTTATTCTCAGCCTTGACACACACACACACACATACTGTGCCTGGTCGCACAGCAAAGGAACACACACATGCATAGAGAGAGGGAGAGACAGAAAAATGGGGAAAACACATAAGGTAATCTGCTTGGCTGCCTTCTTTTTTTGTCTGTCCTGTGGTGCTGGGGAGCAGCAATGCAGTCTCCTGTCTTTTGCACGCACACACTATACGCAGGCACACACACAATCTTTCTGACAGCAAGTGCGCACACATAGACAATGAAAATAAACAACTGAATTGATTAATTTCTCCTCCTCTATTCCCCCTCTCCCTCTCTCTCTCTGTCAGTCTGTAGGTCTTTAATCCACTGCGTCCATAAGTGGTTTATCCTGTGCGTGGGTTGCCTTCAGGTTGCCTGCTTGATGAAATAACATCCATCTATATGATCCTGTTATGGTGTGCTCTGTCCTCTTCAGCATCTCCTGCTTGTCTCCATGTTTCCCTATGGAGCACCGGCTGACGCACAGCCTGCCTTTCCTGCCTGCTGTCTTGGTCTTACAATCTCTTCTCCTCCTCGGCTGGCTCTCTGTATCCCCTCTCTCTCTCCTGATCTGTGTGTGTGTGTGTGTGTGTGTGTGTGTGTGTATGTCTCTCTCTCTCTCAGAAAATCTGCTCATTAAAGAGGACTGTTCCAATGCAGCCAAACAACCCCCCTCCTCCTGCTCAATAGCACACTCCAGCTCTTAAAGAGACACACGCTCAGCAGAGATGCAAGCTTCTCTCTTCCTCCATCACCTGTAGCTTTTCATCATCTACTCACCCTTTGTCTTTCTTCTTGCATCACTGTCTCAGCTGGTTCTCAGATGCTTGGCTCAATGTGAGAGTCTACATATGAAATATGCTTATTTGCTTTTTCATTTAGGGTTAGATTGAATGATTGATACCACTCTCTTGTCTGTGCTGTAAATATAAATCTACAGCCAGCAGCTGGTTAGCTTAGCTTGGCACAAAGTATTAGACCTGCTGTGCCAGAGTGGCTGTTTCCACCTATTTCAAGTCTTTACGCTAAGCTAAGCTGATGAACTCCTGGTTCTAACTTCATATTTAGCACACAGATGTTAGAGTAATGTCAATCTCAACACTAAAATTTATTTTGCTGGTAAATGATATGTGTAGTCATTTTATTACACTGTCGAGTGGCTATTGTGTCAGTAGCTCTTTGACTTTCCCAGAGAGAATCACATAGTTCTTCCCTCAAGACCACAGAAATTCGGTAGAAAAACCAGTGACATTGCCTTGTACTGCACACCCCAGTACTGTACATATAAGACAGCATCACGTTCACTCCAATCTGGGAAACGACCAACTATCAAGACATATAAGAACAGAATCATCCATTGACTTCATATGCAATTGCATCACCTTGCACCCTCACCTTGCATTCTGTCTGACATACCTTAAAGGGGAACTCTGGTATTTTTCTAAGTCTAAGTGAATCATGCCAACAACAATTTTTGAAGTGGATCCAGTTTTGAGTGAGAGGCAAAACAGGCTGCAGTGTAACCACTCACCCTTCAATTTATGTCCACTAAAAACGCTTGTTTTTGCCACTGACAGGCTCAGGTTAATATCATGAGTGTCTTACAAATTACAGAAAGGACCCTACGGAGATATGAAATGTTTTTCCATACCTTTACACTTGTTCAGCTTCGTTTTATGTCCAAGTCTCACTCAAGCAGGAGTCCTGTTTTGAAATCTCTCTCACATTTTCACATTGCCGAAATCAGCTAAAATCACGTCATGACACTGAAAATCTTTTAGATCATGCAAAGCTACGTTCTGTATTCCAACACAACAAACTATTACCGACACTCCTCTCTCCAACTCTCACTTGCATTTCCAACGTTTTATTCCTGCAATAAGACAACCATTGTGAGATTTCAGAACACGACCTCTCATTACAAGACACAAAAGAGACCAGAACAAGCAAAAAGTAAAAAAAAACTTTTCATGTCTTCGTAGGGTCCTCCCACTGCCCTGGCCATGAGTTCCTGTGCAGCTAATAGACTTTATCTTATGTAAACGTCACAGATTTTTTTGACTCAAGGACAGTTTTACAAATATGAAAAATTCATAATAGAAAGAGTAATAACTGGGTCGTTGGTGGCTTAGTGGTGGAACAGGTGCCCCATGTACAAGGCTGTTGTTGCAGCGGCCCCGGGTTCGACTCCAGCCTGTGGCCCTTTGCTGTGTGTCACTCCTTCTCTCTCTCCCCCCTTCACGCTTGTCTGTCCTGTCAGCTAAAGGCTAGGAATGCCCCAAAAGATATCTTAAAAAAAAAGAATGAAAGAAAAAGTAATAACTGAACTTGTTTGCAGTTTTACAGATGTCTCTTTCACAATAGTGGTCTATGGGGAAAATGCTTTTTGGGCTGCAAGGAATTTTTTAGGCTGTAATACCGTGAGTGGCCACTGTGAAGAGCTGGCTGCAAGGCTGGGTGGCATTCCTGGAGGTCTGGCCCCGTGTGGGTACATTGTAGCTTGTTTCACCACTGCTGGCTGCAGCACTCTCTCTTAGTACTGGAGCAATTTCAAGACAATTTTTAGACACAAAAACATGAGAAAATAGGGTCCTGGTTGAAAAAGTTCCCCTTTAAGTGTTAAAGGCAAATCTAAATCCTCTCAACCATTCAAATACATCCATCAGAAGTCTGCTGCATTAACAATAACATTAGCCAGCCCTTTAAACAAGAAAATTGTTTTAATAGAACCAAGAAGTATAGCAATGTGCCTCTTGGTCATCATAGGAAATGGAGACCCATCAGGGCAGACGTTGACTCGCTGTCACTGCTTTCCATGTAAGATAAAAGATGCTTCAGGTTGTAGCTACCAGCGTCATCAGGGCAGACTGTATTGATCAGAACCAAAGCATCTGTTCTGTTCGACAGAATGCAGCTGTTTGGTGTAGACAGGGGGTATGTGGCTATGTGGATAGTTTTGGTTTGATGTGCCATGGTTTTTATGCTTAAAACATTGAAAAGCTACTTTTCAAAATTTCTACAGCAACATCCCTTTTGAGAAAACTGCCCTCGTCACACTGCATAATCCACAGAGCTCATTGCATTTATAGTAACATTTTTTCAGTAGGAATCAGTAGTTCCACTTAAAACTGCAAGAAACCAGGGCCTTGTTCCTGGACAGAGCTCAGAGCACAGTGTGTTATATTTGCTTCTGCCTGCAAGTACAAAAAGACTTTTCTAGCTGTTAATCCCAATTTCCCAGATTCCATACAGTTTGACAGATTAATCCTCGTACATAAAAATCTTTGTATCATATTGTAAGATAGTTTTACTTATCAGTACATATTGCATGGGCTGGAGTTGTCATTTCATAATTAGCTTGGAAGAGTAAGAGGGATATTCAAGGATGTTAATGATGGTCTGTATGCAGCGGTTACTCTCTGAGGCAGAAACATCACTAAGACCTCCTTATTTGTTGATATGAAAGTAACAGAAATATGATGGTTTAGGGAAACCGAAACTTTAATGTGAAATAGATTTCAGTCACTTACAGCACGCGGAAACAAGGGTAAGAAATCAGTTTCTGTGGACTTCAAAATGACTGACTGATTGCACTCCTGACAACCTGATTCAGATTTTTGAATTGACACTATTATGGTCAGCAAGTACAGCCACAGTCTGTGCTGGTGCCCGCTGAGGAGTGCTACCCTCACAGCTGAGGGTTAAAGGGCTAATCATCATATCAGGCAGAAAACTGCTGCTGAACTGCCCGCTATTTAACTCTAACTCTAATATGGGGGCACTTACAGTTGAAACACATCACAGGGCGCAAGTAAAAGCCATTTACACTGCATTTTAGCTGCAAATGTCTGCATGAAGGGGCAAGCCATGGATGTATAAAGAAAACTGGATACCCCCATTAGTTCCCAATGTCAGTTGCTAACTGGGTGTACATGCTGGCAGAGTTTTTCAAGGCCCCTCAGGCTTCCACCATTTGGGCCAACTGAGCATGCACATTAGATTCCTTCCTGCTGGCTGCCTGTGCGTACAAATGGCACAAAAATAACTTACTGACTTGTAAATTACACTTAGGTTTCGTGTTCGTCACTGCTGCTGGTACTTTTTTCTGCCCTGTGTGATTCACAATGAATTGATCAAACCTTTAAGTGTTGTGTTCAAGGGCATGTCAGTTGTGTTTGAGGGAGGAGAAGTGAAAGGACATCCCTGCCCTTCACTCAGGACTTCCCTTTTGAGTTTTGTGCCAATGTGGCACACCTAAAGGAATACTTCACTTTCCAAACAACCATTTGTGTATCACCCCGTGTTACATTGAATTAGTGATGAGAACTTTGTTTTTCTCACTTGCCTCTATAGTGAATGAAGAATCCACAATTAGAGAAATTTCTTGATGAACTGGATTCATACAGGTCTGCATTTAACAACTTTATCAAAACATCTGTTTACAAACTCTCCAAGTTTTCATTTATCCAGTCGTATGCTCAGTACTTCCCAAACAGACAGCTCTTTACAACGGAAAGTAAAACGTACCAATGCTCTCTCCAAAGCCAGACTCCATTTACAAAAACAGTAATTTTACCTCGCTGAACACATGAGCTGGTGGTCTACTGCTGCCTCAAACAGTTAGTTTGTTTGTGTTATTGTGTGACTTTGGTGAATCCACACTAACCCTTTAAAATAACAAAGTCACACAATAACACAAACCAACTAACTGAGCTAGGCAGCAGTAGACCAGTAGCTCCTGTGCTCAGGGGGTTAAAATCACTGTTTTTGTCAATGGAGTCTGGCTTTGGAGAGATTATAAATGGAGTTTCACTCTCAGCCCAGTTCCATGTCAGAAAGAGCTGTCTGTTTGGGAAGTACTGAGCATACGACTGGATTAATGAGACTTTGATTGTACTCTATGAATTGTGTGAGTTTGAAAGAGGAAAAAAAAAAGTTTTCTTCACGATTTCACAGTTTGAGTAATTCATATACAAAGGGTCATTAACTGGTGTTTGGTTCTCAGCATGGCCAGAAAGGAAACATCAGATGGTACATTGTTACTAAATTTATTTTAGATTAACTCCCCTCAGATCACTCTCTTTTTGTTTGTCTCCTCCTACCTCTCCCTGCCTGTCCTCTCATCCCCTCCTCTCTTACACTTATTCCCATGTCCTCCTTTTCCCATTCAGCTCCTCCCTGCAGCTGTCCTGTTGCTCTTGTTGTCCTTGTCCTTCTGTCTGCCAGTGTCTGGGAGAGTTAAGCCAATTCCAGCCCAGATTACAGTAATAAAATCACTGTGAGGCTGGGGATTAAGGCTTAGGCCTCTAAACACACTGGTAGTAGAAAAAGAGAGAGAGGGAAAGAGGGGGAGGGAAGTGGAGGAGGATGAGAGAAAGAAGGTGAGCAGGTGATTGAGAGGGCAGGTGGAGCAACGCGCAGTTAGTGTGATTCCTGACCACAACAAAGGGATTAGGATTTAGAGAAGTTAGTAACACAAGTGTCTGTGCTCACAAATCCATGACATCACCTGAACAGAGTCACGAAGAGCTATGAAGGCGCTGACACAATCTCGGATAATGGTTACTGGGTTACATAGTGTACAAAGCAGAGCTTGAGTGAGGCTTGTATAGGCGTCACTTCAACGTTTAACTCACACACAAAAGTTCGATCGTCACAATATTAGTAACTATTAACTTTAATAGTATTTTACTGCTGCCACATGAGACATCTGTTGTTCTCTTGTTTTAAGCGTGCCTGTCTTTCTCCTGATCCATGTGCACTGTGGTGGTCATGACAGCAGCTATAGTGGCAGAGAGGGGGTTGACCAACAACATCCCTGCTCTATTTATTCTTTATTTTTTGGGCTTTGTGAAGTGGAGGCATGTAACAGTGTGTGGCAGCAATACATCAAAGGCTGACCTTTGCTTGAACACACTAGTTTGTACAACGTGTCGTCCAAGCACATTTGAACGGGAGGTGTTTAAAGTGTGTGCCAAACTGCCGCAATCAAAGGCAGGATCAAAAGCATGCCGTCACAGAGAGCAGCTCAATGTAATAATATGTGGAATATTCAAAGGTGGAACAGCCCACACATTGGGCCAGCCTCTCATTCCAGCGCATTAATGGTGTTGCACTTATTTTGACAGTCTCACAGAAATACCTGAAACTACGTACTGGACGTAAGGTAAGTACTTTCCATTGTAAAGTCCCATAATTTTGTTGACTTTTGGTTTCACACTTGACATAAAGCGAAGCCACCTGGTCAAATTCCATTTTTATTTGACTCATTCATCACCCCGTTCATTTTTTGAACTGAATTTTTTGTGTCTACCAAAATCCTTAATGACTTGGCATTGGCATTTCCATGTTGCCAGCAAGTAATTAGAACACTATCCCCACCATCATGTAAAACGTCAATAAGAGTTTCTGTCAATTTTACATATCTCTACGATACCGGGCTGCTAACTGTAGGCTACACACAAAAAGTGACAGAGATAGTTGTGTGAAGGATTAATAAAGAACTTGAGAGAAGTCCAAATCCTGTGTACACAACCAGCAAATCACTGGTTTTGGAAAGTTACAAATATTGTTTGTCACAGTATCGCTGCTGATGATTGTAAACAGAGGAGGTAGGGGTGAAGGGTATGGAGAATTCATCTACAGTAGAAAAACAAAAGGTAAAAAACATTTGCAGTTTTTAAAACATAATTAACTGATTATTTTTTGCCACTTTGAGGCAACAAGAACAAGCTGTACACACAACATTGACATATTGTCATCTTTAAAATCAACTTTATAAAGTCAACTTGCATACAAAAACGATGTATAATGCAAAACATTTTTTTCTACCCAAAATGCACTGCGTCTACGTCACTTCTTCTCTTTAGTTCACCTCCTCTCTATGGTTCGCTGGGTAGTCTGTTTGCATTTCCCACTGTAAGTGAATTACACCATGGTCCACTTGCAAGTGAACCAAGACCCCCAGTTTTCAAGCGGACCAGGTTTCCTTCATTTGGTCTGCACCAGAGTTCAAATGACCATTCACACCACTCCAAACAAACCGAACTATCCATGGAAGCGGACCAGGGTTCGTTAAAGCGGCCCAAATAGTGCCAGTGTAAATGTGCCCTAAGACAGCATGACTTAAGTGTGTTTGAAATGAATGAATTCATTTTAGTATGCAAAGGGAGTATAAATGAGCCCTTAATCTGCTGAATGTCACATACAGAATCTGTACTATGAAAATACTAACCAATGAGATTTCATTAATTTAAAAATTTGTAATTATGTTAATTAAATTTTAAAAACACAATATATGTTTAAGATTTTCAGTAGTCTGTGGTTTAAATTAGACACATTTGTGGTTTTACTTAGTGCATGTGTGTGTGTGTGTGTGTGTGTGTGTGTGTGTGTGTGTATAAATTACAGTGTCAATTATGGCCAACCTGGCAACTCATGAACTCTTGGGTCGAAAAAAGTTAAAAATGTTCTCATCATTGCCTCCATGTTGGGTCAGACATTGACAGTGAAGCTTAAGACAATGTACAGCTACTGCTAAATCTTAGTTAAAATGTTCTTTTTCACTTCTCGGTTAGGCAGCCTTATTCAGCAGCTCACTGTTTGCTCACCATCTGGTCTGTCTGTACAATTTGTGACATCTCAAAGCAATCAATAACAGAGCTCCTCTGGGGGGGTCAATAATTACGCAAGCGTGCCTTAGAATTGTGTATCTTAGGATAGAAAAGACTGAACCACCAACCAGACTTGTGTAAAAATAATAATAGCATATGCTGTGATTTCCACCCAATGCTCAAAGGGGAACTCCATGATCGGGTTGCTAGTTTTGACCACTTTCGCATCCTCATCCATGATATACTGGCAGCCAAAAGCGATTCAGTTCTTCTACATATAGATTTTATTATTACCAAGTTTGACAATTTATTTATGCAATATAATGTACACCAAGTTATTAAGAAAGAACTGGAAATATCCCCCTTTCTTGACCTGGCATACCTGTATTCTACAAGTTTCTCTCTCTCTCTCTCTCTCTCTCACACACACACACTCAAGACTGACGTATCTCTGACGATTACACGCTACGTGCCCCCACGTCAGCAGTGCAGCCAAAAAAAATCTCTTCTCTTTAGTTATTTATAAAATCTTTTTTTGTCCCGGAGTTAAAATAAAAAAGGGGGTCGCAGGGAAAAAAAGGGAGAAGAGGGGCTATGAAGGAGGGAGAAGTGAACGAGAGGAAGGCAGCCTCATTCTCATCCATCTCTCCCTCTCCTCTATTATTCATCAGCCTCTTCTCATCCCTCGTTCAGCATGCTGATGGAGGATAAAATGGGTCAGAGGGATAGGCTGGTGCTCGCACGGTGACTGATGTCTTCCCTGACACGTCGTGCACTCGTCCCCTCCTCCTTCCCTGCATCCTCGCTCCTCCTCCTCCTCTCCCTTTTCTTCCCTGCTGCTGTCTTGTCGTCCCATCTTTCTCAGCCGCTCTCTCTACCTTCTCCTCTCTGTGAGACTGGCTTCTCTGCTCTCCATCTCCTTACATCATATGATCATTCCTGAATACTCATCGTTCTTTTTCTGCTCAGCTCACCTTCCTCTCTCTGTCTCTCTTCCTATTCTCCCTGTTGCTTGTTGCAGAGGAGTAAAACTCAGACAAAGGACATGTGTTGCTGCAAGCCATCTGCAGGGGGCACACCAAACCATCATATCTATGAAGTAGTTATCGAGCTGTAGCGAGTTAAGATGGGACCTTTAGGCAGAAGAGGTGGGGAAAGAAGCAGCTTTGCTGGAATGGTTAAAAAAGCTGACCAGTGTAAAGCAGAGTCAAATCAGACTTTTCTCTACTTTTTGCTCAAACCTCCAATAAAACCTGGAGCTGTGGTGTGCCTCTTTAATGTGGGCATTATTCATTACAGATTTAAAGATGAAAAGTAAAATAACCTTCTCCTATTTGTTTATTGGCTCAGTTTTAACACACTTAAAGCATACACTGTTGGTTTGGCTTGCAGGTCCCCTCAATATTTGCAAGTTGCTAAAGCAGTGTATTTACTACTGTTCTCCACCTGTTTGACCAACTGCACTAACAAAGATGTCCACCAGATGGGGGCAAACCATATCTTGGAATACACAAGTCCAAGGTATAGTAGAAAATTTAGATTTTTTCAAATGTATTTTGGTTTATCATGGTTTAACCTTTTTTTTCTCACAAGAAAATTTACTTTCATTACTCTGATGCATAATCAGATGTTTACATGCATTTTCTTTCCAGTTTTGTCATCACTTCATAGTACTACTTTTCTAAGCTGTCTTCACCACAATAGGTTCAACACAACTTTTGGATTAATGGGAACATAAACAAATGATATGTTTAATACCACTGTATTAATCAGTATTATCATACTAACAATGCACTATGTGACTATGTGTAAACAAACCCAAAGAGAATTAAAGCTTTAAGCGGTGATGAATGGGCACTCGCACCTTCCAGCACGTTGGGTATATTGGTGGGTGGCTGGTCGATGCGTCCATGCATTTACGCAGCTGTCAAACTGTGTGCACATGACTTAATGCTCATTTATACTCCCGTTACATGCGAAAATACATATGTCTGTTTCAAACATTGTAAATGTACCTGCCCTTTATGTCCTTTATGATGGCATAGATACAACCAAAAAGATGGCACTAGAGGGCAGAGTCAAAAGTTTTAGACAATAGACAAGGCAAAGGTAGAGAAGGTCCTACGAATGTACCTTTTAAGGGAGGCACCATTGTAGAAGGCTGTGGTCTATGAGGACATTAAATACAACGTGGATGGAGAATTTCGTTCCATTCATTCCAATTTCTTCACTGTCTCCTACAGTCGTATCTCACTTGGACTACGCTACACTGCCTCCATGATCTCTGGTCGTACTTTTCCATTTTGTCTATACCCATAAGCTTTGAGAAAGCGTGCGCAAAAATGGACCAAATGAAGCAGAGTACAGGGAGAAGGCTCTGTCCATTTCTAACACTGAGCATAAATGAACCTTTAGACATTATTTGCTATGTGGAATGTAGTGCTGGAAATGGTGTATTGCAGGTTTTGTATCAGTCTGCTGTCCAGTGCTAAGGAACATCCACTTGGCATGCATTACATTGCTGCGTGTCAAGTGTGGACCTGGCCCTGTGAAATTCATGTAAATCACATGATTGTTCTCACACAAGTCCTATTCCCTGTTGCCATTTATGGTGCAATGTCTTCGACTCAGTAAAGGCATGTTTATGTCCTCAGGTCTGGACTCTGATCAAGCCTTTGAAATTTGGGGCAGATTGCTAATGTACACTCAAGTTACAACTTCCTGTTCCATGGCACAACATGCAAATGACTGCCACACTGCAGTCATTTCATGAAAACTCAAAATTTTAATCAACCTTTCAGTGTTAAGGTCTTCAGATTGTACTGACCAAAACTGAAGTCAATCTGACTCATTTTCTCAGAGGAGTTTCTTGAAGCAGAAAACATCTCATGTCATGCTCAGGCCCTAATTTCCCCCTGATGCTGCAGTTGCCCTCAGCTTCACAAAAAGTTTTAGGGTGCATTCGTATATCCAGTCTGACGCTTTGCACTAAAATGAGTAAGCTGCTGTTCGAAGAAATAGAGTGTTGTATTTCTGCATGAATTAATGAATGGTTAAGTTAATCACACATTAATTCTACTTAGTGCTCTGCTGCTCCATCTAACCAAAGTGCCCAGAGTGTGTTCTGCCATACTGAGAGCCTGGTGCTCTGAATAACCAAACATTACATTCCCAGAGCGCTCTGAATGTATGAACTGTCTAGTCTGTCCTACAGTGTGCTTTGGCACTCTGAGTTTCAATTTCCAAATGTACCCTTTGTGTCTTTCAGCTTACTGTTTTGGTTTTAGGGGCTCGCAAGCCTTGTTTTAGTTCACTCTCACTGCTTATTTCAACAGTGTTTCCAACAGCCATAGACAGCCATTTTCAGTAAAAAAAAAGGCCCTGATAAACCCACTGTACACAACAAGACTAGCACCAGAATGCAGTCAAGGTTAACTACCTGGTGAACAAACAAACAGAGCTAAGCTGGCCAGAAACACAAGTCCGAATGCAGGCTATGATGCTCTGTAACAGCTAGGTGTGTAAATAGGCAGCTGTTTGCCAACACATTTTACCATATCAGATTTATACAATGATAATATGTCATTGTTGCTGTTCTACTGCCCCTAAGTGGGAAAAAAAGTATCTAAAGCTGGTCTACGTGTTGTAGTTTTGGCACCTCTGGTGGTTTGCTGCACAGCTCTCTGCATTTCTGTGGAAATCTGAGAAGCTTGCAAGTAAAACGAACTTTGACATCACTTATCTGATTGTAAACAGTAAAAGAGGAAAACTACAGAAACGTCTGACAGATTTTTAAATATGTGTAAACAAAGAAGTACGTTATAGAGAAGCTGAGCAACTTAGCAGTATGTTCAACCTCCAACTTTCCAGTCTCACAAAACCCAAACCACATGTGATTTAATTTCAATGGTTGCCTGCACCAAGATGTATTTAAATACTGTCTGCTTTACTTTGCTTCAAAAACAGGTCTCAAAATAGACAGCAGCAATATCACGCTCAAAATAAATGAAAATTGTTATACTCAACAAACTATAATACCTCATCTAATGTAATGGAATATTCACAAATGGAAAACAGTCCACATATTCAAATTCAATTTGATAAGTGGGAGAAAATAAAGTGCTTTTATTTTCTGTTTTAAAATTGAATGAAATCCATTACTGAATTTTTTGCAGTACAGTCAAATAACACGTTTTATAAAAGGTAATTAGAAAAAAAACTATTTTACACACACAAACAAACCGCACACTCACAGTCACTCAAACAGTTTTGGCATTTCCCACTATTGATCTTCAAAGAAGACTTTGGCCATGGCGAGGGCAACCTTGGCAACCTTTTTGTCCTTGGCATCAGGGCCCATGTTGGCACGTGCCAGTCCCATCCAGTACTGCTCTGTACGGCTCTGGTAATCCGTCACTGTCTCTCCCTCCTGCACTGCAGGATGCTCGTCTTCATCTGGAAACACACACAGGTAGGGAGGTTAAAATTGCTGCTAACATTTTAAAAAATCATGGTTATATTTACTGAGAACAGTGTCTAGCTGGCTTCCTGCCAAATTAAACATCACGTTTCAAGGGGCCTATCCACTCCAAATTTCACAGCAAGCATATCTGATTGATTCATGTAACCAGCAGACTAAGGTTAGGGTCAGCCCAACTCACTGAGTTAAAGACAAACTAGACCAAAGGTCAGTTTTTATGAGTGCTATTCTGCCTATGAAAACAGTTTTACTACATTGTGCTCTTTGGCTCAGGAGGAGTCACATCTGAGATTTAGAATTACCACTCTGTGATTGTACGCCTCCGAAAACCAGTCAAGTTGCACATACAGTTTACATCCATGTCTGTGAAATGCTTCAAACACATCTTTAACTCGGCAGCACAGAAGATCGATACAATCAGCACAGGTTCAAGGTGGATGCCCAAGATGAGTGTCACCAAACCAGTATCTGACCAAAGGTCTCCCCTTCTGTTCCTGAGATGTGGTGCTAAAAAACGCCAGAAAAGTGTTTTTGCAGAATATAATGATGTCACAGTGAAACCGACCTTTGACCTTTTAGATATAAAATGTCAGCACCTCCTTGTTCCTTGCTCCTCATCTAGACATTTGTGTGAAATTTTTGTTGTAATTAGCGAATGAATTCTTAAGTTATGGCCAAAAACATGTTTGGTGAGGTCACAGTGACCTTGACCTTTGACCCTCAACCACCAAATTCTAATCAGTTCATTGTTGAGCCTAAGGGGACATTTGTGTCAAATTTGAGGAAACTCCCTGAAGGCTTTCTTGAGGTATTGTGTTCACAAGAATTAGACAGACGCAAGGTCACAGTGACCTTAACCTTTGAGCACCAAAATCTAATCAGTTCATTGTTGAGTCCAAATGCCAGATTTGAAAAAATTTCTTCATAGAGCTCTTAAGATATCATGTTCACGACGGAAAACCGGACAACCCGAAAACATAATGACTCCAGCTATCACTATCACTGGCACAGAACCATAAAAATAACCTATTAGGGTTATCGAAAAATTCTAACAGGTAACCTGCGTTTCAAACTCTGGGCATGGAGGTGAAAAGATCCGGACTTTTACCAGGCAAAAACATGCTATCAGTCGCATTACAGCAAATGTAAGAGCCAGTATATTTGGTTTAGGTGTCACATATAATATTAATGATGGCTCTGTTCTATTCAAGTGTCCCAGTAAGCCATGATAATGTGATGGTCAGCCAACATACACAATAGTAGGACCCTGACAGTGAAGCAGCTTAATGGAACATCACTGACTTTTTTTAGTTAACACTCCTGCCTTTCAAACTGTGACATGAAAAAAAAAATTTCTGTGGAAAGGCCTATTGTCGGTCAATCTGTCGACCAGTCCACCCCCCGTGATTCAGACAGAAGTGTTTCAGTAACTATTGGATGGACTGCCATGAAATGTTGTACAGACATTCACGGAGGAGGAATCTTACTGACTTCAGTCATCAACAGGTCAAACTTACTCAGTACTTGAGTTATGTCTGCAAACCTAATGACATTAGCATCAGCCTCCACTGTACTTTGCTAACAGGTTAGCATGCTAACAGGATAAACTACGATGGCCTCCATTAATGTCTGTATATAAAGATGGACGACATGACTGAAGGTGAAGTGGAAAATACAGATATGTACAAGACAGCAAAGAGACAGAATAATTCCTTGCCTTTCTCATCCTCGCTTTCCTCTTCAGACTCCTCCTCCTCTTCCTCCCCTTCTGCTCCTTTTGCCTCCCCCTCCTCCTCGTCCTCCTCATCCTCTGACTCAGACTCTTCCAGCCACTCCTGTGTCTCTGTGGAGAAAAAATCATAAATCTAAATGAAACCTCACATACTTCTCTCCCATCTTATCATCCTCCAACTCCTCTCCTGCATCACAATATATTCAAACAAGACAAATTAGCATACCGGCTGCTTTACGACTACCTGCTGAGCTGAATACATTGCCAATCACATTTTTGTGTCACTTCACTCGTACATTCTTGACGTGTCTTTGTTACTCACTCGGGTCCATTTCAACCAAAACCTCCCACTGGTCCATCTTATTGAGGTCCAGACAGTAGAAGTCATTCAGGGTGAACTGGCGGTCGCCAACCTCAAACATCCCGCCGTATAGGAAGAGCTTGCCCTGACGCACTGTTGCCATGGCGCTGGACCTTGCACAGGGCTCCACCAAGGGGGCCGAGGCTGAACCAGAAGAGATAACAAACATGTGATTGTCCAGCCTATCTGTATTTTGTGTGTGTGTGTGTGTGTGTGTGTGTGTGTGTGAGTGTGTATAATCTTGCCATCGTCCTCCTCCTCCTCTTCCTCCTCCTCTTCCTCCTGGGCTCCAGGGATCACTTCCTTGATGGTCATCACTGTGCCATCCTCAGTGACAATCTCCTTGATGACCTCAGTTGGTCCTTGAGGTGCCCCCTCCTCCTCCTCCTCCTCCTCTTTCTTCTCTCCTCCTTCACCCTCTGCTCCACCCTTCTTCCCCCTTCTTTTTTTCTTCTTCTCTGACTTGTTTCCCTGGACAGACAGAAACAAAACAATGAATAATCGCAAACACTGGTTGAAGCATCGATACTCTGTAGTTTTCACCAACCAGTGGTGGATACTTGTACTGTATAGAAATTATTAATCACCGATCAAAAGTGTTGGCTATTTATTTTTGGGTTGATCTGGGCCCTGCATGAAAAAAGGCAGCGCTTTCATTCACTTCATTCACCAGCAGTGCAGCAGGGACACCTACAGAGAAGGCACCATCATCCAGCAAAAAGTTCAGCCAGGCTCAACTGTTGCTGCTGTAAGATCATTCGGTGAGGGCCTGTGCTGGCCAATCATATACATGCAAACGCACATTCCTGGTAGATTACTTTGTAACTTCAATGCCATATTTAAAATGTTCACCTTGTCATCTGCGCAACAAAAGGAAAATGGTTGCTGCCGTAAAAATCCTGTCTCATGACATTGTCACTAACTGTTAACTGTTACTGTTGGTGATGACGATGATGATTTGATGACTTGGTTGGTGGTTGTCCTGAGGATTGTAGTAATGTTGCTGTCCATGAATATGTTGATGCTGATGTCACATACTAGTACATCATGCAGTGGTGTTGGTGTTTGACTTGTTAAGCATCACATATACGCAGGACAGAGTCTGAACTTTCTTCTGTCCGAACAAACTTGACAAACACTCATTCATTCAGCAGGTTCATGGCCTCATATCTTACCCTGAGCTGGCCAGGGAACCAGCGGTTCTTCACTGTGTCATACAGGTAGAGATCATTGTAGAAGTCGCCCTCCAGCGTCTCCTCCTCTTCCTCATCACAAACCCCACCAAACAACACCGCTCGCCCCGCTGGGCCCACAGCCAGAGAAAAACCAGAGCGGGGAGGGGGCTTGTTGCCAGAGGGATTCAACCTGGACCACGACCACTTTTCTGGAGGACAGAGTCACAGAAAATACAACAAGGATAGACACTGGGTGAGTTCTATTAATGTTTATATTGGTAATGTCTTTGATAATTTAAGTTGTTTGTACCTTGGTCATCTTTACCCTCTCGCTTGAGAAGGAACATGTCAGAGTGGATGGTCCCCTTCTCTACATCCTTCTTGACTCTCTGCATGAACACACACACACACACACACAGTTAGGCAAACCATGACAAGTAATGTATTAGCAATATGGGAGAGACACACACATACACACACTCACCACTTTAGAGTATCCTCCGTAGATGATGACACCTATGCCGTCGGGTGTGGAGGTCATCTGACAGGCAGAGCGTGGACAGGGGGCGGAGCCTGATGGATTGAGGCGTGACCAGGAGAAGGTGTCCAGAGAGAAGGAGTAGATGTCATTGTAGTAGATAAAATCCCTGCAGGAGGAGGAGAAGGAGGAGGAGGAGAGGAAAGGGCTGAAACTGAATCTCTGATTGAAAACAGATGATTTGATATATTTAAGAGCTTGAGGAGAGTCAACTTTATGACCGATCATAAAGAGATTGCTGTTTAAATGACAGTCTGGATTTTATTCTCAAAGCTGCATTAATCAGTTTTATGATCACTCTGGGGCAGCGCTCTATAACAAGCTGAATATCACTTCACATGTTTGTCCAATAAGTCCAATAATCGCTATCCTTTCAGCTCTGTTTTTATCTCCAGAGAAAAATATCTGGCTCTGGAGCTGCTCAGTGCTCCACTAATTTTACCAGTTAGGCATTAGCTTTAGCCCTTTCTACAAAGAGATCCTGCAATACTGCTGCCATGACACCTTCACTTTTTTTTACATGAAAACAAACAACGCTGGCATAACGCAGCCCCAATGCGTGATTTAAGATAGCATGCCAGCATCTCCTTTTTTTTGGAGAGCTTTGGCTTTTTTGTGCGGCTGCTCTGAGGCTGCTCTACATGAAAATCTCTGAACATTTAAGAGAGGCAGTGGTGACATCACTGCCATTTCTTTAGCTAAGCTACTGTCTAACCTGACAAGAAAGGCAGAAAAACACATTTGTGGGAGTAGATCGGCTGGCGGACAGAGGATGTTGCTGGTGAGCGTTGTGCTTTTATCACCATACACTTGGTAAGCTTATTGTTAACAGCGTAGTCAACCCTAAAACCTCTGGTTTTACACAGAAGCAAATTGTGGTTTTCTGGCTGAAAGTCATGGTTTGTTTGTCCCATCCACCTCCCCTCACTCCCAACGTACACAAACTTTCTCACTTTTGATAATATGTCAGTTACTCTCAGTGTCAGGTATTGTCGGGGATGGGTTTACATAGGAGGTAGCTGACAGCTTGGTGCCTCTCATAAAGTTGTTAAAGGCTGCCTCTGGTGTTAATATCACATCAGTGGACATGCCAAAGTGTCGGTATTTGACAACCAGGGAATGAAACTTAACTATTAACGATCTTTCTCCAGAGTTGCTCACTGGACATTTAAGTTTCAGATATATGTGTAATGTCTCAAGTAACTGGAAATACTTATATATGTGAATGTACTTCCCCCAAGAAAACACCAAGGCTGTCCACCTTCTGCCTACCTGGTGCTCTCATGGAAACCTCCAAACACCAAGAGCTGTCTCTTGCTGAGGACCATCCGGTGGCCGCTGCGTCCTGATGGACCACCAGGCGCTCTGGAAATACACAAAAGCTGAAATCTTTTTGGACCACTGATATATGTAAGATTACAATTATAAATAAATACAAAGCAAATATCCACAACACTGTGCACCTATGGGATGTGCTTTACTTAATCAGGCAGTGATTTTATGGCACCGTAATTTTTTGATTATCTAAGCTATCAACTTGTCTACTGATTACATTACCTAACGTACAGGATAGAGTGAACTACTTAAGATGTCTTCATAACTTAATTTCATTTGAAACCATATTTCAGGCCACCCTCTGATCTCTGCATTCACTCATTCAATCTGTTGATCATTACTTCCATTCATGATGCCTTCCGTTCATCATTACATCTATTTTTATAACAGTTATTTGTGCACATACTTGATGTTTTCCCACGTGTGTGTAGCCAGGTGCAGCACCCAAAGGTCTTTGTAGTGGTAGAACTGCTCCCCGTTTGGAGACGCAAACTCTCCCCCAAACACCCAGAGCTGACCCCCACCCTGGGGAACTACCACCGCCTAAGAGGGAGGAAGAGAGGGAGGAGTGAGACAGAGGGGAGGAAGAAAGGAGGAGAGGGAGAGCACTGCATAAACAGAGCGAGATAAGGAGGTTTGATGTCCTCAGATTTAATTGGTTTTCTTGCACCAGGCCATCAGCCGTGATGACACTGCTGATAAGTTCCTCTGATCTGCATTACAGGAGTCTGCCCTCTTGTGGTTTAAATGAAGACTTACATGATTGCTAAAGAACTTCAAAGATAACAATGTTCCAGTGGAGCAAATGTGGCACTACCAGGAACCTGATCTTTGCTTACTTGGAATAATTCTGCTTAACTAAATCTATAGCTGAGATTGAAATAAAATACAATAAAGCTTAAAACTTAAACTGGCAGAGGAACTTTAGGATTACCGATCCTCTCTGTGGGCATACCTGGTGAGAGCAGCGTGGGGGAGGAGGGTTGGGGATCTCTGATTTAACCCAGGTGTTCTTCTTGATGTTGTAGAAAAACAGATCGTTGTACAGGTATGTCTGCAGAAAAGAAATGCAACAACAGGTTTTCAAGAGACAAATTTATTCAGTGGCTGTGAGCTGGTGGACACAGATTAAATGTCACCACGCCGAACACTCTAATTATCTATTTATTCAGTCACACAGAGTATTTTCTTCTACCTTCCTTCCATTGAAGAATTCTCCTCCAAACATGATGAGTTCATCTTTCTCAGGATGAGCAGAGAGAGACGCACTCAATCTGAAAAACATAAAAAGACATCAGAGATTCAGATACATACACCCTTCTTCTGTGGCTGACAGGCATGATTCATGTATAATATCAATATTAATAATATTATTAGGACAAAATTTTGTACATTCTCATTTCTTAGAGGATGAATCCTACTGACTCTGTTGATCCCCTGATCTTTCTTCTCGCACCACCAATTGCTTGCCAGGTGTAGTTCTGAGCCAAATATCTCAACAACTATGGGATGGATTGCCATGAAATTTGGTGCACACATTCGTGTCCCCCTCAGGATGACTGGTATTCTTTTTGTAATACTTCTCCTAGTGCCACCATCGAGTGCCTGCCAACAGACTGTTTGCCCAATTAAAGACTGGAAGTCAGTCAGTCGAGTCAGTACGTGTTAAACATCAGCATGTAATTATAATGACACCACAGCAATCTGTAAAACAGTCCGTCAGCAACTGAAACTTCCTTTAAAAGGTAATCTTTAAGTGTGTGGAAAACTCATGAATTTCCTCTACAACTCTACGGTACAGTCAGACATTACATGTTCTGAGGTTTTGGGTTTTGTTTAGTAATCCCTTGACAGATGACAAGAACAGGCTTCACGACATAGTTAAGAGTTTGACCTACTCCCCCCTGAATAGAGATTCTGATTCCGAAGATATACATTTATCGCTCATATCATTTAATTGTGAAATGCTCTTGATAAGTCAGCAGATGATCATCCATTTAAATAGTTTCTGCATTTCAGTCACATGCAAGACAAGTTTCCTGAATGGGACAATAAAGTGATCTTGTAGAAAGTGATGCAGCCTTTCACCTTGGTGATGGAGGTGGACATGTTGTCTCTACAACTTGGGTCTTCTTTGCGTCCAGGTTCTGAAACTCAGCAATCAGAGCCTCCAAATCCTCCTGCAAACAGAGAAGGAAGGAAGGAAGGAAGGTAAGAACAAAACCAGAGGGATGTAAATGGTGTTCAGAAAAATTAATTAACCCAGTGTTTTGGGTCCTGGGAATTGCTAATATTAATATTTGTGATACTGAAAGTCCCAATAACTGTCTTATAGACAGATTTGTTAACTGCACCAATTTAGTATGAGAGTTGAGTTTTAGTTAGCATTTGCAGTAAGCTAAAAGTTAGCTACAAATCATTTTAACAATATATTAAAACCCATTTGTACAAAGCTATTGGCACGGTAGTATGCCAAAAATCATGTGAAAATTGAAAACATTAGCAATGAATTAACAGTATATAATTTAATAGTTTAGTCCGGGTTACGTGTGGTTACCTCCTCTCGTTTGGACCTCTTTGAAACCTTCTTCTCCATCTTGGCAGCTGTCTTCTCCGCTCCTTTCACCTTCTTCTCTTTCTTGCCCTTTTTGCCCATGGCTGCTGTGATTCACTGACAGATACCGTTCAATTTCCAGGGTTTTATCTGCTATTTTAAATGAAGTCGGTGTCACATGGAAATCCAAACAAACTCGCATGTCTTTCCTCTGGAAGATGAGATTTACTTCCGGCAACAAATTTGACGTGTGCACGGCGTAGAAATACAACAGCGCCCTCTAGTGTGCGGGAGGACATTTAAAAGGTGGCCTGGAATCACTGGGAGAGAGCAGAAAATACTGAAATGTGGTCCCAAGTGGTGTAAAAAGTGTTAATAATATTCCTGTGATGTGTCTTTCACATATTACATAATATATACACAAACATTGGCACATATTTGATTTGATTTAATTTCATTTTATTATCAGAGTATTTTCCAAAATTTGTCGTGTCCCAAGATGAACACCGTTTCACATAGATATACATAAATACAAAAATAAAAAAGTACAAAACACAGCATTTAACCAAACAACAAAATCACATTCAGACATTATAAAAAAAGTGGATGCAGGGAAAACAAGCAATTTAATCACTTAATCTTTTTACATTCAGAGTTATAGTCAAGTACACAGAGGCTACTTAGGACCTAAACTCTGATTTAATAGGTTGGCAGACTGAGGAGCAAAGACATCCTCAACCTGTTCAATCAAGCCTGTGTGACTCTGAATCTTCAGTTTGATGCCAAAAGCTGATATTCTTCAAAGAATCCATGAGAGACAATATTCTTTTAGTGCACACAGTTTGAAAAGTTGACTCAAGTGTTTGACCCACAATCTTTGAGCAGATCCATAGCAGTGAATATGCATGATTATGTATGTATGCTTGAACAGAATGCACATGATGGTGATGATGATGATGATGATGATGATGGGTAGCAAGTGGTGGTGTGGGTATATACACACTCTATGGTCCCATGTGCATTGCGTGTTTGAATACACGTGTCCATTTATCTTCAGTGTGTGTGGAATGTCACAGAGAGAAATGACAGGTGCTAATGAGCAGAAAACTGTCATGACACTGTGATACGGCATTTGTTTGCCACTAAAACCACCTCCTGACAGGCTGTGCACACCCACAGCAGCAGTCATCCATCCTGATAATTACAGCTCCAACAGTAGCATATGTCAAATTTTAACCAAACTATGATGCTTTAATGCGAATATAATGAAAGTTATTAACCTCCCTTTTCTCAAAAATTAATTTAACATCAGGGAAATGTAGCAACTTTTGCTCTGGACACTTTAAAAAAGGATGACGTTACATATTATAGCCAGAAGAGGGCAGCTGTGTGTTTCTATGGAGCCAGTCTTTCAAAACTGTTACAGATGACTTGAGCCACAGCATTACAGTAGTGTGTTTTGTTCATCTCCATTGCTAATGAGACATTGAGAAATATTTTACCACATGACACTGAAAGAGATAAAATGTCCAACTGAACGTCTAGATATTGAGTAATGATTTTATTGTTACAGATAAATATTGCCAACTGCAGAATTAAATGTCCCAGTCGTTGTGCAAGATTGATATTGCTTTCACAATATCAGAAAGGATGTCTCATGTGCCTTCTGCTCCTTTGAATGGATCAGCCCTCTCTGTTTGAATGGAGGTATTATCACCTGTCATCTCCATCACCTCTGATTATTTCATATCCGTTTACAGTGATTAAAAATGGAGGAGACAATGTTTAGAACTGACCTATGAATTCATCAAGGCCGAATTCTGCTGTGGGTATCAGCTCTTTCCAACCATCTGTCAACGTATTGCGATATTCATTTTCCTTCCCAGCATTTACAAACACTCACAAAAGCTCACACACACACACACACACACACACACACACACACACACACACACACACACACACACACGAGCTCGCTACTCACACAAAGAGCACATGACTGCTCTGCCCACCGCTCACTCCTGACTGCTAACCTTTGATGCTTTCTCTGAGGTGCCTAAGGGTGTGTGCTACAGGATGTTTGTGTGTTGGCATGCAAGTAAAGGACAGAATTTAAGTGAATTTACAGGCGTATTTGATGTCATAATTCCTGGTTGTGCGTGCGTCTTTAAGTTGTAAAAATAAAGTAACAAACAGAGATGTTGTGATGGAAAGTTTAGCAGAGAGCCTGAAGGACCACATCTTCATCCTCTCTGCCTCAGGGTTTTGCAGAGCAGTCACGCATTTTATCACATGTTCTCCACTTGTGCTGCTATAGATAATGTCAAACAGTTAAAAAGCATGATATATTACAAATTCACATTGTATAAATATTACTGATAAGAAATATGCCACCCCTCTTCCTTGGAGCCAGACCTACTAGAGCATTTCATCGGAGTCGTGGGGATCCATGATACATCAAGCCTCTGATGGCTGAAAATGCCAGACATAAGATAACTGGCTGCCTCATTCGGTGGTGGATATTCGCAACAGATACAGGTGTTGCTTTTACTATATTACATTTACTGTAGGAAGCATGTTGAATGCAAACAGAAAATTCTCAACACAGTTTCAGTGAAATGTCTTTCAATACCTGCCCATGTGTGACATTTAGACATTTAGATAAAGTGATAGCTCCCATTTCTTTAATGAAAGACAGTGTAACAGATACATTCACAGTGAATTGCAAAAGATGAGGGCTTTTATATTTCAACATTATGCTAATTTCAAATAGACTGCACTGGATTTAATCAATAATGTCAGTGGTGTCTGATTCAGTTCCTCATTTCTCCTCTCAAAAAGCAGGAATTAAGTGGTTTGAGTTTGTTTTACTTCACTTGAATTGACTTGACGTGACTTAAAGCTCCTTGGCATAACACGGCACAGCACAACTTTATTTGACTTGATTTATCATTAGTCATACTTCTACTGTTATTAACATATGATTATTGTCACATATGTACACTATCAGATATTAAAATATACTTTCAACATATTGTACCACAATAGCCAGAACTATAATTATAATATTATTACTTTCATTAATGTTGCTGTAAGCTACTGTCATTACCATCTGTCCTGCATCTCTCTCTGTCTCTCTCTCTGTCTCTTTTTCTGTCTCATTGTGTCATACGGATTACTGTTAATTTATTATCCTGATCTATTCTGTACGACATCTATTGCACGTCTGTCTGTCCTGGAAGAGGGATCCCTCCTCAGTTGCTCTTCCTGAGGTTTCTACTGTTTTTTCCCCGTTAAAGGGGTTTTTTGGGGAGTTTTTCCTTATCCGCTGTGAGGGTCCAAAGGACAGAGGGATGTCGTATGCTGTAAAGCCCTGTGAGGCAAATTGTGATTTGTGATATTGGGCTTTATAAATAAAATTGATTGATTGATTGATTGATTGATTGATTGATTGATTGATTTACAGTCCCTTGAGCCACCCAGTCACCAGAATAAACCGTGGCATTGTAGCAGGGCTGCCCCCTGAACGTCAGAAATTCGAATCCTTAGTCGGAGACCCCTCAGTCGACGGAAAGTGCTTCAAGCAAGTCGAGCATTTTTTGGTAGTCAGTGTGCTGTGCGGTGTAATTCTGGGGACATTTTGTTCTCCAGATTTTGCTGCAGAGTGAGCACTCTTTACTTTCACACTGCTCTTTGGTACAGACAGCTGCAGACACCATGCAGCAGCACAGAGGAGGAGAGACTTAATGACATAACTTCATCTTATGCTTTTCACTTAGAAGTGGTGAACCTTCATCTTGCAGCAACTAATTACAAAACAGTCTCAGGCTTTTTTTTTTTGGTATCTAGTGTCGACAAAAATGTTTTTGAATATCCAATCCATCGTTAGCGCAGTTAGCTTGTTTACTATATGACGTGAACACACTGTCACACCAAACATCCCATTGAACCCTGTTCAAACCATAGACTGTATTTAAAGATAGACGACATGTCAGCTCCCCAAAAAGTGAAGCTAGAACCTCTTGATCGCCCCCTGGTGGCTGGCTGCAGTATAGGTCATAAAGCCCGCCCTCTTCATGTTAGTGGATGGAACATGGGCCAAACTAAAAACTCAAAGCACACATGAGAGAACTTTTTCCCAAAGGTGGTTTCTGTCATTTAAGGTAGTTAATATCACACTGCTGTTTGTTCAAGTGTTCCTTTTTCTGATAAGTTTGGTTTTAATTAGAGATTTGATGCTATAAAACATTTTACACCATGATTGCAAACTGTCTGTTTGGTGGGCTCGCATTCAGTGGCTCTGCTCACGATTGGTTGGACTGGTGTGTGGGCGGGACTCTGGCTCTGAATGATGTCACCAGAGCAAGATGTCGGTGGCCATATCTGGAATTTTAGCTTCACATCTGTACAGTGGGGGTAAGTGGAGACACATATTAATTATTATATACAGTCTATGGATCAAACTCTCAAACTCTATGTGGAAAAAAGGAACAAATAGCTAAATATTTGTAATGAACAGCCAAATCTGATTCGACTGGCGTAGCACTGAGTTGGATATAGGATACAGCCCTACACTGTACATTTCTGCAAACCACTGATACGTTACATCTGCACGTTCTTATGTAGCTTATATGTTAAAACTTTTTTTTATGTTTCAACAACCCTGTGGTTAAGCTGTAGTTATGTTTAGGCACAAAAAACAAACAAACACATGACTGGGGTTAGGAAAAGATCATGTTTTACCCAAAATACCTGGTTTTTGTGTGTCACAGTTCCTGCTAGAATGCTGTGATGTCTCACTAAAAACAAGTGGTGTTATTGAGTGTTAGTCTCAAACTGTGGTCTGCAGCTTGGCAGTCATCCTGTCTACAAAGTCAGCTCACATCCATCCATCCATCCATCCATCTTCATAACCGCTTATTCTCTTGAGGGTCGCGGGGTTGCTGGAGCCTATACCAAGCTGACATCGGGTGAGAAGCAGGGTACACCCTGGACAGGTCACCAGACTATCACAGGGCTGACACATAGAGACAGACAACCATTCACACTTACAGCCAATTTAGAGTCACCAATTAACCTATCCCCAACCTGCATGAAGCTGGAGTACCCGGAGAAAACCCATGCTGACATAATCTCAACTATGTCACTGTAGAGATTTTGATAGGCTACATATGAACTTACCAATGTCACTTATGGGTGGTTTGCTGAAACACACAAGGCCAACATTTTCTTCTGGCAACTGGGTTGCCTTGAAGCAAATTTGCGATTTGTAAGATTGGGCTATAAATAACATTGACTTGACTTAATCCGACCACTTGTCTGGTCACAGAATTGACACAACAGATATTTGATTTGAAATAATTCAGCTTTGTGTGGCATGACCTAGTGTGACCTGACTTGATTTAATTCAAGTTAATTCAAGGTAATTTAACTGAATTTGATGACACAGGTACTTTTCAAGCCCAGTGAGCCAAAAGGGAACATGGACATCTTCTCTGAACAAATGTTGTTCACTCTGATGAAGACAGAAGAACAGATGGCTGGGTTACACCTGTGTTCCTCTGCATGAACACGCACGTATGCACACGTACACACACACACACACACACACACACACACACACACACGCAATGCTTTTGTGACTCAGCGTCCTTGCGTCAATACTGCCTTCAGCACCAAGCCGTCTGCCTGTTAGCCTGAACGTCTGGTCGTGACTGATGCTCGGGAGAGAGAATAAAGGAAAGAGGTGATGAGATGAACAGAGATGCTGACACCTGAAATGATGGGCAATTACTCAGGCTGTGATTATCAAGGTTTTTGAAATAGATACTGTTGCTGCACACACACGAACACAAATACAAACACAATTGTGGACCAATATAGAAAACTGATATCATTTTCAGGATAAAAGATACCAGTCTCCGCTGTACTATGTCAAATTCAAGCAAGCACACACACAGCACACTGTATTTCTATCACTGTTTTTGTGATTTGCTTCAAGACTTGAGCGGGCAATAAGCTCTGACAGTTGTACAACATTTTGGGAAATATGTTTATTTGCTTCCTTTGCAAGATTTCGAAAGCTGTGCTTTTAAAGGAAAACTAGAATGATCACCTCACGGTTGTATGGCTCCGCAAACCATTCAGGTTGCAGCTACAGTTTACATCCACATCTGTGAAAACATGGATGCTTCACACATATCTTCCCCTGGCAGCACAGAAGATCTATACAATCAGCACAGTTTCAAGGTGGACAGCCAAGATTTGTGCCACCAATTCAGTATCTGACCAAATGTCTCCTCTTCTGTACCATAATTACGACGCTAGGAAATGGCCAGAAAAGGGTTTTTGCAGAACATAAAGATGTTACAGTGAAATTGACCTTTGACCTTTTGGCTATTAAAAAGTCATTATTATTATATCCTATTAGACATTTTTGTGAATATTTTTCTCATAATTAGCATATGAGTAATGTAAGATCACAGTGACCTTTGGCCACCAAATTCTAATCATTTCATCTTTGACTTGAGGTGGATACTTGTGCCAAATTTCAAGAAATTCCCTCAAGGGGTCCTGGAGATAAAACATTAACCAGAATGAGATGGTTGCAAGGTCACAGTGACCTTGACCTTTGACCATCAAAGTCTTTATCAGTTCTTTGTTAAGTGGACATTAGTGTCAAATTTAAAGAAATTCCCATGAGCTGATTTTGAGATATTTTGTTCACATGAATAAGACAGATAAGGTTCCAGTGACCTTGACCTTTGACCATCAAAGTCTTATCATTTCTTTGTTAAAGGAGCTATATGTAAGAAATCTAAAGTAAATAGTCGTAAAATCATCCTAATTTGTCACAGAGACTAAGGAATAATGTTCATATAACATACTGATCTCACCAACAACAATAGTACAACCAGAATATTCCCATTTAAAAAAATTTTTTATGGTCCGCAAATCATGTTTGTGTTTTGAATTTGTGTTTTGGCCTGTTGCGCCACCTACCACCGTCTACCAGTCACGCAGTCAGTAGAGTCTCAGCATCAGTTACAGTTACGACTGAGCTACAGCAGCACGGCAAGCAGCATTAGCAGTGTCCCGGTACATAGCATTAGCAGCCGGCTTCTCCTCAGCTGTATCCCGGCAGCAGCGTTAGCAGCAGAGAAGCTGGACTTGCTCGAACGGTCCACTAGAAAACCGAAGATCAAGGACGCGGCAACGCAGCCCTGCCATGGCAGCCGCCCGTGAGCAAACAAATCAGTCTCCAGTGTGCCGCTGTCCAGCAACCTCGAATCTTTAGGGGAGGGGGGCGGACACGACTCGCGGCAGTATTTTGAATTTGAGTGCAGTAACCATTTTGGCCACATTCTTACATACAGTGCCTTTAAGTAAAAGTGGACATTACTGTGAAATTTGAAGAAATTCCCTTGAGCTATTTTTGAGATATCATGTTCACAAGAATGAGACAGATAAGGTCATAGTGACCTCGACCTTTGACCATCAAAATCTTATCAGTTCATTGAGTCCAAGCCAAATTTGAAGAAAGTCCCTCAAGATGTACTTGAGATGTTATGTTACTTGAGTCACATGACTTTACTTGAGGACTTGTGACTTGCTTGACTAACATTGATAAAAGAGTCAACTTGACTTCAACTTGGTATTCGTGACTTGAGACTTGACTTAGACCTGAGACTGATGACTTAAAGGGCGTGGCATACAAATAAAACGCAGAGGTGCAGTGAGCGTGTGTGTGTGTGTGTGTGTGTGTGTGTGTGTGTTTCCAGTGTCTTTCCTCTACACTTCTTTAATCTCACAAACAATAGAGGAACAAACACAGGCAAAAGTACACAGTGACTGATTGATCCCATGGCACCACCCAATGTGTTATGTGCGTGAGCCTCTGTGCACATACAAGTTCGGTATGTCCCAAGGAGCATGTAAATACAGCTTCGTGTGCATGTTTCAGTGTGTGTGTGTGTGTGTGTGTGTCTGTTTATATAGGGAAGTGAAAATCAGAGCTCACACCTGTCTGTGTTCCCTGTCCTGTAGATTTAGACTGTTTGTTGTACTGCAGTCAGGTTTCCTCTCACACAGCCTTTATCTGCAGTGTGGAGAAAAAGAGGAAATGGTTAACAGAACATAGGATGAAACAGATGTGGCTTTGTGGTTTTGTCTATTTTGAAGAGCTGACAGAGATGTGTGTTACATGAAAAAATGAATACATAAATAAAACAATGTTCTTCCAGCCTAACACATGATCCACTGAACATGACAAAAGTAGCAAGCTTAAAATAGTTTTGTTTAAAAAGAGTGCATTCTCCTCAATAAGCCGTCCAGTCGCCATATTAATATGCTGGCATTGTTCATTTCTGCAAACCATGGATATGTTACATTTTTATGTTTCATAGTGATGTAGATCTGATTACGTCCGTATGAGCTGAGTTTCCCCTCAGGAATGGTGAATGGCGTGAGAAAGACCTGTGTGTAGCAACAATACCAGGTATTTTTTAATGAGATGTAAGGACATTTCCAACCGTGTTTGTGGAAGCAAAATTTGGTATTTTTTAATGATACATCAGGACATTTCCAGTGATGTCTGGTATTTTTTAATGAGACATCTAGACATTTCCAGACATGTTTGTAGACCAAAACCGCATATTTTTTTAGTAAGACGTTGGGTATTTTAAGCCAAAACACGGCTGCCAAGCTGCAGACCACTGTTTGAGACCAGTAATATTCCCTACCATGTTGTGGCAAAAAAAACCAAAAAACTATTTTTCAAATGAGACATCGGGATATTTCCAACCATGTTTGTGGCAGAAAATGGGATATTTCCGCCCCAAAAAAACTGGGTATTTTTTAAATTAGACATTGGGACATTTCTTGCTGTTTTTGTCTGTTTTTGTTTTTTGTTTTTGTTTTTGTTTTTTGTTTATGAGACAAAACTGGATTTAAAAAAACAAAAAAGATGCCACAATATTTCCTGCAACGTTTGTGTTATCTTTTAATGAGGTGTTTTTAAGCCAAAACATGTTATCTTAACCCTAACAGAGGGTTTTTTTTATGCTTTAACCTAACCACACATTAACCACAGCATTGTCACAACCTATAAAGTGAAAATTGAAACAGAAAACAAACAAAGTTTCAACAAATCTGCGTTGAAACATACAAATTTAACATAACAGTTGTTTGCAGAAACGTACAAAGGCAACATTTTTTTCTGGCGACTGGGTTGCAATAAGTTAGCATAGAAAATTTAGAAACACATTTATATATCTCTTGTCGCTTTGTCATGTGAGCTCCTGTTTGTATTAATGTTGTGGGTTAAACTTGAAAGCAAAGCTGTGGAACCCAGCAAGGGCATAAGTTTTGTTTCAACATTGGAAGGGACACATGCTGTATGAAACGGGGAGTTTGGGGGTCCTCCACAAGATCATTCTGAGCATCAAACACTTAATTTCCAGCATTCTTTTTTAAGCACCAGTTTGTTCCCTTTCTCTAGCATTTTATGGTGGAAATTAATTTTGCCAAATTTTGCCTCTGTTACTTTTATTTTTTCTGGGGGGGAGACAAATGGTCATGTTCTAAAAATTTAGGGGGACATGTCCGCTGCATCGCCCTGAAATCTAGACCTCTGTAACCCAGTGAAAGCAAAATTAGCATGATCTTTCTCTAACGTAACAGATTTTTTTTTTCTTTTACTGTAATGTTGAATTTGACTGATGCCAATATTTTGTGCAAAATATGGTGCAGGACTTTAGATTTTATGGTCAGCAATGAACACTCATATTTAGAAGCATAACAGACAATTATCTCTTTGTAAGCAGATATGTAGCGCACATAACACATACTGTAGCATGGCTATGAACACACATCAGAATTTGAGTGCAGTTGATTTTCTGAGTACAATATATGCAGCTTTAGTTTGATGGATGTACAGATTTTAACCCAGTCTCTAACTTTGTCTGCTGTTTTGTGCTTATGTACAAGTATCGTATGTTTGGTTTATCTCATCTTATTAGATACATGGCGACCAATGACAGCGACTCAGGCTCAGTAAACCTCTTTTTGTACCAAAACAATGAGCTAAATAGGCTCAGAAAAAACAGTTATGTAGGTTTTAAAAAATTACTTGTTGCTATACCAACATCACCTTAAATCACCTGCTGGGGTACCTGGGGTTCCTGTTGGCGTTGTGTTACAGATGTCATCTCTGCTTTGCTTGCAAGAAATGTTTGTAGATCTCATTGTCCATTCAGATAAATAACCATACGTGTCCCCTGCTGGGCTCTGAGAAATAGCTCCGTATTTACTTGTGTCACACAAAGGTGTTTGACATTTACAGAGCCTGGTTTATCTCGTCTGGTCTAAAGGCTGCAGCTTGTTTGAGGGCGAGCTTGTGAATGAGCTCTGGTCGTTTTATTCTGATAACAAAGAAGGCTTCCAAGTGAGAGGGGAATTGACACTGTTGGCAACATTAACTAAGACCCATGTTTAATAAAGATGTGATATTGTTCTCATCCAAACAGTGAGTCCCATCTTGTTTGGTTATTTGTTATGTAATTGATTGATGAAACATAGTTTATAGGTTAACCAGAAATTGTTCTAAAAGTTTCTTTTTCAAACACCCACACTGTTGTTATAATTTTTAACTTTTAGTTTTGCCACCCATATAAAAAAAATTAACATTGTATTAATTGTTGCTTTACTAAACTGTAGCTTGTTTCATGATGAAAACTTTGTACGCAACTGTGGTGGAACAACACTACGTGTGGCAAGCCGCATGACCTGAAAAATTTAGGACAGCAAGCACACGCATGACTTGATATGAGTAAAGCAGATGTGAGGACGGCTCATTCTCTGGAACTTTTCAGGGGCTCAGACATTTCCTTGGGCAACACAGAAAATATTAACAATATATTGTTTAGAGAGCAATTAGCCATGTACCAGCTAAACAATGCCACGACCTCAGTGCCATACATGATGGCATGCAGCCATTATTATTCATTAACAGACAGGTCTGTTGAGGATAAAATGTGCTCATTAAAGAATACAACAATAATGGCCTTTGGCAACTGTGAAGATTAACGAGTCCCTTCAGAGATCACATCTCCATTTCATCTTAATACTAACGTAAGTTTACTGTTTTTTATGAAGTATTAAGGTGTGGGTAAACAGACTTTCAGCGTTCATCTAATTCAAAAGTAAACAGACTGTTTGGTTGTACAGTGGGGGATTATTAATCCAGTCACCCTGAGGGAGAGCTCATTCTTTATAGTTTAACTGACCCCGTCAGCAGTTTATTTTTTATGTTTATAGGAAGCACATGATGCTCACATGCAACTGAAACTATTCGTTAGTAAGAGCATTGCCCACCAGGGCACCAGCAGCCTTTAGACATCACCATAAAGTCTTTTCTTAACCTTTTTGCAATTTATTTATCTCATGATTAATGAGCTATGTTTGACTCATCAAGAATGTTCATTCATTTTACCAGTACACAAAGGCAGCTGTTGTAATGCATTATAATCATACTAATGTGTTATACCCTGCTTAAATAATTATAGTTTAAGGTACTTATAAATATTGAGAATGCTTTGTAACAATAATCATAACACATTATAAAGCATTTCATAATGACTTAAAAGGTCAAGTATCTCAGTGACTTGCTGGTCACTTGCTGATATATATTATATATTCAGTTACAGGTTAAGTATATTTGTTTCATTTACTATCTATAATTTGAGTGAACTGAGTCATAAAGTGAGTCTTTTAGGGGAAAATATTACATCAGTGAAATTTAAATTATCCTTGCAAAAAAATGTCACTTAGTGACCAGAAATTACGAGGCATTATGATACCTGACCATATAAGTCATTCTAAAATGCTTTATAATGTTTTATAATTATTGTTTTAAATCATTATGAATATTTATCAGTTTTTAAACTATAATCATACAGTGCTATAACCACATTATAATGCATTATAAGTATATTAATTTATAATGCATGATACCATGGCCGTCATAGAAAGTGTTACCAGAACTCTGTCTAATAAAACATTTCTTTTGTTACTTTGCTTTAGTGTGCTTTTGGATTGTTAATGCAGCTCAGTCTTGTTCAACGTCTGTCAAACATGTCTGTTTACTTCGGTGCAAATAATTCATTTGGATTTCAGCCTTTAAACATTCAGTCTCAACATGCACACGGTTAGTTACTTCTCTCAGTCTGCCAACCTACATCTGATTTGTGTGAAGTGATCTGTTACACAAGCAGAGCGTGTATGTTATGGCTCAGTCAGGAATGTAGTAACATCAGTGAGCCATCAGGAGTTCATTTGTTTGTGCGCTGGGGTTTGTTGTCTCACACCCACTTGCTTTCACCTCCCAGCAACACACTTTAAAGTTAATTATACCTGAATATGACAGTGGGACTGAAAGAGTTTGTAATCATGAGCCCTAAATTTGGGTTTCTATGAGTCCACTCAGCTCATCAGCCAAACATGTCAACACCGAACATCAGTTTTATTTTATTATGTTTTACCATTTGTTACACATGTCCATAGCTTAGGGTGTCTTGGAAACATGTGTAGCACAAGTTTTTTCAATCCCCCAGCTTGTTTTCAGTGATTTAGTCTTTCTAATTAAAGGGGAGGCATTCCCCTTTCATCGTGCCGTTGTTCCTGAGGCAAATTTATAGACTTAATTTCACTGATCAAAGAAGCAATAAAACAGCAGGCCTGTGTCTGCTAAATCCAACACTGGATGAGAAAAACAAAAACATTTAAAGTTCAACCAAAGATGTATTTTTAACATTGTCTCATAATGTGTTGATAAAAAAACATATTGATTTCCACACTTTGTTTTGACAAACACTAGTTAACAAATGCTGTTAGTTAAAAAAATCAAAAAATAACCAGTTTCACTTAGGATATGCACCACATATACCTATGCTAACAAACTAACAAACACATGAAGGTACTCCCCCAACAGTTTCATGTTCAGCTCTCACACATGCAATTCTGAGGGTGTTCGGAGAAAACTCTGTCAGCTGGCTCTTCGTCTTGAGAAGACTCAAAGCTGAGGCCTCTCTGTGAAATGTTGCAGCACCCTGCAGCAGCCTCCACTACACTGCAATTTCCTAAAACACTCTTTCAGAGTAACAGAGTTTGTGACTGTTATGCAGATTCAAGTCCTCATTAGGCTCTGCTGGTGTGTGGTACAGGGATTTAATGGTTGTTTAAAGATGTCACCTGTAACTTTTATGAGTGGTACACTTCTAAATGCAGTGGAGCATGCGTCAACATCGCCTCATTCTACAGAGAGTGTCTGAAGACACAGAAGCATCAGAAACTGGCTGTAGAGGTGGGATAGGTGAAAGAGGTGATGCTAAAAAAAAATCTTGTGTGATGTCACAATTGTTTCACTCACTTTCTTGTTTCTGTTTGTGAAGATGCAGACTTGGGCGACACGAACATCTTACATTTATCAACAGAAATTACTGCTACTGCTGACAACAAAGCAACGTGCACCATGTCAAAAGTTGTGGTCAAACTCAAAAGAATTGTCAAAAATAATTGTTTTCCTGCCGCAAAACACACACAGAGAATGACTGATATTCAATTAGAATTTCAATTCAATTTTATTTATAAAGCCCAATATCACAAGTCACAATTTGCCTCAGAGGGCTTTACAGCACACGACATCCTTCTGTCCTTTGGGCCCCTCACAGCAGACAGCAGACAAAACAATTTACTGTGACAGAGGCTTTTGCATCCAGATCCACAGAATGTGCCGAAAAAAATCACGGTGAGTCAGATTAAATATGCATGGTTAGTGGTGACAAGGGCAGCGCGGTGGTGTGGTGGTTAGTACTGTTGCCTCACAGCAAGAGGGTTCCTGGTTCGATTCTTGGAGCCCTTCTGTGCAGAGTTTGCATGTTCTCCCTGTGTCAGCGTGGATTTTCTCTGGGTACTCCGGCTTCCTCCAACAGTCCAAAGACATGCAGGTTAATTGGTGACTCTAAATTGGCTGTAGGTGTGAATCGTTGTCTGTCTCTATGTCTTAGCCCTGTGGTAGTCTGGCAACCTGTCCGCCTCTCCCCCAGTGACAGCTGGGATAGGCTCAAGCCCCCCTGTGACCCTCAAGAAGACAAGCGGTTACGAAAATGGATGGATGTTTAGTGGTGACATTAGTGTAGTATAAATGACAAACTCAGAACAGTGCAGGTTTATTGTAACTGGAAAAAGTTTGATATTTTATGACTTCTACAAACAATAGTTGCAATTTCTCTTGCCCCTGCAATTTCACTGCAAAAAAAACATCTACAAAATTGCAACATACATTGCAATTTTGTAGAAATCCATGAAATCAAGCATCTTAGATAAGTTCCAGAATTAGGAAACCTCCAAATACAAGCAACAGTTCCAACAGTCTTGAGTTTGAAAACAAGGATCACAAAGAGACGCCACTGAAACTATTAACTTTTTAGTCATGCTGCTGTTCCGTCTTTGTGTTGATTAAGGTTCAGCTCTCTTGTCCTCATACCTTAACTTTATCATAAGGCTGTAAAACTGACCTTGGATCAGTCAAACACTTCCAGCCCAGGCTGCGCTGGATGCTCTGAATGCTTGAGTGGATTAGTTTGTTTGGTTCTAACATTCATCGGCTGTGTGTCATTTTTACCTCAGCAGCCAGCCTCCCACAGTCCTGCTTTAATCTTCAACAACAGTTTACTGCCAGCACAGATTCACGTGATTATTATTCATGTGATATCAAGAATAAACAGCAATATAAACCTAAAGGCCTCATTAAACATATGCATGAACGGATTGACTTTAAAGAGATTTGAGAGAAACACAGTTTGGTTTTACTTCGGTCTGTCTTTACTTTTATTCTCCAGAATAAAAACAAGAAATACAAAGTCATACAAATATCAATGGGAAAGAAAGACATAAGTAGCAGCAGCACAGTGTTTGAATGTTGACATCTTCTCATGCTCTCATTACAGCTTCAGTCCAGCTCAGTGAGGTCTACTCTGAGAGCAGCGAGTTTACATCATTTAAAATCATAAGGCAACTCTTTTTTGTTTGATACCTATCTGAAACAGCAAAAGCAGCTGATGTACAAGTCAAAAGTTACTTTCACTGGTTTGAAAAATTGGTATGTTGCACCACAAATGTGCCATGAGGCTACAGGAAAATGTCACTGTCACAATCTAGGGGGACGATTAGTACTCATGGTCATGATTCAGAGGCTTTGGCATTCTACATCCATTCAGTCGCAACCGACAAGTGGGAACAGAGATGGGATGCAGGAATTTCCGACTGCCTGCGAGTCTTTGAAGGACACTGAAGTACCCAAGCATCAGCACTTTCCTATTTGGAGCACTGAGGAGGAGGAGGAGGAGAGGAGCATGTGAAGGCAGAGTAAGGCTTGAAGAAGAACAGAAAAGCACTCAGCAGACACACAGCACAGTGAGGGGGAAATCTAACAATCTAACCCTATGCTTCCTTTCTGTCTGTACCTCACCATGAAAGATTAAAAAAAAGATAAGTGTGACACACATCCTTCTTGTCTGTGCTGTTGAGGCTTCAGAGTCAGCAAAAGGCAGTTTAACTCAAGTACATAGGCAACATAGTTACAGCTTTACACCTGTTCATGTAGGCACAGAGCGGACTGATGGTCACAGTAATGTATCAAGTGAAACTGCTTTAAAGTCAGGACACTTGAAAAAGAGAAATTAAAGCTTATTTCTACAGGTATATCTTCAAAAATATATAATTCCACATAAAAAATACACATGCAGCCACCGAGAATTCCTCATTCCACCCTGATAGGACCAAGGAAGGTTCATGGTGGATCGCCACTGTGACTTTGCCCAGTCCTTGGCTGGTCCATGGCAGGATTGAGACCGGCATGTTTGCAGTGGAATCAAGACATGCCCTGTCAGGAAACTAGCTGGGAGTTGACTGGCAGTTGTAAGGCCTAGAGGAGAAATTCTAGGTGGCTGCATCTATAAAATAGAAGTACAAATAAAATCTAACTTTCATTACTCAAGTTTTCAAAAATAAATCTTTTATCCACCAAGAGATACTATTATGTAAACAATAGAGGAATAAGGTAATAGTTCATACTAATGAGAGAATATGTTACCTTTTTATACTTTGTTTCTTGACATTTTTTGCCTTTTTATGACAGCCAATATTGAAGAGGTAAACACGAAACAGGTGGAGAGAGAAGGATGCAGCTGTGTCTCACTGAGCAGCTTGTTCTTGTTATCAAGGCGGCAACAGAGATCAATCTTAAATCTTGTTTTGTTTTGGAGAAAATAGGGCGTAAAATTGCAGTTATTACAAAATCCAACCAAAACCCCATGGCAAACCACAGTAGATGCCAGAGATTTGGGGTTCTATCAAGCCAAGGAAAACCGCAGTATGATAGAAGTGCACTACAACAAATGGTGAACATGAGAATGACGATGATGCCAGTGACAAGATAATTAAGTTTAAGTTTATTCACTTTATTAATCCCCCTGAGGGGAAATTCAATGTTTTCACTCTTGCTTGTCAATTACACACAGGTCCGAAAGACACACACATGCACAAACAGGACCTATACATGCACAAAGTGGAGAGATGTCAGAGTGAGGGGGCTGCCCTTGGTGAGGCGGCCCGAGCGGTTTGGGGGTTTGGAGGTGAACTGGCACCTCTCCAGCCACCAGTCCACGCTCCATATTTTTTGGTCTGGACGGGTACTTGAACAGGCGACCCTCCGGTTCCCAACCCAAGTCCCTATGGACTGAGCTACTGCCGCCCGTGTGACAAAAAGCAAGATCAGTGATGAAGATGATGCTATGAGTAATTTCAGTCAAATCTAATGAGGTGAATATTACAAAATGATATTTGAGGGTTGCTTAAAAAGATACCTCTAGTACTTTTAAAACAGGTATCTATAAATGAAACAAATATAAACTGACTCTATTAAAGTATGAAAACAGTTTCCCCCAAATGTAAAATAAAACAAAAAATGTATGTAGAATCAATAAAGATCTATTAGAATTTGATTTATAAACATGTTGCTGCAACTCTGACACACCCACAAAATGAGAAAAACACACCCTCAAAGCCTGCTGCACACTGTTTGTGTGTGTCAAACCATTTTGCTACAGTTTCACATCGTTTCAAGGTCACCTTGAAACGATGTGAAACTGTAGCAAAATAGTGCACACCATTTGCAGATTGAACGTGCCCCAGTTTTAGTGCATTTGGGGGTCATAGGTCAAATCATTGATCATGGTTTTTAGTCATAAAAATTACTTCATGATTACCTATGTAATAGGTGCATTACCACTTTTCTACCTAGAACACATTTGGCTGGACAGTCAATAAACTAAGGCCTTTTAGTTGATGTAGTTACTGTAGGTAGCCTTTCTACAGGTATGTAATGATACACCTGCCTATGTCAAATAAAAAACAAAAAACAAAAACATATGTAAAAGACATCATGAAGCACTTCTCTTCAGAAGACAGAGCTGACGGCTGCTTGGCACAAGCCCAGAGTTGAAGGACGTAGGTTGTGGCAGGGTGTGTAACAAGTAACATTGTTGGTTTAGTTAATGTTTTAGAACAATGGTTATTTTTGGCAGAGCTTCAATGAAAATTCTATTCAAAAGAGAATTAAGTTAAGGCCCTGTTGTTTCAGCTCGCCTTTCCTGTGGTGCAGCTTTTGGAATCAATCACATTTTAAAGACTTCATGAGACTGTCCCCAAGTAAAAGATCAGTTGTTTAGGGAAAGCTGCGTTCAACATGTAGTTCAATGGATAGCAGTTTTTTGTACACATCACTATACTGTGCAGGTGGTGTCTTGTCTGTCTTTAATTTTGCCTGTCCACTTTAGTAACTCCAGTGCTTTGAACAGCTGGTAAAGGACAGTTTGCTTACTGTTCCAATCGACAACAGAAGACGCCATAACACACATCCTCCACACCACCCTATCTCACCTAGACAAGAACGAGAGCTATGTGAGATTGTTTCATTGACTACAGTTCAGTGTTTAACACCATAGTTCCCTCCAGGCTGATCACACAGATCTTCCACCCTCATCCTTGATGCAGGAGCACCCCAGGGCTATGAACTGAGTCCCCTGCTGTACATTCTGTACATACATGACTATTTAGCCACTTCCGACTCAACACAACACAATCATCAAGTTTGTTGACGGCACAACTGTGGTGGGCCTAATCACAGATAACAATAAAAAGACCTACCTAAAGGAAGTAGAGGACCTGACCTGCTGGCGTCAGGACAAATATCTACTCCTGAAAGTCAACAAAAATAAGGACATGATTGCAGACTTTGGGATGAAGCAGGGAAGGAACTATGACCCCCTTAAGAGGGTGGTTTGCCTCAAGTTCCTTGGTGTCCACATCACCTGCTGCATACTGACTCAGTGGTAAGAAATGCAAGGCAGAGACTGTTTCACACCTGAGCAAATTCCAGGTATCTCCTCAAATACTAAGCAATGTCTATTCCTGCACTATCAAGAACGTCCTGACGAGGAACATCACCCTGCAAAGAATGGCTCATTCAGCTGAACACACGGAAGGACGTTTACACCAGACACTGCAAGAGTAAGCCCTGGAAAATCAATATGGTTCCAAATAATGGTCTTTTCTCCCTGCTGAGGTCACGAAAAAGGTACCACTTACACTAGACCAGTACTGAGAGGCTTCAGGAAGAGCTTCTACCCTCAGGACACAAGGATTCTAAATGAAGACACTGCCTAAGACTGCCCAATTATACACATATATTCATTATTTCAGTCTTTTTATGCATAATTGAAGGAACTGAAAGGGTTGCATTTCACTGGATTTGTATCTTGTGATTTTATGCAAGAAATAAACGGAATGGTGATTTGATATACAACAAAAATCCAGCAGAGGTCCCAGTATGTGTGGAACTTCTAAAATACCCATTTTCTGAATAAAGTATACACTGCAGTCACAGATCATTATTAAGTATACTGGTGAGACTGTCAGTCCTCAATGATTTAGTTTATTAAATTGGTTAAATCACTAACAGAGTTGGAGAGAGAGAGAATTTTTAAGCTCAAAGAATGATGTATGTCAATGAAAGTCTGTGAAGAGCTGTAACTTGATATTAAAATGTTTGTAATATTTGCTGCTGTCATTGTATTTCCCTACTTGTTACAGTGTAATTCATTGTGAACAACATTTTTGTTAACACTGACACTGTTATATCAAGAACAAGTTGGAAACAACACTTGTCCTTCTTAAACCTGTCTTATTCTTTCTGGCCACTTGGGGGCAGTGCAACCACCTGTTAACAGAACATAGACATCAGCTTGTTAGGCTGCGATGGCTAATGTGTTAACGAACTATTACCTCTCCATCAGACACAAGTCTGGAGTCCTGTTTCTGGCCACAAGACAAATGTAAGTCCAGTATTCACTCTGCTTTTAGCTGTTTGCTCCAACATGTTTATCAGTTAGCCGTTAACTTTATCAGTATGCTGTTTGGCAGAGGTGGGGGACTCGAGTCGTATGACTTGACTTGAATCAGAGCTAAGTGCAAATGGGATGACATGACACACTGATAAAGACTCGACTTTGTCTTGGTATTTATGACTTGAGACTTGACTCAGGCTTGAGACAGACGACTCAAAGTTACATTTGTTTTTGAAGGATGATTGGGAAATTTCTTGTGCAATGTTTACAAACATGGCGATCTACTAGGACCCAGCAGACAAGTAGAGACCAACATGAGGTAGCTATCATGGAGGGGGCCTGTGTAAATTTAATAAAGTTCAGACTGAAGGATTATGTTATCAATGAAGGCAGTAAGAAGAGAAAAGCAGTATGCAGGGTCTGCAGCTCAACAATCAGTGACACGAACACTACAACATTCAATTTCATACATCACTAGAAAACCCACAAAGAAAGGTGCAGGAATGTGTCTTTTTAGCTAACTTGAATCACCACGTATGACTAGACTTGTGATTAGCTTGACCTGAGCAATGACTTGTCTTGTTTGACTTAAAGCTGGGACTGGACTTGTTTGAATCTCACCTCAGTAACTTGGGACTTGCTTGTGCCATGCCCGTGTGTGATTTACTCCCACCTCTGCTGTTTGGTGGTAGTCAGTCAGCATATAGTGGTTTATCACAGATTTTACTTTAAAAACAAGGTTAAAGAGAGCTGTGAACATAGACTGTTAAAAAAAAAAAGGACGACACAACGGCTCCTCAAAAGTGAAGCCAAAAACATTGTTCACCCCGTGGTGGCTTGCTGCAGTGTAGATCATAAATCTCGGCCCCATCTGTGTTGGCGGATTGGACATGGGCCAAACTAAAACATCAAAGTAGACGTTTAATAAATGTTTCCCCAAAATGGATTCTGTCATTTTAGGTAGTTCTTATCACGTAGCAATGTGTTCAACTGCTCATTATTTCTGATAAGTTACGTTTTAATTATTTGATGCTATAAAAAGGGGATTTCACATCATAATTAACAGCTATGTGTCCCAATCAGTGTGCCCACGATCAATGGTGCTGCTCACAATTGGTTGGACGGGTGTTTGGGCAAGAACATGACACTGCAGAGATCGCTACTGCACAGACCTTGGCTCCTAATGACATCACCAGGGCAAGTTAGCAGCGTCTGTATCCGGGATATTTTGGCTTCGCTTTTGTACCAAGGGAGCAAGTGGAGACGTGTCATCTATCTTTATATACAGACCGTGGATTAAACTAAAACAGTGCGTTTGCAGGCATGAAACCAAAACAATGAGCTAAAAAAAATGCTAACGCTGTGTAGAGTTAAGAACTGAAGAGCTGGGTTGCTAATTTTCATTATTTAGACTCATTCCATTTATTGTTTATATTCAAATATCAATAAGAGCTACTTTAATTAAAATAAACACCAAATTCAAAACCATCACCACATAGTGGGTTGGCTGTCTTTTTTTTCACTAATTTTGCAGTGATTTTAGTTGCCTCTAAATCACATTTGAAATAATAAAATTTAAATTTAAAAAAAAATAAGGAGAACAAATGACCAAACCAAACACAACAGAACACAAAAGTGGAAAAAAAACTCAAGATTTATTTGTAAAGCACTTTCCACAAAATGCCCTGTAAACAAATTAGAGGGACTAATAACAATAAACAACAAGTTTCCTAAAAATAAATAAATAAACTTTCTACAGTCCTATTCAGGTTAGTTTCCCCATCTGCTTTGTGCGATGGCTGGAGTGTTAGAAAGGTTCTACCTCTAAAACATACACATTAACCCCTCGCTGCATCCACCTGCGCTGTCTCTATGGCGACATAGCCGCGGTAACGTCTACTTTTGGTCCGTTGCCAGGAGGAGGATTGACGTTAATACAACTTTTCTTGTAACTGTTGCTGTAAAGTAAGTACAAACAAAACATGAAGATGAAAAGTAAAAACTAGCAGTTGATATTGTGATCTGAAAATGTACTTCCGTACTTCAACCCCCGCCCCCCCGAACGTAACAGAAGATCGAAGTGTGAATTGTTTAAATGAAAATGTCAGCAGTGCCTGTCACCCGTCCAAGAAGAACACAGAAAAAAACTGACTGTCCGCAATGTAGAAATCCACACACACACACACACACACACACACACACACACACACACACACAAGATATCAACAAAACTATAAAAGAGCATCAAGTTTATTTCTGTCACTCTGCTCTAACCCGACGCTCTACGAGCTGGGCTCAGTACGCTGAGATATTGATCCCCTACGTGAAAATGAGATCGCTGACCCGAAAAATAACCAACAGCAGGACAATACCACACACTTTGAATCTGGACCCACTCTTCAATGGTAGTCATAATATAAACTCTCATACTGGTGTATGCACCTCTGTCCATCTGACCACGTGATGATTTAAAGAGCAAAGCAACTCCAATACCCAGAAATCTTGTGAAGTGACATCAGTAGACTGCACACAGTATGCTCAGGTTTCTCACCATGGCCGGTCTGTAACGCTTTAGACATAAATATGTAATGCAAGAGGGCTTTGAACAAAAGCATGAGTGAGCAGAAATTTTAAATTTCTATAAGTCTTCCTTCTTCCTCTGAGGGATTCAGCCACAGAAAATGAGTCTTATTACTGTAAAAATGTGAAAATTAAAAGCACACCAAGATCTTCGATCAACTTCACTCGCTTCGTACAGCAGCATAGACGACTTTAAAACCACACTGGGTCACAAAAACAGCAGAGAACAGGAATACAACTCAACACTTGGGGGTTACGGGCACTACAGTGACTGATATGCCACGCCGTCGACCAACGAGCAACAACAGACAACACTGAAAGTGCTACAGAACTGTAATGACTGCAGGACCAAAGGTTTCCAATGCAAAGCTTAATGAATATCTGACAAACAGTGACAAACCCAACTCCGACTTAGCAGCAAAAGTTGGTTCCAGGAGATTAAAAGCGGATGTTTGCAGGATTTTAAGAAAGCTCCTTGTTACAAAGGTTTTAGACACGAGAGAGCTCTGTTTGCAGCTGTTTGTAGGTCAATGCCAAAGCCGACAGCAGCCTCAGACACCACCAACTCCCGCTCAACAGCTGACAGTTACACCTTCATTTGCCACATAAGGCACAGTTTGCAAAATACAACAGGTTTTTCATGAAGGATGATATTTTACATGAACTTATTCACAAAACAAAAGAAAAGTAAAAACAATTCATTGAAATGCATCATAGAAAAACAATGCATAACAGCCTACAAAAGATATTCAAATAACAATAACCCAAAAATATCAGCAAAAAAAAAAGGACTGCTAAGACACAGTAGCTAAAGACGCCTGCATGTTTCTGTCTTCATCAGGTCCTTATCAGCACCCTGCAGACAGGGTGTGTGTGTGTATGTGAGTGTGTGTAGTATGAGAGAGAGAGAGATTGGGATGAGAGGGGTCAGAGGTCAACTTCATCAGCTGTGATGTCAGAGCCCAGAGATCACTGTTGGTGCAACCTGGATTGGCGGCTGGCAGTAGTAAAGAGCGAAGCCTTTTAGGTCGCTTGAGGCACCACTTCCATCACCTTCTGACAGAAGGCTGTGGTCGAAACTGAAAAACACACACACCCGAGGTGATTACCCACAATGTTGAGTGAAGGAACAGTTCCAGAAACATGCAAAGATGCAGGTGTTGTACTCACAGATTCCATTCACCATCCACTTTGGTTTGCTCTTCCACCACACACCAATTAAGTAAACGGGAACTCCAGTAGCAATGATGCCGAAGCCAATCGCACACTCCTTTGGAGTCTTCCAGAAGGAGACGATGATGAGGAAGAGGCAGGCGAGCACGAAACTTATTGGCAGCAGAATATTCACCTGCAGGGAAAAGATGAGGGCATTTTTGACAGAAACTCCAAAGAATTCAAACTCATCAGTCAAAGCGAGAAGTTCCAAAGCTCCCCTGTCTTAAAGGGATAGTTTGGATCTTTTTTAGTGTCTGTGCTCCTGCTGCTTCTCCAAACTGGGGCCTTGCTAACTGACATCTACCATAGGTAATGCACTGACCATGGAAAAGTGCTTCATACAACTGGAAAAAAAAAAAAAAATCAACGCTATCCCTTTAAAGGAACAGTTCGATATTTTCATTAATCACCTCTTTGCCGAGAGTTAAATTAGAAGACAGGATTTTAGGCCAGATGCAGTAACTTCGTGGCACAGAACCTCACGTAAAATCAAACATGTTTAAGATTAATTAAACAAGATATGCAAAAATCAGTGAGCTTCAGTCAGTAGGTGTCACCTGCACAGATCCAGACTGTCTATTTCCCTGTTTCTAGGCTAACTAGCTGTTGGTGCTGGATCTAGGCTCTGGTATCAATCTTTTCATCTAACGCTTGCCAAGAAAGTGAATAAGAGGGTTTCCCAAAGTGTCAAACTATTCCTTTAACAGCTGCAGTGCCATTAAAGGGATTATTTGATCCTTGGAGCTCTGTATTAAATATATCTATTATACATTTTGTTTTAAACAAATCTGTCTCATTGCTGAAACGGGTCCTTATAGTGTCCTATCATGTTCTCCCTTGACACTAGTTTATCTTTGCTCAGCACACTGCAATGAGATATCACCAGTACTGAGCTGATGCCACCCAGAAGCAAGGAGCAACACTCACATTCATTTGGGGTTGTGTTTCTGGCCACCGCTGAATTTAAGTCCAACATTAAATCTCCTTTTTGCTCCGTTTTTGTCTCCTCCAACTGCCAGAAAAATACCTGGCGCTTTCACAGCTACATGTTCCACTGTGTTTACCAGCTAGTCACCAACTTTCTCTGCCTGCATTTTGGGGCTTGGCAGGTCGTGTACAAAAATTACACAATGAAAGTGAAAGATAATGGTTGAGCGGGAGGCAGGAAACCAAAACAATAAGCTGAAAGTTGCTAAAACTTCGAAGGGGAACTGCAGAGCTAGTGATTATTACTTGCAGGTTTGTCACTAAGAGCAACCCCTTCACATTGTATAGACTTGATCCATTTCTATTATAATGATTACAGCCCTGTGTCTGTCCACATGTTTCTGGGGCTATTTTTTATGGTTTGGACTGGACCCCATAGCTCCATGGGAGTAAACCCTAATGCTACAGATTACAATTGTATCTTAGACAAAAGTGTGCTTCCAACTTTGTGTTTGGGAAAGGCCATTTCCTGTGGCACCTGTGCACAAAGCCAGATCCATAAAGAAATGCTTTTCTGAGTCAGGTGTGAAAGAACTTGATATCAACTCCATTCAATGCATCATTTTGGATGAAGTTGAACTTCCGACTGTGAGCCAGTCCTTATCGCCCAACATTAGTGATGGACGTCACTAATGCTCTGAAGCTGAATGGAGGCTGCAGCCAGGCTCCATTCAGGCTCTTATAGCAGCAGATTAAGGCCCCCAACAATCACTAATGAGTGGTGTGTTTAGGTGACTATATACATCTATGCATGTAGACTGAACTGAAGGTGTCATGAATCTAACAGGTTACTGATGAACAGTGTCTTAACCAAACAGATGAATGAGTCAAACTAATTACGCGATTCTCCGGCGGCTCGGCTCCAGATCTGTTGAACAGCAGGAATGTGACAGACAAAGAAAGGAGAAAGAAATAGAGTGGGAGAGTGAAAGAGAGAGATAGAGGTCAGCAGTGAGACAGTGCCACCACTGTCCCACCACTCAGTCACACACACACACACACACACACACACACACACACACACACACACACACACACACACACACACACATAATGCTGGGCCAATAGATCTATCTGCCTCTTTCACTTCACTGCGCTCACAGACTCCACCTCTAACCAACACACAACATCATGCCAGCGGGCAGATGAGTAGAGCCAGGGCAGCCATCAGGCTCTAATAAGAGACACACACACAAACACACACATATATACACACAGAGCATCACACGTGAAAGCTCACACACTCACATTCAAACAAAGTGCAACAAGGCACAATGGTGTTCTGTGTTTTGGAGAGTCCTACAGCAACTGGTCCAGTCAGGAGGCATAGTGCACTGCACTTCCTCTGGCGCACACAGACACACAGACACACACACACACACACACACTACTACCCAGCAGGCCTCAACACCAGCTGACAAGCATCCAGCTTCTCTTCTGTCCTTTAATCTGCAATCAGTCTCTATTCATCTGAGCTCTGCTGAATGGATCTTTGTTGGTCGCATGAGACAAAGAAGAAACATTTTGCGCTGCCAAAGCTAACTCGAGCGGGAGTCAATGGTGACAAAGACCTAGTGAAACTTTCGTGTCCACTCGTCTCCAACCGTCCGTTCATGTCCCTCTATGAACGTCATCAGACAAATCAGGAAAAAATCCATGAACCTGACCTGTTTTCTTTTGTTATGTTCTTGCATGAAGTTTGGCTAACCTTGATTGGTCGCTCCAACTCTGGCTTCTTAAAACGGAGCCACATCATCCCAACAATTGCCATGGCGATGCAGAGCCAGTTGAAGAAGCTGAAGAAGTTTATGACGGAGAAGATGTCGTTGGAAAAGGCGTAGAGCAGCGTCATCAAGCACTGGAGAGAATGGGAGAGAAGTAATTAGGTGTGCCATGTGTGAGAGAGAGCAGCAAAACAGTTATATGTTTCAAGTAAAATTATGCTGTTGTTGTTGCTTTATATCTACACATATCTCACAGCAGCTTTTTCCTAATACTCCATTACTACTAAAAATCAGTGCAGTGGTACCCTTCTGTTGTAAAGACCCAAGGGTACATAGTGTAAGATAATGTGCATTAGTGGACTGTAAATTAGAAACTAAGAGCACATACAGTGAATATAAGTGAGGGCAGTGGAGTCAGCAGGGTGGGGTGGATCATTGACAGCAGATTGGGCAGGTGACCCTCCCTGGCACCCACGAAGAATAGCCTGAGAGGAAAGGAAAGACATGGATACATAGTATGTAAATATATATGATTCCAAACAATGCATTTTGTTGCCATGATATGATTCTATGTGTTCATGCTAAGAGGCAACCTCCAGAAAATGAAAAAATGAAAAAAAAAAAAAAAAAAAAAAAAAGAAACAAACATGAAAATGCCAAAAACTGCAGTTCCTCAAATGGCCACTTGAGGCTGGCTCCAAGAGTGAGTCAATCTCTAAAGACCCACAAGTTAAGGTTCTTGAAGCCATACAGCATTGGTACAGTAACGTAACCATAGTGAGACCCCCCAGTATGGTCTTAGTCGTAGCTTTCGCTATTTCAGTGTTTTTCAGTTCATGAAGATGAATTGTAACATTTTAGTCACCTAAAAAAGGTCTTGCTCAGCATTTGGTTGTACTATATGACCCCCTAAGAGATCGGATTTTCGGTTTTTCCAGGAAGTACATTTTGTTTTAATGGTTTCAAGCCTGTTTTTCACTAGCAAAAATTAGCATTTGCATTATCACAGTCAAAAATAGCTCTAAGTCCACTGTACTAAATAAGCTAGTAACTAGTATTAGGGTTGACTTCACCCACATTTTGGGTTGCCTTCACCCTTTTGTCCAAATATGGTCACTTCTGGCTCCAAAAATCCCAGATGGCAACAGCCAAAATGCCAAACTTGAGGCTTCAAAATAGGAGTCCACAAACCAATGGCTGACGTCACAGTGGTTACATCTATCATTTTCTACAGTTTACGGTTTATGCAGGTGTTTTTGAGCTCTCACTGTTTCCCCAAACCCAGTTTGATGGTCTACATGTACTTAAATGGATGTTCATTTGGTGTGTCTTACCTGGATGATGTGAACAGGGAGCCGTTGACAGATCCAAAGCAGGACAGACCTACAAACACAGGGATGATCCATGCCATCGGACCCAGGTGGTGGTTACCAAAATCCTGTCGAACACACACACGCAAAGAGTATATGTCATAATAAGTCTAGTAGCAAGTCCAAGTCCAATCACACCAGGACATGGCACAGCAACATTCATCAACAATAGGTTCACACAGTTTAAAAGATGTATTTGTACCATTTACCCCTGTTTAATAACTGTCGGCAAAATATTGCTCTTCTGTGAAAAACTTTATTCTCGGACAGAGGAGGGTTCAATAGAAGTGAATGGCGTAATAAGCTATGAAAGCTTCCTGTGTTTTGGACAATAGGGCAATACTGTGAAGACACCTTAATATTTGTCGGTGGCATAAAGTTGCTCGTACTACTGTATATCCAAAGGGAAACCAAAGAGCTATGAGTGAGGTCAGTGTTTCTAAAACTTTGTTTAGTAACGTACCCCCTTTTAAATATTATTTCAGCCAAGTACCTCCTGACCAATGCAGAGCATTTTTGTAGAAGAAAGAGCCCATATAAAAAGGAACAATAAAATGAGGTAAATCCCATTAAAACATATTCTTCTTGATACTGATGGTATTTTGTAATAATATCAAAACTGACAAACATGAACATGATTGCATTTGCTGCAGTAGTTGACAGTTTACAGCAGTTAACGATGACATTGAAAAAAGAAATGCTAAATAAAAAATTCGCTTTATCAAACTTATTATAGTGTAATAATTTCAATAATAATGCATGACTGATAGATAGTAAAAACGTATTGACTGTATTTGGCAGCCTTAATAAAAAGAAAGCAGCAGTAGTAGAGAGAAAGTGTGTGCACTCACCACAGCCACAGCCTTGGAGTTGAGCATCTGCTCAGGGGAGAGGGTGGTGAAGTACGCCAGGTTGGTGAGAACGTACACTGCTGTCACTATGGGCAGAGAGATGATGATGGCACGGGGAAGGTTTCTGAGGAGGACACAAACATTCTTAGTCACAAATACAGGCTCTGAATCACGCTTCAGCAAACAAGTCCGTACTTTATCATAAAAAATAGAATTCAACTTGTTAATACTCACTTGTAAGGCTCGATCATCTCCTCAGTGACAAAATTCAAGTAGTTCCTGTGAGCAGAGGAAACAATAATCAGAGACATAGCGCATAGCAGCGTAACAGCTATAATGCAAACTGTACAAGTAAAACTGTTCTGCAGTAATCTGCAAGTGGAAAAGAATGAGTGATAAGTTGAGTTTTCGCAAAATGCATTCAAAACACAGGAGCGTCTTGGGGTTAGGGTTAACACCAAAATGATCTACTTTATTTAGACAAAGAAAGACATTTTGTTTTTGTTTTTTTACAGTGTAAAGGCAGACAGTAGAAAGCAACGACTTAAATGATCACAATCTAGTTTCATTCATCACTAACAAGGGGAGCAATATGAGGAAGTAGGCTGGGTGATAATTCAATGTTATGGCTCATGGACATTCAGTGGAGTCTTATCTTGATGATAACATTATATTACTGATTAACAGAATGCTTAAGTCTGAAGTAATGAATCATGGTTACACGTATTCATTTCCATCCTTCCACCATGAGGGGTCCCCAACTCAGCAGGACGATCACTTTATGTTCCTATATTGGAAACTGGAAAACGAACAGGCAGCACGGTGACTTTCAACCTGATCACGCAGGTTGGTCAACAGTTACTCACCAGCCACCGTAAGCAAACAGGCCGCTGTAGAGCGCCAGGCCGATGCTGCCAAACTCATATTTGGACCCCTGGAAGGAATATTCTGGAAGAAGAGCATCTGTTTCACCTGGAGAAGAACAGGGAGAAAAAAATGGGTTAAGACAAAAAAAAAAATCCATCTGTCTGCAATATTGCTCTGCAGGGAAGTTTACCCTCCAGTGTGGAGAACCCCAAATGTGGAAGAATAAATGAAACAATGATCTGTGGTTCCCCAACACACACTAACACACACCGAAAAAGCCTTTAGAGGGGGGAAAACATTCGGCTTAAATCTGTCTCGGTATTTGGATCAGTGAAGGACTGCAGAATGTAATGGAGTTAAGACAGGCTGAGACAGTCAATAAGTGACCCAGACTGTGGCGCCGCTCCGTGGATCAACCTGAGGCACGGAAGGATCACACAACAGACAAACAGAAAGGACCACAGGAAGAGAGGGAAGTTTTATTGCCTTGCTCAAGGGCAGAGCAACAGCAGTTGAGAGATGGGAGAGTATTTCACTTCAATTTATCAGCTAATTTCTGATATTTTGGTCACAGCCGCTCTTCTCTGACCTCCAGGTTGCTGCTGGTTTGAGGAGAATGCGCCACATTCCTGACGGAGCAGCACCCCACAACACGCACACACATTCTCAGACACAGCGACGGTTGCTAAACCAACAGCCTGGGGCAGTGTTGGTACTGGGAGGGTTAGCCTTAAGCCACCGTGTAGCGTGGGAAAGGCGGGACTACTGTGCTGTCCGTGTGACTAACTGTGCTCCCAACAAACAGGCCGATGTGTGATCACAGCATCCTAAGATTCTGTTGCCACACCTGGTCAGTGCTGCTGCTCCACATACCAGCCTGACAGGGGAGCTGTGCTGGGGGTCCCCAGGGGCCTGGCCTGTAACATTTCTAAGCACATGTCTACAACTGAGGTTCCTTATGGTTGTTTCAACTTCATCAAAGCACCAAAGAGTTTCTGTGGGTTGAAGTAATTGAATTGTGGATTCTTCCTCAATGGGTGGCATGATGGTTCATAACTGTTGCCTCATAGTAAGTAGGCTCCAGGTTCCATCTCAGGTTTGGGGCCTTCTGTGTGGAGTTTTCATGTTCTCCCTGTGTAAGCGTATGTTTTCTCTGGGTTCTTCGGCTTCCTCCCACAGTCCAAAGGCATGCAGGTTAGCCCTTAGGTGTGAATGTGAGCATGAATGGTTGTTTGTCTTCATATCTCAGCCCCGCGATAATCAGGCAAGGCCACCTCTTGCCTAATGTAAGCTATGATTGGCTCCAGTCCCCCGAAACCTTAACAGGATAAGAAGTTACAGAAAATAGATGATGGATGGGTTCTTCCTCAGTGTAAAAAAAGATTCTTCAAAGGCCAGATTGGTGCAAGTCAATCTGCTGACAACAATAAGCCTCCTGGGGCAAAGACCAATATTTTGGTGTAGCCAGCGGATATCCAAGACCTTATCTTCCATGGGCCGGTCATTTCAGCTAATCTAAAACACACAATCAATAGCCGATGGGTTCCGAGAGTGCATTTCGACAAATGTGTTACACCCCTCTACAGGAACTGTTTACTGGCCGATTTTGTGTTTCTCACTCTGCATGTGGGATTCTACTGCTTTGATTCCCACTATGCTGAGTTTTTGAAAAACTTTGTATATAAAATACACCATATGCATTGCGTTGTACAGGTTTGTTTGCCTGTTTTTTTGGACTTTGAAGACTTTTGGTATGTTACTCTTGGAATTGCCTTCCTTTGGATTCTGCTTGAATTTTTGAGTAAAGAACTTTGACTTTCTGCATTTTTTTGTCCTGGGTTTTTTTCCTCTGCATCTGAGTCTTTTCTTCTGAAACGTGTCAGTCCAGGGTATAGTGACGGCTGGCTAGCAGACAGAGGATGCTCTGCTTTGAGCATCCCAGCTGCAAATAAAATGAGTGTTGTTGATTTCACTATTCTGATCTGTGTGGCATTAAATTGAGAGATATTCTGTAAATTATTTAAAAAAAAAAAAAATAAAATACATTTTAAAAAAAGGTGTTACCAATTATTTGGGTATTTCACAATGCAATGTGAGGAACAAACTAGAAAAGCACTCGGAGAGTGCAGACCTCCGCCAAGCAGCTCGGATTTCCCGCCATTTTATTATTTTATCCACTTTGCTTCAACTGATCAACCGATTGTCCCATTATCAACCTTTCCTGAAAATTTCATCAAAATCTGTTCAGAACTTTGAGTTATTTTGCAGACAAACAAACAGACAAACAAACCAACGCCGGCGAAAACATAACCTCCTTGGCGGAGGTAAAAAGATTGATAAAATCCTACTTTTCATGTCTGAGCAGTTTAAGCCTCTTGGAAGACTGAAGACATTTAACACCATACAAGGCCATATTATTAGATTAATGAATTAAATACCTTTCAAGACTTTTGAAGGATTCTTGAGTCCTGACTCAAAGAAAAGCAACTGAGAAGGTGTAGCCAATGAATATTTGGCATTTTTGCTATTAAAGAAATACGTGGATAATTAATTAGCAAATAGCAGAATAATTTTTTGACTGATTTACTGTTTCAATTCTACTTCAACCACCGGCGCGGAGGCATAAAATTCTGTATGATTCTCAAAATAAGTTTAAAAAAACCTTTATAAAGATGAGCAGAGTGAGTTGAGTAGAGATGACAAGTATTTGGCGCACAGCCATGCACCTGTAAAGGATGACTAATTCCTTGAAGTATTGTAACAGCAGGTTTAACTTGTCTGGAAGGAAGAGGAGATATCTCACAGAACAGCCATTTGAATCATCTATTCCACAGAAGCAAGGACAAACCAATCCATCATTTAGTTCCTGTGTCAACACAAATGTATCAAATATCAAAGTTACTTCCCACACTGCAGGTTTATCTATAACTAAAATCTCATGCAACCATCACACACCTCAGGCCATGGCTTCACTTCTTTACACACAAATACACACAACCACTGGTCAGGACCGCCTGCTTCCAAACCTGCAGCTCACCTCACATCTGTGAGGCTTGAGCTCAATGAAACGCCTAATTGGCTCCTAACCTTTACAGCTTCTTACGGTGGTAAAGTCTGAATCATCCCTGACTCATGCTCTTACTCATCTTTATTCAACCCTGTTCTGCCCAGCCTTGAGATGAGGATTCTATCAGGAAATGATTTGTGGTGGATAAACACAAACATGTCCTCCTTCAGTCATCTTTGTGTCTTCACTTGACTCTTGCACTGCAATTTATAGCTTTACTCGTTCTTCTGTTACTCACTTTCCAACACACTAGTCAGGAAACACTCAGAGCTGCGATCAGTCAGTCACATGATACCAGTGCCAGGCAGTGAAAGTGAGACACACACACATACCCAGAATGAAATATGCATGCACCATGCAAAATACACACACCCAAAAGGTGCACATCAACAAAGAGTGAATGAAAGACAACCTGAGTTCCAGTCATTAGGCCTAATTTAAAAATAGGGACTAGAAAGTCTTAATAGAGTCAATTAACACTTGAAAGCACAATGACTTTTGATTAGTGACTGAAAATTATTTGTGGTTTTAGCTGCTGTAACGATGTTTTGACAAACAACAGTTTTATCCCTCTGCCCAGTAAGTCCCTTTAAAACCACAGCCTGACATTATGACATTTGTATTTTTGAACCACTCAGTGAACCGGGCTAGCCATTTCCCCTTGTGTCCAGTCTTTATACTAAGCTACGCTAGTTAGCATGTGGCACTCGCTTAATACTTACCGCACAGATATGAGAATGGTTTCGATCTTCTCGTCTTACTCTCTGAAGGACACAAACAAGCCCAATTCCCACCATGTCTGAAGTATTCTTTTAAAGGTCTAGTGTGTAGAATTCAGTGGCATCTAGCGACTAAAACTTAAAAACTACAGCAGCTAACACGACCAGAGTTTGGTTTGTCCATTATAGGCTACTGTAGAAACAACATGGCAGCTGCTGTGAAAGAGGACCCGCTGCATATGTAGATATAAATGGCTCATTCTAAGGTAATCAAAACAACTAATGAAAACATAATTCTGAATATCATATACCATTTCTGCAAATATATGCCTCTAAATCCTGCACGATGAACCTTTAAACTATCTCTGAAAACCTAAATTCTCTTAATGAGCTCTTCTGTTTAAAGCAATAGACATGTTGAGCATGTGAAATGCTATCAACGAAATGTGGTGACAAAAGAACCTAAACAAAAATCACATGTACAGTTTTAAGTATAAGAAAGGTTGAGTCATTTCGAAAGGGTTGCAGACAGTAATTGGATGTATTGAGCTAACAAAACAGTTTAAAGGATTACTTGTTGCCCCAAATGTGTACTTGCTGTAAAAATGAGACAGGAGGGGCTACAACTACAAATTACTGCTCCTCCTGTGCCAAAAGTGGGTGGGCATGATGGATTGAGACAAGAGAACTCCCTTAATGTGGATTGAGCTCAGCCTAACAGTAAATCTAGGGTTCTTTGGGTTCATACTCAGCAGTGACTGAGTTTACGTTCAGTTTAAAGAGCCCATGGATCGGGTAAAGACCAAGGCATTACATGGATTAGTCCTACTCTTAAAACTGAGCGCTCCACGCTTCAGGAAAAAAAAAAAAGACTATTTGCTAAGACGTCTCCTTTGGAACCCTCCCACTGCACAAACACACACCTCTCATTCATAAACACCTCCAGGAGAGCCGCGCTGGTGTGTGAATTAGCAGTGCGAAACCAAATATTAGTCTGTGCGTGTACAGTAACTGTGTGTTTAATTAAATAAAAAATGTTCGTGAAGAATCAAATTCCTGCATCACTGATGAACTGCGACAAAGAAGAAACAGCAGTAAATGAGAGGTAAGTTCACGAGGCTGGTCAACAAGAGATCAGTCTCTGTGAGTGTTTCACTTCCAAACAGTGTGGGCAGGTGTCAGATTGAGAAAGCAGGGGTTTACTGGAGCTAATCAGATTACACTGTTCTCTAATCGGAGACAGCAGCAGACTCTGACCTTATGAGCTGCACAGCTCCATGAACACACACACACACACACACACACACACACACACATACACACACACACACACACAGATGCAATAGTTTAATATGGATCAGCATAAGCAGAGTGTGTATGGTATCAGAACAAGCTCACATCACCATCACAAATAGACAGAAGCTACTGTACTGTATGTCTATATGATCATGCAAAATGAGTGGTTACACTCACATGCTCGAATGTACACAGCTCAAACAAAGAATTCCCCCAAAGATACTTGTAGTCAATTTCTTATTAAAGGGTAACTTAAGTAATTTTCAACATGGACTCTATTTTTCCATGTTTTTGTGTCCAAGTGACTGGGCTGCAGCCAGCAGCGGCAAAAGAAACAGACTACAATATAACATTAAAGGGCAACTGTACACCGAGTAAGAGTAAGATCCTCTTAGTTTAACCAAAAATGGCACCAAAACAAAATAAAATTTACCTAAACGTGTCTCATGTCTCCACTGTTCCAACAATCACCAGCTCTACTTTGGCTGAAATAAACTGTTAATTCACCCATACCCAGTTAGATGTAAAAATATGATGGTAAAATTAATCTATTTAAATGAAGTAGGCTGTGTCAAGTTGAACAAAAAGGTCTTTTTCTGTAGTGATCTTTTCCATAGTGTTGCATGACAGACAGAATAATAATCTGAGCCTCTCAGTGGCAAAAATGCACATAAATGGATGGTGCACAAATGCCCCAAGTGGTTATATTGCAGCCTGTTTTGTGGCTGCTGGCTCCTGCATTCTTGCTCAATATTGGACCAACTTCAAAAAGTGTTGTTCCCACTAGACACTTAAACACAAAAACATGGGTCCAGGATGAGAAATACCCTTTATAATGTCCATAACTTAATCAGACTGCCTCTGTGCAGGGAAAATAATTAACTTCTTGATGTTTTGTTAAAAACTTAAACAATCCACTTTCAATTAGACTGAGTGAAAATCACAATATAAATTAAAAAATAAGCAAAATAAATTGTTAAAATTGTTTATACTGAATTGTTTTTGTCATGTAAACTATTGTTTAAATTCCTCATCTTTTCTGGTCTGGAATACACCTCTTCAAATTATTCATTTATTTCAGAAATTAAGTGACTTATAAAGATCTTGTGCTATATCTTTCTCTCTCGTGTCTGTTGTTTTTTTCTAAATCAGATATCTGGTTAAACAATAAATCAACACTCTAAAACAGACGAACAAATCAACTTACTCCACTCCACCTGCTAAAACAGCAGCCAAAGAGAGCTGCAGTGAAGACGCCGAGTCAGGTGAGTGTGTTGGTGTAAACACAACCACACAGTCTTTGCGAGTTGTTGACCTAATCTCGATAATCTCATTACCCCAGTCAAACAGTTATTACAGGCACTATGATGAAAAAGACCGATGTTCAAGATTTAGGAATAAATATGTTAGAAAAGCTCACTTTTGAAATGGCACAGTAAACAGTAAACTAGAGTTACAAATGAGTAGAATTACTCTCCACGCTCCAGCTACACATAAACAGATATTAGACAGGCAGGGTTTACACTCAGTTTATGTGGATTACGAAGACTCAAAGAATGAATGGCACGTACAGTTCCTGCTGCTACTGAGGGGAGCGCTGGAGGAGGATCAGTTAGAGGCCAGGCTTGTTATTTAGTCCAGATGGGCTCAAACTTAAACCATGGGAATTGAGGGAAAACAGACAAAAGAATTTAAAATAATAATAATAATAAAAAATAGTCAGGTCATCTTGGGTAAATAAATGATCAGTAACTTTGGGTTTTAGACATATAGGACGCTGTGGCGTAACATTTGTGACCCCTGTAGAGTTTTGGGACGGACAGTGGTGCCAATTTCATGCATCTCCAAAATTAGGAGTCAATTTAACGAACATCCACAAGTTATCATCAAAGTCCATTTCCTCTATTGTGAAAGTAGCCAAAGATCAGGACCTAACTTTTCAAACTGATAAACCTGCCCAAAACAGAGCTACAAAAGATCATAAGATGATTTCTGCAGTCTCTGATAAGGTGTACATTGGCAAAATCAATAAAATGAAATCTTTAAAAAAAGAAACAAATCAACACTAATTCTTATTTTAGTGCTCAATCAAATTGTTTTGCTTAACTAAACTCCACCAGTCCACTCCGATGGCGTGTCAAGGCCTCTGACATTAGGGATGAGGTACATTTAAACATGTTAAATAACAAATTTTACTTTTTTTCTGCTTTCAAAACTGTTTATTGTTAGCATATTGAATTTAAAAAGTCAACATGCAGAGTCCAGCTCTCTGATTCCATTTCCTAACTTTTGCTCTCACCAACGGCTCTTCACACGGCTAAACTACAAAATGTGTGACTACTTAGAGCTGATTCACTATCATTATGTCACCACACCCCTCAGACCACCCACTGGCTTTAATAGGCCACTCTGTTCATCTAAAATTCCCTGCCTCTTCATCTGTCTGCTAGTGTGAGCTCAGCACTGGAGGAGAAACATTTTTATAAAGCTTACCCAACTCCAAATGAACAACTCTTTAAAAAAAGACATCATCTGTAATGTCGACACACTTTCAATTTTACAGAAATCTTTTATTATATTGTTTAGTTGAGTGGACAAAGCTCTCTCTCGCTATATATATATACACATGTTGTCGTAGGTATGATATTATCTGTGGTCCCTGGGCCGTCTGCTACTGATCTCTGCCGGTGAGCAACCAGCTTCCAGAAACCACATGCCTCTTCCACCTCTTCCACTCCCACCTTCCCTCTCTCTAACCTCCCTCCTAACCTCCACCCTCAACTCCATCGCTTGCTGAACCACTTGTGAACAATTCCAGTCAGTGTTGCGGTCCTGTTTGCCCACCAGTCAGCTGATGACCTGTGAACTTTGACCTCCACACAAACAACCCACTTTGCGTTTGTGTGATGAAAAACTGAACTTTGATTCGACCTTTAATCAAGAATCTGTTATTCAAATCTTTCGTCTTTCAGCTGTAAAAAATAAAAAATACATAGCAATGTGTCCAGTTCATTTTTTTGTTCAGTTTTGGCGACTTATTGTAAGTTGTTTCACATAAAAGCATCAGCTAAATAAATGTAACATAAAGAGATGCCATCACATTTGTAACGGTTTGTGTTGTTGTTTGCTAGCACACAGTAAATATCATTTGCTCTTTCAACATGGGGTTGTGTTGGTAATGGGCTAACTGGCTAACTAGCATCTTGAATCTGTCCTGTCGGTCTTCAGGTTTACATTTTTGGGCTCTTGGCAAAAGGCAACATGAGGTGATGCAACAGCAGCCACTGTTGCCACCAGTTACAGGATGTTGGTGTGTGGGTTTTTACAATCACGTATTTAAACAAAATGTCAGCAGGTTTCAGTAAGGCAAGACATTGTCATCTTTCATGCTGCCAGAAGTAAATGGCAGAATACCTACAGTTGACCTACATGTGAATGAGCATGCAGCAGTTAATTAAAGTTCAGAAACCAGAAATGGGCACAATAATGAAAAATCAAAATTGCATTTACCACTTCAATACTTTCTGGTTTCTTTAATTTTTTTTGTGGATCGTTTCAGATGCTTTAACCTTTAAACTGTAGGTTTGGTGTTGCAGTTCGAGTTAAAGTGAGACTTTCACGAAAACTGCTGATTTCAAAAGCTGAATCTCACAGCGTGGCTGGGGTTAACGTCCGGTGTGAGGACAGAGGAGAAGAGGTCACAGGTCCAGACAGAGGAAACACTCAGCTGAGAGAGCAGACAGGTTACTGGTGCTGCTTTCCACAATCACCCCTCAGTCTGGGTGAACTCCATTTCACTTTAAACTCCTCACTTTTTGTCCTCAAAGGCATCTCTCTTTAAAGGACCACATTTTTTAAATCAGATATAAATCTTATAGAGCGGACCCTGCTATCAGCTCCCAGCTACGAATCTGTGTCTATTTACCTTGTGATTATATTCAATCTGCAAGACTTGGCCTGACTGTCACACAGACTCATTCACATTCAACAAACATGCTTGTTGACTCCACTTTTTATTGGGTTTCCCCGTCCTCCTGTTTTCTATTAGGAGGTACTGCAGCCGACAGCTTCACCACAGACAGGAAGAGAGCCAGCCAGAGAGCGGCAGGGCTTGGCAGCAGACACAAACACAGGCAACAGAGAGGATAGAGGCCTGCAGTTACCTGTTCAAAGGGGTTTTTGTGACGGGCAAGGAAGCGGACAGGTGCTATGCCACCCTCCATATTGATGACTATAAACTATAGTAGTCTAGTTGCAATGACATGGACACAAATGAGCCCCAAAGTCTTGGCTGAGACTTACACTGCCTTCCTCTAGAGGGCAGAGTTTGATTCCCAGAGCTCACTTCCCCTCTGTATTAGTCATAATAATAAATCTTCTTAAAAGCGTTTATTGGTCTGATGACTTACAGTGAATGGCTCAATCAAATAGACTGTTCAAGTGTTTGCGTGACTCAGACATCTTGCAGCTAATTAGTAGGTTTCCAATGAAAGGAGCTGTGTTCTGCTCAAGGGCCTTTGTTTGGTCTCTGTGCTGTCCTCCCGTCTTTGGCTACGTTTCACAACATCCTGTGGCCTTTACAAGGGTTCGGCCCAACTTCAGGAAGCTAAACACCAGCTATTTCCACAGATCCACTACTCGAATCGAACAAAGACAATAGGCTTGGTTGGGATTAACTCCGGGCAGAATGGGATTACACTGCCAGAGATTGGTCAGATATAGTGTCAGAAGCAGTGCAACATAAATGTGAGTTGACTGGAGTTTATATAGAGGAGAAAATGCTATCATAGCCTCCTGGATTACACTAAATCTCCTTATTTAAAGCTAAGGGAAATTTGAAAAAACTGTTATTGTCCATTTTGAATTTAGAGAAACTGTGTTGTACATATGAGATGATTGTTGTCATGGATAAATTAGCTTCACAGAAACACATGCAAACCAACAAGTTCATCAGATGTAATGTATTCTGCCAGTGAGAAACTGAAGCCTGTCAGTAAATAATTTCAGTGAAGGATTTCCCATCAGAGCATGAAGGTGACTGGCACACACAGCAGGAAGGCTTTATACAAAAAATACAACTACAAGTCAAATTAATAACTTCCTGTTTCAAGTCGCGTGGCACTGACTGTGCTGTATGCTCTGGGCATGAATTACTAAGTCTGCCGAGTGTGTGCTGTGTGTATTTATAGCCAACTGCCATTTTAATAATGGTTTCTGTGTCAACAAACATCAAACCATTCACAAAGAGGAGTTAAGCCCCAAAGGTGTGTACTTTGATATGAGACTTGGTTCATTGGTTTTATGATAAAATTCTGTTACGTGAATGATGAATAATGTTGCCAGTACAAAAATCAAACTGCACTAAAGGGAAGAAATTTTATTTAGGATGGATTTTTTCGTTGGCTTTGCTAACAGACATTCGGCTAAGTGTGTTAACATGCAGAAACATAGTGTCCGCTGCCCAGCTTCCGGTCTCCACTTGTTAGCTAGCCTTAGCCACTCTGCACTGCGTCAGGTGGGAGCTAGCTAGCAGCCCCACTCATTTAATGATTACCACTGGTACTCGCTGCAGAAACATGTTGGCCAGTATCCCCCCAGATCATCCTGGTGAGTAAGCAGCTTCATTTTGAGCTGCAAAGCCCCTTTAGCTTTGATCACTATGTTAGCACCACCAGCCATGCTGTCTCTGCTAACAGTGGTAACAGAGCTAACAGTGATAACATAGTTAACAATGCTAAAGCGGGTTTGCAGCTCAACGCTGAGCAGAAGACGGGCACAATGTTTCCACAGCAACACTGGCAGGTCGGGATGGCATTACTAGTGGTAATTGCCGAATGAGCAGCCCTGCTAACTAGTTCCCACCAGACCAGACCCGGTGGTGCGCAGTGCAGTAAAATCAAGAGCCAGAAAAATTAACCTATGTACCAACATGTGTAACCGATTAACAGTTAACCGGTTAATCGCTGACATTATTGACCCTTTTTAGAAGTAAACATAACCATCAGACTTTAAATAATAAACATAACTTAAGACTAATAGTTATGTTTACGAACCTTTTTCAAGGCAATCAGTGCCCTAGATTTTTAGGGTAAGATAGGCTTGTCAGATTTCACAGTGCAGAAATGAAACTGCACTACAGTGAATAAATCATATTTAGTTCCTGTACCAGTAGAGCTGAGCAATATGGAATATTTTTTCACATCAATATATATCACAGTTGTGTTTTTAATTACAACTTATTTAAAATGATTACTTTGGACAACAAAAATCTCTAAATGTTAACATGTTAAGCTCATAGCATCACTATCTGAATCTGCTGACAATGCAAAACATTAAATTCAACATGATTTTGGTATTTTATTATTTTATTTTCTTACAGGTTGCTTATAGGTCACTTGTGGTGAGGGAAAGGGGCTAATAAAGACGTTGATGACACATGGATGAAAACTTGTGAATGTGTGTATTAGTGCATATGTAAGTGTACGTGGTCATTTGAAGTACCTTGGCCAATCTTGACGAAGCCGATGATGATGATGAGTGCGAGTGCCAGGAGCTTGGCTGCGGCAAAGAAGTCCTGCACTCTGGTGGCTGCCTTCACACTGTAGCAGTTCACAAAGGTCAACAAGACTGCGGAAAGAGAGATGAAGACAGAGAGTAAGAGGGAGAAAGACTGCAAGTGCCGGCATCTGTAAGAGGCAGCTCGTCGATTTCTCTCATGAAAAGGCCCCTAACACAATTTGACACAAAATGTGCAAACTGAATTCCACCACGGCATCTTCTTTGTACATCAAAGGATATTTTATTAGGCACACGAGGAACTGACTTTTCTGCAGGTGTTTTGATGTTAAAATAGCTTTTAACAATGTTTCCCTGCGCCTTCTTTAATTTTTGACTCACATTTGAGGTAATGTCGGCGAGTGTGCATGCATATGTGTGTATTTGCAGCTCTCAAAACCCGCTGGGAGCTGGGGAAGAATTCAAAGAGACTAATTGGAATAAAAAAAATGCTTCCCACTATACCCCTCTTTTTGTACGTGATGGTAACCACCCCCTCCTGTGCGCACACACACACACTCATATCGTTGCTGAAGCGGCCTCTAACCTAACCTTGAACACCATTAAAAGTGATTAACTAAAGCAGCAGGTCCCTTCAAAGCTCCTAAATCAGGTCGGGGCCACAACAGAAAAACGAGACAGAGCACAATGAGGCTCTGTGTTAAAGAGACCATGACAAAGACAGAGGGAGGCAGAGTACAGTAGAGGGATGGACACATACTTAGTTACACATGCACACAGAGGCTGGCATCAAAATTCACACAGGCATGCACACACACAACTGGCTTATACTTGGGCGTGTATGTGTGTACATGTATGCACAAACTTAGCAAGCAAACGCAGGAACGCTCTGATCTCAATTACACAAATTCCTACAGAAAACAGGTCAACTGGAAGAATAACTCTCACAAAAGTGGACCTATGGAGCTGTAGATGCGTGTGTGTGTGTGTGTGTGTGTGTGTGTGTGTGTGTGTGTGTGGAGATTTGGCTCTCAGCCCCACAATGACCCTGACCACCCCACTGCTTACACCGGAGGCATGCACACGCACAGAAAAGCCTGCGTACATTCACACACACAGACTACTGAGCCTCTCAGTCTACGGCTATGTCATGTGGTCTCAGTCAGGATTTAGCCTTCAGTCAATCTGAAGATTAGGCACTAGGGTTAATAGCTGGCACCACATGCACTCACACACACTCAGTATACATGCGTACACCATGGTATGTGTAATCATGTGTTCAGATGGAGATGCAGCGTATGAGGTGAAAGGGGGGGTACCTGTTTTGTGTGGCGGTTAAAGAAAACATGTACAACCAGAGACTTGTGCTATTGAGTTAAAGCAGCAAATAAGCCAGGGTTAATCTTGTTAAGACTCCAAACAACACAAGTTGAAACACACGCAAATTTTTAGCTAACACTTAACTGTGAACTAACTTTAAAAAAAAAAAAAAAAAAAAACATTTACTGACCCCAACCCCACAGCACTTAGGTTTAATTGACTGCTCTGCTCTGACCTCTTTGTTTATCACATTCATAGCAATTCTCACACATTTTTTGGAAAGTTACTAACTTACACATAAAACACATTATTAATGATAAATTCTCTCTGTTTCTTATAATATATTTGTATAATAATTTAGTAGCCTACAGTGGTTGAATAGGGACTCTAACTACTCCCAGTGATAATTAAACAAAAATAATTAATGGTATATAGGGTTTTCTTTGTTGAATTTGAAGATCTCACCTATTAAATCCAGCAGATGCTGAAGTGGGCCCACCAAATTCACTTTCAGTTATTTTTCTTTAGATTTTAATACATTTCATTTCATATTCAAAACACACAGTTGTCGCTTGTAACTCCAGTTCTATCAGTTTGTGCGTAGCCCTCTATCCGGCTTCCCTATTAGTTCATTTCTTTTCTGTTAAATCCAGAAAGTTTGTCATAACAAAAGCAACTTACAGCCTCTGGGCTTAACGTCCTTGTTTCTCTGTTTGAAAGTAACAATTAAAGGGGAACTATGTCCATTTCTAAAATTAATACATGTTGTTCATATGGTCTAAGACAGGCCAAAAATATTAGTAAAAATGACCAACTCTCTCCCAAATTCACAAAATACAGTGCTAAACCTCAAATTTGTGATGTCATAAGGTACAAAGTCTGGAGCTGCTCCATAGATAATGAATGGGGGAAGATGCTCTGGATGACAATGAGAGCACTTGGGGAATATTTTGAGTATATGGGTACATTTCTCTTTCAGACCTGAGAACACTACAACTGAATAAAGCTCATTTGGTTAGAAAAAGAAAACAAACATTCTTTGGGTCCTCAAAATCAGCCTCCCATATGGAGCAGCTCCAGACTTTATACCCTACAAGTTTGAGACTTTGAGAGAGAGTAGCTCATGTTCACAAATATTGAATTTCCAAGGCCATGGAAAAAACACACTGGAATTCTTAATTTGGTGGTGTTCCCCTTTAAATAAATTATCATAATGGAGAAAATAAAGAACATTAAAATAAAACACATCACTAAATACAAATGAGATAAGGTACAAGTAAATTATTATTTTTTTTATTTTAATTTTTATTAAATTATAAATTGCACCTAATGGCAGTCACTTAATGAGAGAATTAGCTTGTTGTGGGCGCGAGCATCATTTACCATCACGCGAGCTGATGTAATCACGCGGCATTTTTCACCACCTTGTTTGATGCTGCGCGCGTGGATGTATGTATGTGTGCGTGTGAGTGTGTCAATGGCACACGTGGAGCGTCATATATCTGCTCATGTAAAGTGTTGTATGTGAGTATTGTCAGTGTGTTATTTCATGTGTGTGCCCACACTAACACACAGGAAGTGTCATTTATTTCATTTGCATTCCTACCGGTGCCTGAGCTCAGCACACAACAAACAACACAACAACACCTAAAATTGCATCATCCCGGTAGCATGGCACGGCTCGGATACTCACGGATGCAGAGGCAGGCCACGAGCTTCGCCCCGTTCTCCGGCACCGGGCACACGGGGAACAGGGGCTTGAGGAGGTAAGTGGCGAAAACGTAGGCGACGATGTACTGCGAGGACGGCCTGATGATGAGCAACTCGATCCAGAGTTTGAGGAAAGCCGGTAGTGAGCCGTACACCTCCAGGATGTAGGCATAGTCCCCGCCGGACTTGCTGATGGTGGTCCCCAGCTCCGCGTAGCAGAGGGCTCCCACTGTGGAGAACACCCCGCACACAGCCCACACCACCAGGGACAGACCCACCGAGCCGACCTCCTTCACCACGCCGGTCGGGGTGACGAAGATGCCCGAGCCTATGATGGTGCCCACGATGATAGCCACGCCGTTAAGCAGGGTGATGGTCCTCTTCAAGACAACCCCGTCCTCACCCTCCTCTCCCTTGACGGCGTTGTTAGGGCTGTTGGGGTCGCTTCTCAGTGCTCCACCCTGGTTGAAGTCCCCCTTCTCCCCGCCGCTGCTCGGGGACAGCATCCTCTCTGTGACCTGCTTGTCCTCCTCCCGGTCTGCGGAGGAATTTGAGTTTCTCTTTTTTAACCCTGACATCGTTGACTGAGTTTTCTCTTTCGTCTTCCTCACACAAAGCTTCCCGCTTTCTCGGTGTGTCGCCGGTCTCCTCTTCCTCTGTCTGTCGGTCCGGTGTGTGGTCTGATGCCGGCCGGGCTCAGCCACGAGGAGTCCACGACGTGTCTGTTGGTGTGACTCAAAGCAGCGTGTGTTCTCCTATCTCTACTCTATTCTTCTACAAAGAAACTATGGAAACTGTCATGATGGCCCTCCTCCGTCAAGGCCAGCCCCTGCTCTAGCTCGGCGTCTCCTCAATCAAAACTATTACATTTGCTCTTCCCCGCCCTCTAGCGGCGGAGGTCGGTACTGCTTCTCTCTGGCACACCTCATCCTACAACTCCCATCTGATCTGAGTATGACCAGCTGTCCCCACATGATGGACCCCTGCCCAGTCTATATGGCATCACATCTGCAGAAAACAGAGGAGCACCACTATACAGCACAGGAGCAGGAAATACTAAAGAATATAGAATCAATCCATTTTTTCTAACAAGTTACCCAAACCAGCTGGACCGGTTTTATGGTGGTGTAATCTCCAAGACAGACTCTGAAATTAGCCCGAGGGGAGCTGACACCCTGCAAGAATGGGAATCCGGAACATCTTGTGTCGTTCATGGATCTGGTCCATCCTCCTTAAAGCCTTGCATAGCCTAATTTGCTTAGCCCAGAGTCATGAAGTATAGGGTGTCACTCACTAATTTAAGATATGAAAAGTTTCACTCTCCAGCAGCCACTTTGCAGTTATGCAAATGTTTAAAGTGAAACACCAGCCTAGTAATACAGTAATCGTTAGCACACTTTTTAAGCAGGGAAATCTGTTCCCATCAGTTTTTAGAGTCGTCATCACCCAGGCCCCCTACTGCTGCCTCCCACTGGTCAACAGTGTCATGTGAAGGATTAACCTCCACTTCCATTGTTTTCCCTTTATAATCATTTCTATCTGACATCATGAATCATGAATGTGTCCAACACAGCATCACGTCTCCCTGACCTGCCCTCAGGTAAATATAGTGATTGTCCTGAGCTGCATTGTTTTTCACTGTTGTGAAATTAATCCACTATAAAAAAAAACATCTCAATACAGCCAGGCTGATTTAGGCAGTAACCTACCATTAAACCTGCACGCGTCTGTTCTCGAGGATTATTTGATTAAAGTGTATTTGGAAGATACATATAAGAACTAGTATGTGACTATTTATAAAGGAAAGATGAGGGGAAAAAAGGGGAAGATGAGGGCAAAGGAAAGCAGTGGAGAGAACAGTGAAGAGAGGAGAACAGAATGCACTTGAAGCCTGATTGTTGTAATTGAAGCCTACTTGTATTTTGGAGGGTAGACTGGGTTGTTGATTATTTTATTTGTTCTTTCATGCACGCACACACCCACACACACACATTAAAAAACAATGGATAGCCTATAAAGTATCAAATGTAAGTACATGGAACAGAGCAAAGTGCAGTGTCATTGTTGAAGTGCAGCAGCTGCTGGGTGTATATAGTATAGATCTTGAGATACCTCAGGCAGACATGTCTCCTGATCATTCCTGTGCACAAATGTACTGTATGTACTTTGGCCTCAAGAGTTCTTCTGGAGCTGGCAGACCAATGGAAACTTCCTGGCATGGCGTGCTTTGCAAGCGGACAAAAAAATAAAAGATAAATCAATTCCACAATTCCAAAAAGAGGATGCCCTTTTTTCATTTGAGCACCTGCCCCACAAAATGTCTGTGCATGGCATTGATTTCATGTATACAATTCCCAAACTCTGGCCCCTAAGGACAAACCCACAAAAGTCAAAACACTAAGATAAATCCATCCATCTGTTTTGGAAGTCACATATCCCATTTATGGTCACAGGGGACTGAAGCATCATTCTCCATTTGCCAGGTTAGAGGCAGAGCACACCTTGAACAGGTTGCCACAGATCTAACAAACCTGCATGTAGACTGACAATCATGTTCACACTCAAATGTGTGGGCGAATTGGAGTCACCAACTGAATGGAGAAAATACAACCGGCACATAGAAAGCCCTGTCCACTCCTCAGATAGTCTTATCACCCACTTTAAAGGTCCAGTGTGTAGGATTTAATGTTGGCCGAAATGGAATATAATATATAAATATGTTTTCTTTTGTCACTAACAATCATTATTATAATAATCATAATACAAGAATTATATTTTCGTTACCTTTGAGTGGGCTGTTTATATATATACATAGAGAGCGGATCCTTGTCTACAGAGATCACCATGTTCCACTACCATGTTGTTCTACAGTAGCCCAGAATGGACAAACCAAACATTGGCTCTGGAAAGGGTCGCTTTTTTGCCAAGTGTTGCACACAGTGGTTCGAACAACAAACCTGTTCTTGTTCTGCAGTTGTCAAATTCCGCTGCTTGGTCAGTGATTTTGGCTTCAGACCCCAAGAAAAAAATTATTTTTTAACTTTTAAAACTACTTTATTAAACCAAAACTACATTGTTCAGTGTTGGCTAGCAATCAACAGTGCTAATCCCATCGACAGTGCTAACAATAGAAATTGTGATGATAGAGCTAACAGTGTCAACAAGGGGGGAATCAGGGGGTGGGCACACACTTTCACAACAAAAGCATCATGATATCAGCAGTACCCACCATATGAACACAGTGCAAGAGAATGTGTACCAAGTATAGAATGCTGCAAATAAAAAACACACACAAGATAACATATAGAAGACAAGAGCTCCACCAAATGAAAGTAAAGTTGCCCCCTAAATTCAGAGATTTAGGAGTGAAATATTATTAAAATACAAATATAGACGGCAGAAATGTGCAGCGTGAGAAGAAACATGAGGTAGAGTTTGACTTTATGCTTTAATTCTTTTACTTATTCCTTCTGATGTATGTGTTTTTTTCCCTTCATCGTAATATTTATCATTTAATACCAATTTTTAAATTGTTTGTAGATTCTGTTATTCAATGGTTCAGTGTAAGACTTTCTTGCACTGTACTTCAGGGTTTGAATAGGCAACAAAGAAATGAAATAAGATACGGACAGAGGAGCAGATAAGTTTTTATGTAACAAAGACCGATCCCAGGGCACATTCAAACACACAACAATGCTGGTAAATGCTGCATAACTAACTGCACCCATCAGATGCCCCAGATTTGTGATGACACAACAGGGGAGGAGGCTTCTTGGGGAAAGGAGTGGCTGAGTGTAGGGCAAGGTTTTGAGTGTGTGGTTGGAGCGTGGGCGGCCCCGCCTTTAGTGCCAGACTTTTAAATTTGAGAAGGTGGTGTTTGATATTGCGGCTGAGTTTAAAGTGAAAGACACAGACTCACTGCAATTTGACTCCTACAGCTGACTCTCAACCCGTCACTGCGCCAGTCCCACAAGATCACCAACTGGTACACATTAAACCTCAACTAACCACCATGGGCCATTTTGGGGTTCAAATTGAAAGTACGGTTGTGTCCTCTCTGTCTCATATCACAGTGAGACACACACAAAAAGCCTATAGGGTAAATGAATAGTCTCATAGCTCTGTAAAGGTGGACTATGAAAGCCCCCCTGTGAGACAAACACACAAGTCTGAGCTGTGGATTTAATACTTCTGATACATACAAATACATCCACCGACACACACAAGCACACACACAAGCCACAGACAGACAATTTCCTTTGTTCAGACTCGGTGGACACGGTCCACATTTATTGGCGAGCCTAAAGGAGCGTCCTGATATTGTCTCAGTCCGTCTACACAAAGCCTGAAGAATGCAGGACTTTCATGTTAGGTTGAGCCACAGATCCAGAGACACAAATATACCTAAATCCATGTCTGTCATTTCTGGCTCGTCTAACTGTGTCTGTCTGTCTTTGTGAACCTGTGCAACGGCTCCCGAGGACCCCCAAGAGACATGGGAACAAATGAAGATTTTCTTTTGCTCACTGTGGGAGGCTGACTTTAAAACATAATTTCACATGCAGCAGTTTGATGTTCATTGCACCTACCGCAGGCCAATTTCCACGCACAAATCAAACTGCGAGGGTCAAACCCCTGGTATGTGGAGTACAATGTTACACTCCTCTTGACTCTTTTCCCTGGAGTATGAATCAGTAATGATTTATGATATTTCAGTTGATTGTAATAAATCATGCAATCAGTTTATTGCTGTCTTGAATTAAATGATCAGTGTTTTTGTGGGTTTGGATGATGGATACATTTTTATACAGAGTGATTGAATCAGCTCACAGCAGTCATTAAAAGTAGTTTGGACCCTAACAAACTCTGCTAAAGACCAAGGACCATGCCCTATTTCTCTGTGCCATAGAGCTTTATTGATGTCCAAAAAAAAGAGGCTTATTTGGAGTCAGTTCCACATACAATGACCTGCTGCTGTAAATACTCAAAAGTGCACCAAACGTGTATTAATCCACAACTGAAGATAGTCCCCAACAAATGTACTCTTTACACTTGTTTTGGTAACGTTTGCTAAACATTACAGTGACCAGCTGTTTTAGCTGGGAGCCTTTGTATGCCTCCACTCCAGCAACAGCCATGGCCAGAGGCATCATGTTTTCGGGTTTTGTCCAAACGTCTGTCCCATTCTCGTGAACCCCACATCTCAAGAATGCCTGGAGGGCATTTCCTTACATTTGGTACAAACGTCCACTTGGACTCAACCATGAACTGACGTCACGAAACATGTTTTGGACCTTAACTCAAGAATTCTTGTGTTAATGAAGACAAAATTTCACTGATATGTCTAATAGAATAATAAAATGATGACATGATGACATTTTATATCCAAAAGGTTAAAAGTCAACTTCCCTGTGACATCATAATGTTCTGCAAAGACACTTTTTTGGCAATTATTCAACATCATATCTCAGGAACAGAAGGGGAGATATTTGGTCAAATATTGAATTAATGATACTAGTCTTGGGTGTCAGTCTTCAAACTGCACTGACTGTATAGATCTTCTGTGCTGCTGGGGAGAAGATGAAACATCCATCATCCTATCCCAGCTGACATTGGGCGAGAGGTACACCATGGACAGGTCGCCAGACTATCGCAGGGCTGACACGTAGAGACAGACAACCATTCACGCTCACATTCACACCTATGGACTATTTAGAGTTACCAATTAACCTAGTCCCCAACCTGCATGTCTTTGGACTGTGGGAGGAGGCCAAAGCACCTGGAGAAAACCCACGCTGACACGGGGAGAACATGCAAACTCCGCACAGAGGGGCTCCCTCCTGGGATTGAATCAGGAACCGTCTTGCTGTGAGGCGACAGTGCTAACCACCACACCACCGTGCCACCTTACATGGAACTCGTTGACGATAATAAAAATATAGAATAATGCCAGATATGTTCTCCAATACCAAACACTACTCACTTGATGGGTAATTTGGTTTCTGTCCCTTGCATATTTTTAATACATGCAGACCATATTACCTTTAAGACACACTCCTATTTAAATCAAAAATGCACATTATTGGCTGTGATAGATGCACGTGTAGGATTTCATTATCTTAACATGTACATCTTGCTGATATTTTGTTTGCCTTAATGACAAAGTCCCTCTTCCTCTTTTTTTGCGAAATAGAGCCATTTTTAGACAAGGACAGTTAATGAAGCAACATCAGTGAACTTGTGTAACCTTCAAACAAGGCTATTGCTTTTTAAGCAGTGCTTTCTGATGAGAGATTCTCATAGGGTGTATTCAATTGTGCGTGCAAGCATGTGCATGAAAGGCCCCGGTGTGCCAACATCATTATGAAATTATTTGGTGTTGTTACCAAAGCAGCTGAGACTATGCTGGAGGTGATTAGCAGCCACTATGTCGCAATACATTATTGGCAACACTGGCACTACTGTCAGAGTTTGTTTAGTTTAGTTTTTGTTTTCTCTTCACTCCTATCTACAAGTGTGCAAAGCTCAAAATGGTATCACTCCATATTCAGCAGAGCAGCAGATAGTATCTGTTCTGTGTCAAAAAATCTTTCCCACAAGGTCAGAATACTGTGAATTACAGGGTACAGTCTGGAGGCTGATTCAGTTAGCGCCGTTCCTCTATGTTAATAATGTCTCATAATGAACGTAATAATGTATTGCGTATGTTTAAATTCTTCACGTGGGACCTTTAACAAGACAGTAGCTTTGCAGATATGAGAAAGAACGCTGCACTGATGGGAAAAGGTTTGCAAACAAAGCCGTGACTCTGGGATGTGGGTGTGGGAGAGGTCCGATCCTGGCAGCTGTAGTAACATCCACTCTGTTTCCAGCTTTTCTTCCAGGGAATCTGCATGTAGGCTGAGAACTGAAGTCATCAAACACACATACTACATACAAACAATGTATCTGCACATCACAACTGGCAACAGCTCAAGGGCTTTTTAGTGCTGCTTACTATTCATTTCTGCTGATGCTTTTAGAAAGCCTGAGAGATACAGAGGTAGAAACAGTAGCATTTAATACACCTGTCACAACGTCTGCACTGAAAATAAAATCTCTGCTTTTTAAAGCAGTTTTGCATGATTTTTTCTTATCAGTAAATCTGCATTAATCTTTTTTTATATTAACAACGGATCAATTAACTATGAGCAAGGCAAAATGAGTTGCTAATAGTGACAAACCTGCAGAAAATCATCACCCAGGTCCACAATTTTAGCACCATATAGCTAAGTCTTGTGGTGTTATGAGGTGCAACTTTACTGTTTTGCTTTAACCTTTTTTCCAAAATACCAGGCAGCCATTACTGATTACCTAATAAAGAAAAAAAGCACCAAACAGCTGGTGAACATAGTGGAACAACTAGCAGCTAAAGAGGGATTTTTGGAAACCAGAGAAGAGCTGGAAGGTGACATGCAAATTCAAATGAAGGCTAATAATGCTCTCTATCTGTTGGGTGTGTACGCCATGGATGTATAAAGAGAACTGGATGCAGTGTTTGCCATTGGGCACTGTTCATTCCAGGATCTGGATCTCTGGTGCGCCCACTTTCACCGGCCAAGCAGCTAACTTTTATCGTCTGGAATGGATCAAATCCAGATAGTAAAATGCATCATCTGTTACCACAAGGGAAGTGGGTATTCTCTTCTGTATATTGCAGTGGCTTTACAGTGGATAGGTGAGTATATTGTAAACATCCAGAAAAAGTGTTGGGTATACCTGCGTATACCATCCACTACACCACTGGCTGTGACATTCAAAAATGGTCTCTTTCACAATATAAGAAAAACTCTTTATGGGCCAAATAGCATCATGTAATGGACCCTGAAGTTTTGATTTCACGGTTTGGCTACCATGCTGACGTCAAAGCCTGGTGCTGTTCTTGGTGTAAACAGGCAGTTCATTTTTTTTTTGCTTGCTTTCTCGCCATATATAACAATATAATATGGCAATGCCCCCAAGTGGCCAAAAAATCAATTCATGTGCTTTAAAATGGGCATCATTTAGAGTCTGTTAAGAGTTCGATTCTTAAATGAAACTATATTAGCGAAACATAAATCTGTAAAAGCTGGACAAGATAACTTTTTGCCCATGAGGTACTGAGAATTAAAGAGTTTATCTGCTTTAATTTTTTCTTTGGAGTATCTTTGACTGCAGTATATAGTTTTTCTTCCAAAAACAGCTAAGCACAGGCACCCTGGTGGCTGAGGGGTTAAAGTGCCAACCATTAACTGTAACATCCCTGGTTCATGAAAACGCCTTCAAACAACAGAATGGTGCTTCAAACCAGTTATAAGTCCAACCCCAGTAATTTTTTGCAAAACCATACTTTTTACTGTCACATGATAAACACAGCCCTAAAACATACATTTTGTTTGAAGAAGCTGGACAAGTTACTATATTAGCAAATAACAGTTTGACTTATTTTATCGTTGTTATACTGTTTAGTCTGGAGTTACGACTAACCATGCAGCCTGTCTGACTCTGATGTTATAAAATAGAGTGCAGACTGTATGAATATGATATTGTAAAATAAGGTTCAATCACAAATGCATTCAAGCAAACCAGTTTAGACTCGTATTACAGTCAAAACATCGATCACATGGACGGAAGTCCTTTGTCTAAAATATGTGAAGCAGCAAACAAATACATCAGAGAGGCTGAGGAGCACAGAGATGAGTAAAACAGGAGGAAGAGCAGCTGGCTGGGAGTTCAGAAGGAAAAGGGCCTCACATTGTAGGTTCCTGTTTATATCTCTGCCTATGTAGAGAACTGGGGGGGGGGGGGGGTGTTCTTGGGATTTGAAAACAATTCCCCTTAACAGAGAACAGAAGGACAGCAGGAAGACGAGTTCTCTAATTAGAACCTGCCTTCTTCATCTTCTTCTTTTCATCTCTCTCGTCATTGATGGTCAGTGAACAAGGCAGGGGCGGAGCCAGACGTTGTAAACACTCAGGGCTCAGCCCAAATCTAGGAGGGTCTGGGGCCATGCTCCATGGGGGAGATTGTTTCCCCATTTACGGCAGCAATATGCACAGTTTTCCAAGCCATTTGAGATAATAGAATGCCTAAAAATCTGCGTATCATTAGGAAAAACAAAATAGATACCAAAGGAACCCTATAGAGAATAAAAATTATTTTGTATATAATTATTCTCCAACTGTCTTTATCATTCTGAAACAACAACCCAACAAATATCGACAAATATTTTCACTCCTGCCAACTAAAAAAGAGGCAAACATAACCTGACATAGGCAGAGTAGGAATTTGCCGTAAACAGCATTGCTAATCTTGGAAACCTGTTTTTTGTTACACTACGATGGAGTAGACAGAATAGCAGAATAGATGTTTGGCTGACAAATCTACTACAATTGGCAACAATAGCAAGCAAATATGATTTTCAATACTCTGAATTGAATGAGGCCAACAGAAGAACAGCTGCTCAAATATATAGGATTTCTTCAAACAGCATAGAGGACTCTCAGGGCTTTTAAAAAATACATTTAGGCCTGGCCCCCCAGACACCTCCCCCTGTTCACCCGCTGGAACGAGGTCAATATGATGCAGACTAAGAGGCATGCCTGTATAACAATGGACATATATTTTTAGATATTTACATTCACCGAGACTCACAACACATGAAATACCATCAGACCTGCTAAGTGTTTTAAGGGCATACCAAACAATGTAGCTCTATGAACAGTCAAGGAGCTGTTTACTCATTAAAGGGTCAGCTCACCCAAATTTTAAAAAGCATAGGTACTCACTCAGCTCCTGTGGTATCTAGCAATGCAGATATTCTCTCCAGCTGTTGGGAATACAACAGCAAAATCTTTTCTTTTTTTTAAAAAAAATGCCATTTTTACCATTGTTATCCATCTTACACCAGCATGTTAGTGTATGAACATTTGCTAATTAGCACAAAAATTCAAAGTACAGCTAAAGCTGATGCGAGTGATTTTAGTTGTGCAGGTATTTGGTCATAATCCAATGAATTGAAGTAATTTGGAGTGTGATCTGATAATGCCACAAAGAGAAACTTTGGTATTTTTTAACCTGGGTCCTACTTTCCCATGCTCTTGTGTCTAGGGGACTAATGGAGATGACAATTTTTGAATTTGGTCCAGTACTGTGAGAGACCGCTCCAGCTGCAGCAGTGAAACAGGCTGCAGTGTAATCCCTAGGGGCAATTGTGCACGAACAATTTACGTCCATTAAAAGTGTTTGTTTTTGCCACTGACAGGCTCAGATTGTTATTTTAAGTTTTCTGTAGGATCCCTTCCCTAATCATCAGACACTTATGATAACAGTCTGAACCTGTTGGTGGCAAAAATAAGCACTTTGAATGACATAAATTGATGGTGCACAATTGCCCCTAGGAATTGCATTGCGGCCTGTTTCGCCACTAAGGCTGCAGCGGTCTCTCTCAGTACTGGACCAGTTTCAAAAGCTGTTGTCTCCAATAGTCTTTGACACACGAAACATAAGAAAGTAGGGTCAAGACTGAAAAATACCAAAATTTCCCTTTAAGTCAAGGTATCAGCAAAGTATTAAAGGATTATACATATCAGTTTCATGGCACTCTATGAAATATCTCAACAACTATTGCAATAGTCGTTAAGATATTTCACTAAAAAACACAGCATGGTTTACCCTCTGTGAACCATCAATGTCTCTACAAAATTTCATGGCCACACAACCAGCAGTTGAGCAACTGTACACCAGAGTAGCAGAACATGTTGTGAACGTGGTTAAGAACATTTTAAACACATAATTGAGCCACACAGTTGCACTGAGTGACAAGTACCTCATTCATTGCCATGAACACAGTCACTGTAGTTTATTTTGACTCAATCCCACTTGCATCATCCTGCTGCAGTAAATAATCACTGGGGCATCGAATGTAGCTTAAAATAGCTCTAAATAAAAACACTGTGTACATCTGTTTAAGTAATATTAACTTGATACCACAGAGCCTGCCTGTTTTAGGAAGGTATTCAGTATTTTTCAAAAACAAATTATGTATTTGTGACCCTCAAAGATTTAACTTTTGAGTGCCACAGAAAGGATCAGGCCCCAGGTGTACTGCTCACTTTAATTGGGATTTTCTGGACAATAAGGAAAACATTGTTGTTAACCGCAGTTTTTTGATATTACCAATTACGCAACATGTTCAGTTCTCGCTCAGATATTATGTAGGTCACATACAAAAAAAAACATACCGTATAAGTCCCAGTGTTAATCACATTTCATGCAATGGTTATGAAATGTGTTCGCGTTCACCTCCTACAAAAACACGTATACATGCTTTGTACAGTTCAAAGCTTCAGGGTCTCCAGTCTGTCTGTCCATTCATACAATCAAGGGAAGCCCAGCAGAGACTGGTGTGTCCCGGTACACTCAGACCCCCTCAGCCCCTGCAGCCAAGCACAATAAACACCCACAGAGGACAGCATCAATTGCGATTTCTTCGGTTTGAATCAGGTGGAGACCAAAATTACACCCAGCCGTGGTAACAGTGTATAAAAGAGTGTAAACAACCCACCCTCAGCACCCCAGGCGTCTGGGTGGGGGCCACTAAACATCCCCTCTCTGTGTCAGGGGGTTTCAAAGGTATCAAGTGGGGATAGGGTGGGGGTTGAGACAGAGAGGCAATGGTCAACATTATTTTTTTTTTTAAATTCAAACTTGTGCCCCGCCCTGGTTCATACTTATAGAGGAGTTGGAGGAACAATAGTGATGTATATATTTCTTAGGACAGTTTATACAGCGGGACATTGAAGGTTTGGTATTTTCTATAATTTCATTTGCATGGCAAAACACTCACCACCTCATTTCTACTCGTGTCAAGGGGACACAAACGTAAAAACACACAGAGATATGCATCCTTCTTACATCACACATCACTTTATTGCTATACATGATGTAATAATATATCAGTTTCTTTAAAATCATCTTTACATCTATATCATGTGACAGCTTTAGGTGGTTTTCAACATTTCCCCCCTGAGGAGCAGGGGCCTCTGGGAGCAAAACACATCCTGGTTGCACAGCTGGATGGGGGCCAATATGGAGCCATCCAGGTGGAGGGGCGTAGTGAAGCCCTGCAGGGCAGGAATGTTGGCAGTCCACTGCACAAATAAACAGCTAAAGTATGTACTGCATACTATGTACAGCATACACCTGCTAAAACATCACGCTGGACAACAGAAGGCAAGAACAAATGAACCGAGGGTGTGGAAGATCATGAGGAAAATGCAGCATGACAGCATTCCATGATAGTTTTATGTTCAGAAAGGCAAGACAGTGATACAAGTCAGATGAAGATGCCAAAAAAAAAGTATGAAAAGTGAAATGAAAAACTTCAGAAGATAAAATTGAGTCATGTGACAAAGTCATCTTAAATGCATTTCTGATGCAATATCACTGACTTCAGCGTCGACAGCAAAGGCCACATAGAGAAACATTTTCCATAGATTTAACATTTGCACTGGAATATACTGATATTCATTGCATTCAATGGTTTAAAAAAAGGCATATAAAGTAAATAAACATGAATAAAATGCCATGAAACATGAAGGCAGATCATGGTGCACAACTCAAATACATCAATAAAATACACCTGTACAAGATGAAGGCAGTACTGGGTCCCTTGTCTCCATGTTAGTAACATACATTCTGTATTGCATCATCTGTAAAGAAAAAAAAAGTAACCACGCAACATTCCTAAGTGTTACTGAGCCACATCAACTTCCACACCAGCTAATCTCCGTCAGCGTTTATCTAGCAAACACGCAGCCTTCACGACGAGTTAACATCACTTAGAGCACATCGCAGAGCGTCAGATATTTTCAATACACATCCAGTTAGTCTATTCAGTGCGGCATGACGCTGGACCTCCACTGGGAAGCCCTGCTGAGGAGACGGAGCAGGGTGCCATTTCTAAAGGGGTGGAGGGCCAGTTTGGACAGTTGCATTGTTCCTCAGGGATTATACAGACAGCCGTGACCTCTCACCCCTGCCTCAACTCAACTACACCTCAATGGAGGAAACTTTCACACATGGATAATTTCAGAAGTAGCCAAATGCACTTTCCTTTGATGTGGTTTTCAGGTTTGTAGTGCGATTACGGGTTCCTGCCCTGAAGTAAAAGACGTGAAATCAGACATGTCTGACAAACTAAAAGGATCATTTCATGTAGTGTGAGCTAATCAGAACTTTAATTTCCCTTTCTTATAACTTTTCATCTGCCCTCTTCTCTCTCTTCACGGTCTTATCCACAGTCCTCTCCCTCTCTTTCTCATGGTGCTGCATGGTAAGATTCACCCAGCGCGCCACAACTTCCGGATGTGAGCCAGAGCAGGCGGACTGCCAGACTTCTTTATATGATGCAACATTGCATAAGCTTGCTCCTAATTTAAAAACCTGATCAGCAAGGGTGTGCAATGTAACTGGATTAGGTGAAAAACGCACAGAGGAGAGCTTGATTTACCTCAGTGTAGAGCGTCTAAAGCTCTGGATAAGGTACATCAAGTCTACTTTGAGTAGCTCAAATAGAGCCGCAGTCGCTGATATTTTTAACTGTGCTAATAACTAAAAATTCAGCGCTGAAACAAGAGCCTTTCTCTACAGTATGTCATGTAGCTTGCAGGACATTTTTTCTTATATCACCATTTATTTGATATCTCTGGTTTAAAGTGGGCTTTAACAAACACTATTTCATAGGCTTGTAGCTCAGACTGACAATGAGTGTGATTACATGATCATGAATAACCAGTTCATGAGGCTTATCCTGGGTACGATCACATTCAGAATATGGTGTTTATATGAACACAGAGAAATCAGGTTACTCATATTCCCCGTATACATCTCAGTTCCTTTCAGAGAACTCCAGCTAGCATATTTGGGTTTCTCGTAAACGTAACATGTTGTTTACATGATCTAATCATAAACAGGTTATCATGTCCATGTAAACACACTCATTAGTGAAGAGGGGTAAATGCGGTAGATTTCAGACAGCAGCCATTACAGTTAGAAAACTGGAAAACTTACTTTAAAGAGAGATTTTTTTCAAGATGAATTAAAAGTTTTTTGATTTGTAATAGCAGCTGCTGTGGTGGAAGCCATTTTGATTTAAAATATGGAGAGTAAACCCCAGGAGGTTGCTTTTCTCTGACAGACACGTAAAAGAAATCCTGAATGAGAAGCTGCACTGAGTTACAGATGCTACTGCAACTGAGGCTAGCCAGGAAATGACATCAGCTGTCTAAAGTGGGAGCCAATATAAACATATTTTTAGACACTGCTAGACAGGCATTTTGATGCACGAGGCTGTTGTGGAAAAGTTTGTCCCACTGTGTCAACTGTTGATCTTAGTATCCTCTGTAATATCATGAGTCTACCAGCTACTCATGATGGGATTCTTTGTGTGTTTTGACTTTATTTTGAATTCAAAAAAAGTAATCCAAAAGTAGTTTAGATATTCTGCATTAAAGTACAATATTTGTAACTCTTTAAGCCCTTTCTGAAACCAAAAACAGTAAAATCTGATTAGTCTCCGATTAATCTTCAGCCAGACCAATGTGAGACAATGTAAAACTAACTAAATCAGACAGACGAATGACAACAACAGTTCCCTCCTTGATTCAATCGATCTCATTTACAAGTTTACTCAACTTCTCTACTGTGTTCCTGAACTCATCAGCTGAAGCACCGTAACATGTTTTAAACGCTAGACTTGACTGATTCCATTTACTCCATTCAAAAAGGATCATACTAAGTATCAGCCGAGACTTGACTGTGTCTCTGGGCAACCACCAACCACTGCAGTTGAACCATAGCTGCTTGGAAGAGTTGTGGAATGGAGAGACCGATCGTGCTCAAACATGTTTGTGATTTGTATGACACGTTTGTTTTGGTGAAACTCTGCCCCACTGCAGTGATTCACACCGAGAATATTTAAGGCACTGTGGTTATGGTTCTTGAAACTAGTGTAAGAATCATGGAAGAGAGCGACTTCTTTCAATCAGAATATTCATAAAACACGTTTGTGCTACAGTAACTTGTGCATATCGGTAACATATTTAACAGTTATTTGTGTAGAAGACCCAAGGCTCAGCAGAGTTCCTTTAAACCCCTACTGTACATGAGGGATGTTGCACGTTGTTTCTGAATGTCAGATGTACTGTATTCAGTATAATCTCCTTTTAACAGGTAAAGAAAACATACAATCTAATCATCTTATTAATATGTAGATGACAAAATCAATGATAAATCCATCAAATCACCACACAGGGTTTAAGAAAGCCCTTGATAATATTAGATGTATGATATATTCTCACTCTAGTCAGTTAAAATCTCTCGGGCTTTCGCAGCAGCTGCGACCTCCTTTTATGGACACAAACATCACTGCTAGGAAGTCGGAGCAAGCTGCTGTAGTACCGACTGTGGCCAGCACACAGTGTTGTTCAGTTTTTACCTCGGCTCAACTGTTCTCTACACCGAGCCGCAGGTACAAACCCATGTACAGTAACGGAATGAACTGTAAAAGGTATAATAAATACGATCTTGTTAATAAAATCAGTAAAACTGTTTTTCCCCCACAGCAACTATCCCTTATTGGTTATTGGTCTGCAACACTCAAACCACAATCTAAAAAAATACAAAGAGAATTAAAACCTCAACTTCACAGAAACAGAAGTATCCCTACACCCTCCGTGTAAAACTGTTCACCCTTTGTAATGAAAAATAAATACAATATGCTCACTCCATGAGAGATAAACAGAAATAAGTATGACTGAAGATCCTCAGAGGATACTTTGTCATACTTAAAAATATGATTTCTGTTTTAAATGTGATGAGAAACATTTGATTGTGACAGAGTTTAAAAAAAGGGAGGGGGTCTGGACAGTTGATGACAGAGTAAAGGTAGTTTTCTGACGGTCACTGTGTGTAATGGTGGTCATGGCGTGTTACTGTGTCCAGCAGCGTCAGTGGGAATGCTTATCGCCTTCGGCTGATGGCTCCGCCTGCAGGAAAGGAGTGAATGAAGAGCGGACCGTGCGACCGCAGAGTGCCTGCTGCACACGGAAGTTGTTCACCATACTCTTCTGCACTTCCTCCTCGGCTGAGGTGAAAAGAAGGCTCCGGAAGACCGCCAGCTAAAGGGAGCAAAGGAGAAGGTCAAAAAAGGGATGAGGCGCGTACAGGCTAATTCACCTTGTCTAAAACTAATAGAGTTCACATGCCATAAGGCACAAATTGCTGCCATGCAGGTTTGTTCAGCTGTAACTTCCTACATTGTTTAAATATTTAACACTCCCCAACAATGATAAGGGTTGCAGCAATTACGTCACGTTACCGAAAACGATTACCGTTTAGCTTCTGGAAACAGTTTTAATGTGACCCTGGAGGCTTAAACGCTACTGAAGGAAACACTAGAGAACACACTGAGCCTTACTCTGAAAGACAACAGGAGCCCTCTAGTGGTTGGTTTACATTTAGCTTAGCTTAAAGCTAATTTAAATGATTGCTTACTGCTTGCAGGCCTTTTCCTTTCTCACTTTTGGCTGTGTCGAGTCAAACCATGCCACGTCAATTTGAGTTTCCTTTGTCAGTTTTAACATGCCAAGCTGCACCAGAGATAGACTTTCCCTGGGGTAGGGCCAAAAGGGTGAGGGAAGCAATGACATCTTGCCGACAGCAGCCAATCCCTGATGACCACCGTTCTTCCCCTGAAACAAGCATGCGTGTCGCAAAACTCTGTGTGTTCAGTTTCTGTACTTTCGTAGCATCTAACTGAATCGCTGTGGTGTGGAGTTTAGTTTCTATCCTGCGTCCTGTTTTTTTCTTCAGGCATCTGCTTTATTTTACTGTTTCATGTTCACTTTCAGCTGTATAAGTTGCTTTAAGTTACTGCTGATGAAAACCCAGCATTTCCTTATGATGCTGCTTCTCAATAAAAGCTTTTACTTAACAAAATAATGGGGGGCTTTTATTGTGAAGAATCTATAGGAAATAAAACGTATTTATCACTGAACATAGAGGCTTTTATTCGATAAAACAAATCTACTGCTACTGCAAGGAAGTAAAAGTAAAAGTAGGGACAGCCACAGTGAGATGTTAGATGAAGAGCTGCAGACAACAGAATCATACTGCACCTCTGCAAACAGCTCACTTATTATACCTGCTGTGCCGAGTAAAGGAAAAACACATGCAGCAAAAAAACAGGGGACTTCAGCTGTGGATCGGCCCGCTGCTTTTAAACATCAAGAAAAGTTGTCATGAGTTAAAGACACACCTTCAAGAGGGTAGCCCTGTTGTAATGGAGACACTAATCCCTGCCACACTGGGCTGATGGGCCAAACCAAACTAAACTAAGCCAAGCCAGCCCATGAATGTTGAAAAGGGGTATTGGAGGCAGCAGAACAACAAGTTAAAATATATTTTTTTGCTGCTTTGAGCACCACAAGCTGAGTGCCATCTAGTTCCATTATATTGGAGAAAACACAAACATTTCTATGGCTGATATCTTAAACACTCAGCAACTCACGCCAAAGCAATCTAGATTGATAAATGGCACTACAGGTAAAATGAAAAATAAGTATTTTTCGATTTTGGGGGTGAACTGTCCCTCTGAGGACGTACATCAATATTAAAATATGATAAAACATTAAAGCCATATTGCAAACACTGACAATAACCCATGTAAAGAAATATCTGGTTAAAAACACACACACACACACACACACACACACACACACACACACACACGCACACACCTGGTCATGGCTGACTTCTATATGCTGCTTCATAACGATCCAGGTGACAGACTCTGTCAGAGGTGGTGTTGTCAGAGAGCCGTGGTAGGTCCAGTAGTCATCAGTGTTGGTGGGTAACAGACAGCCAGGGTCGAACCTGGTGAACTCCACTACACTGCCCTACGGACAGAGAGACACACAGGAAGGAAATGTGGTCACTTAAGCTGTGTGTGGAATTATTTTAATGTTACGGTACAGAGACAAGAAAGAATATAGCTGCGACTTGTTTCACTGTTCACACTCATTCTTGTAACTGAAACAGAAAATGTCCTAAAATCCCAATCTGTGTCATTACAACACAGACTAATATAATGATAAAAGACTGAAGCTATCATCCAAATACTACAACCATTATCTAATTACAGTATTATCCAATATAAAATATGTTACTTAACTGTTGCACAGTGAGTCTGTTGCATTTCCTCTTACTGGATAAATACCAACCTTATCAGACACTATTAGAGATAAGCAGTGTGATAGCAGTGGTGTGATATGAGGGCAAACTATGACCTCCAGTGAGTCACCTTAAACATGCACAACCACCAATACATAAATATGTATGTAAAAACTGTTTTTTGTTGTTTTTTTCAATAGCCTATCTTTATATAACTTCTAATAACCACTACAGTGTGTGCTGTTTTAGCATAAAGACGTATGCATTCTAAAGTAGCAAATTCTTAAGTAATAAATAACATATAATAATGTATGTAGTTCATCTTCAGTACTTTACTTCTGTGTTACTTTAAGGGCTGACATTGTGAAAGTGGTTTACAGGGTCCGCTACACTAGGGCCAAGCTGAAGAAATTATTTCCTGGTGCTGACGACTCGTGTATCAGGTGCTCTCTTACCCCAGCAGACCATACACACACATTCTTCTCTTGCCCAAAGCTTAACTCCTTTTAGTTGCATTTTTGACACCCTCTCTGGGGTTCTTAAGATTCCCTTAAACCCATGTCCCCTAACTGCTGTCTTTGGTGTGTCCCCTCTTGTAGGCAAGCTAACTAAAGCTGATTTCGTTGTGTTTGCTAACTCAGATAGACAATTAATTTGCTCAATAACTCTTCTTATCCCCTCGCCCATACTTTTAATTTATATTCTATTTTTTATTATTATTATTGTTATTTTATCTTATTTTCTTAATTATTCTCTTCTTTATCATCTCTTCCTGCACTTACGACAGTGTGATTTGTACTCACAAGGACATTTGGAAAGGTTTTTGGGTGATTTCGAGGTGATTGGTTCGTAATGTGTTGTTTGTTCCTATTTTTGTTTATGGGATGAAAAACTTACATTCTAGAAAAACTCACACCTCTGTTTTGCAATGGCTACCTGCACTATGTATCACTTTCTTTGAAGTCTGTTTAGAAAACATACTTTTAAAAAAAAGGCTGACATTGTGTAGTTGTGCAGCATGCAAAAATGACATCTCACAAATAGTAGTATTTTGAAAAACACTTCAGTGCTGTCATCTTGTAATTCCTGTGACAGAGGCCAGCCTAACTACCACTGTAGCGTCTCTACTGCACCACTAGAGGGGGTCAGTATTTATCCTCTAATGAAGTCTAACTACCATTCACTGCCGTTTTTGCAATGGATTTTGTTAGGGTCAGCATGTTAGGTCACTATTGAGTACAGTTTAGGAAACAGCACATCATCCTATAACACACAGAGATGTGGTGTGTGAGTGGACTAACCTTGTGTCTGATAGCAGGCAGAGCGTCGACCAGTTTTTGCAGCCCCTCGTGTCTCTTTCCCACCTACACAAGGATTAGACGTTAATCTGCATTGTAGTCACAGTTTAAACTGCATAAACAACACATACCACAGAATGTGTAAAGAACTGCCTCACATAAACAGGTCACTAATGAGCAACAGATTATGCAGGTGTACAGTGTCAACAAGGCAAACTGTATCTGTGTACATCAATCAGTGTTTCCTCTTTAATCAAGGCAGGGATTTAGAACAATGTGTGTGTATGTGTGTGTGTGTGTGTGTGTGTGTGTGTGTGTGTGTGTGTGTGTGCTGTACCTTAAGAAAGACACCAATGACAGCCAAACCATTGTCCTCCATCACTGCCTCCTCGAACAGACTGTATTTGTCAGAGTTCCAGTGGACCAAGTGGAGCTGAGAACACACACAGCATATTAACACATCATGAGACTGTGTGTGTGACAGTAAACCATAACTTTCACCTTTGAAACCTCTCTGCCCTGATCCCTGATACACTTTTGTCCTTGAAATGACCCATTAATTCCTCCTCTTCTTAATTTTAGTCTTGAGTTTAGTCTTGTGACTAAGTTTGAATTTGTTTTGTACATGTCATAAAATACATTGTTAACTATTAAAGTACGTTGAGTATCACTGCCATAAGTGGAGGTACAATTAACAGCATGTGTTACTGAGGAGCAGGCGTCTTTGTGCATATTCAAAACTACCAGTGAAAGCCAACTATTGCAGAATTAACAACTGAAAATGTGCATTTCGGTCATTTTCTGTGATCAGGAACGGACAATACATGACGACTAACACAATTAGATCCAACCACAGCTCTAACCACCTGCACACTGTCACTGACAGCAAACACATGTACATAAAAGCATCCATTTACATGCCAAGGCAGCACAAAGCTGCAGTCAGGGCTGCAACTTGACACTCTGCACACATGCATTCAAAGACTGCTGAGTGATGACAACGACGTCATGGGCACATTCCCAACACCACCAAGGGCTTGGGAGAGGACACACACGCACACATGCATAGTCAGTGGAACCTGTTGTCACGTAAGTGTGCTGAAGTTAATGGAACAATACGAAAATAGATGTACTGTGGTGAAACGTTGAGGCTGGACTACAATACCAGCTTCACACAGCACCCACTGGGAGACCAATACCCTGCCTATGTTTGGATTTGGCTTTAGACAGAGTATAGACATAGCAAAATAAATCCCGTTCTGCTTGATGTCATCGACACAATACTCTCAGTATTTTTCCAGGCATTATTTCAAGACGGACACGTGAACAGAAAATAAATGGGACTGCAAAGTAAGTCAACATTTACACTGTTTAAACAGTGCAGAGTTTCACTTGCTTTATTCCATTTCTCCGTTCTTCTTTTAACCCTTAAGAGAACATTCTGTCGAGTGGAAAAGTTACTGCTAATTATGATCTAAGTCACTCTCTCTTCCTCCCTTACCTGGTTTCTTGAGACCTACATACCGGACTTTTTCTATTCAGTGCTCAGGTCACATGGTCACACACACACACATACACCTGCCATACATGTGACTGCAGGGCCTCTGTACTTAACACGCTACATTATTCCAGCAGAGCAAGCAGGTCTTTTTCAGAGCAACAACAAAGGGTGTGCACAACAAAGCCAAAGATGCACAGATACTGCTGTTAAATGTAATGATGCACTTGTGCAGTGACATCAGTCTGGTCTTGTATCTACAACTGCTTCAAAAATGCCTCAAAAAGCTATTGCTTAACACAATATTGTTCCTGTGTAAGACAGACCAGCTTCTTGTCTGTCTATGGTCAGCTCTGTGCGTTGTCATGGATGCACTGAATACAAACCAACTCGCCAATACTTCACAAGGCTGGGGTTTAAATGCATGACAAAAAGAAAAGCCCAAATTTCTAGTTGGAAAAAATAATACACCTATGTTTAGACATTATGAAAGACTTGGATATCAACAGGTTTTTCAATAAGTGAAAATTTTTCTTTTCAGGAAGGTAGTTGGTGTAACGAAAGAGGGAGGCTGTGATAACAAGGTCCATAAGATCGCCACCAGTAGGAAACTTTGAAAAAATCTTATTTTTATGCAAAGAAGCAAAACGACAAGCGGCTCCAGCTGTTCTACATTTTTATATTTCGATGAGATAAACAACATGTTGCTGTGTATTAATTGGAGTAGGCTGCATGCTGACAGGAATATTAGTGTAACATTAATTTTTCTTCGCTATGTAAACAGTGTAGTGGGAATACTGTCTTTTTCAGAATAAGGGCAAAACCAGAATAATTTGCACATGTAAACATAGTCATTGCAAGTGAGCAAAATGAACAAATATTTCTTAATAGCAAAGGTAATTCCAGTATTTTATTTGTAGGTTCTCTTTGATAGTAATACCATGGCCTAATATAACCAGGTATACTGAAGGGATTACTACCTGGATTGGGTTCGGCAATATATCGAATCAATCAAATCATCCCTTTTTGGTTTGCATACTATAAAAAATGTTAGTATAATTTGCACAAAAAGGCTTTGTTAAGACAGTAAATGACACAGATGATAGCCGGTGACATTGACATAAAGTCAGGACAGTCTGTGGACAAATATTAACAATTTATGCCAATACTGGATTTTTTTCAGGCTGAATGAAATCAGTATTTTGGAGATCTGATAAAAATCTAATAATAATATATTGGCTCAAATTCTGGTTACTTAGTGGCCATCACTGACACTGACAGATCTGCAATAAGCAGATTTCAGCCGATGTATTAGCCTGGTCACTTTATAAATCTACATCTACAGCAGTGTATGCACACCCATAACAGTTTACAGGATTGTCATCACTGAGGATGGCTAGCAGGCTCTAGCTAACATCATCAACCAAAGGAACAGACTGAAAAAAGCTTGTTAGCCAGTTTCTGTATTTTGCACCTTACTGTTAACTTATTTCTAAATATGCTATATATGTGCATTTTATATTTGCTGTACATTTGCTTTTTGTGCTATGCTATTTGAGGTCTTGTATATTGCATTTGTTGTAGCTGCACTCTACTAATTTTGTATTACAGCTGTTGCACAGCAAATTTTCCCTCAGGATGAATAAAAGTTCTATCTTGTCTTACCTTGTCTTATCTCATCTCATCTCATCTCATCTCATCTCATCTCATCTCATCTCAGGACTGCTCACAAAAAAACATCAAGATGTTATTTTTTGGTCATATAATTCTGCCCTGGTCTCAATATAAATGGTATGGCAAATAATTCGAAAGGCTTTAACTGTATCACTGCGTCAGAGTAGCTTTGGCTGCGTGATGTTTTGTTGATGTTCTACAGTACTGTCATATACTTTGAAGTATATATTATATATTGTAGATTTTATTATTATAATATCATAACAGGGCGGCACGGTGGTGTGGTGGTTAGCACTCTCGCCTCACAGCAAGAGGGTTGCCGGTTCGATCCCGGGCGTGGGAGCCTCTCTGTGCGGAGTTTGCATGTTCTCCCTGTGTCAGCGTGGGTTCTCTCCGGGCACTCCGGCTTCCTCCCACAGTCCAAAGACATGCAGATTGGGGACTAGGTTAATTGGTAACTCTAAATTGTCCATAGGTGTGAATGTGAGCGTGAATGGTTGTTTGTCTCTATGTGTCAGCCCTGCGATAGTCTGGCGACCTGTCCAGGGTGTACCCCGGACAGGTGTACCCGGGCCTCTCGCCCAATGTCAGCTGGGATAGGCTCCAGCCCCCCCGCGACCCTCAAGAGGATGAAGCGGTTAGAAGATAGATGAATGAATGAATGAATGAATGAATGAATATCATAACAAGAGATATATCCCTCTTCCCGTCTGTTTTTTTTTGTTTGTTTTACATCAACTTTCCTTTTCTCTCTCTCTCATGTTCTTGACAATATTTCAGAAATGTGCAGCATCCCAGTCCCTATAGGTCTGATTGACATTTTATGCTCACTACCTGCTGTATGCCAGTGTATGAAAGTTACAGCCCAGTACCTCTGCAGGAAACAGTCTCCTGTCCACGGTGTGCTCTGATCCCCAGGCGTTGCTCTCCCCCCAGTGGAAGTGGAACTGGCACAACCGAAATTTGTCTTGCAGGGGGCCTCCTTTCAGCGCTGCACCAGAGAGGAGAAGGACATCTAGATCAGTGCATCAAACTTTTACAGATTTCACAATTCTTTTAAAACAATGGGACGTTCATCCCCCAAAGGGATCAGATCATATCTCTGCCTGTCTAGTGTTGGATAATATAGTATGTGTTTCCTCCTTCGCAAAGGAGGAAACGGTGATAGGACGTCTACTGTGGAACATGTTGTTCAGGCAGTAACACTGACCTACAAACATCCAGGAAATACTGTATGGCACAGACAACAACCTGTGAAGCAATGTCTTTTTACTGCGGCTGTACACTGTTAATCACCACCAGTGATACTACCAACAGATAAGGAGGAGATAATGCAGCATAACATATAGCTGTAGTCATAGCTATCCATTTAAAGACTGAATCTCTTGCTAAGGTAGGTGTCTCCATGCCTAGTTTATTTTACTGGTAATAAAATACTGTTTGCAACACTTGTTTTTGTTCTCTCAGTCCCACACTAAGCTCATAATACAAAGACAAAGGGCATGTGACACCTATAAAGTGGCTTATTTAGCAGCTTTAAAACATTTGTAACCTAAGCAAAATAAGGTTTATATTTAGACTTCTGATGGTTTGGAAAGTTATGTAGTGATTTTGGTGCAGCCCGGCAATTAAACCAAAATGACCAACACTTTGAAGAAAGTAGTTGTTGAGGTCAGGATAGACACGCGAGTCACATGACAGTCACCAGATCCATGTGACGGCTGTGGTCTTTATCAGCAGTTTTAAGTGTAGCATCGATTACAGGATTTTCCAACAGACAGAGGGCTATTTACAGAGGGTGAAGAGGGAGATAATTCTCGTGTGGATTAAAACATGCATTACCCTTTCTAAGATTTCCGTTCAGATTTAAAGGGAAACTACTGACTTGCTCCCAATCTAGCAGTTAATAATAAGGAACATATATAAAACTAACCATCATTTTACTTCCTACATTTTTTAATGGCAATGTTGAGCAGATTTAAATACACTTCAGATTTTTTTTAATCACAATATAAACATAGAGAACTTACTTGATTTGTCTGTGGTGTCATCATACTCGACCAGAAAGGAGTAGCCATTGTTCCAGATCTGTTGGCAGGTCTGCGGGTCATAATCAGTGACCAGAGGCTTCAGCTCCGAATCAAAGACGCTCTTTCGCACAACGATGTCGATTGGAGACTGACGATCACCTCCTGGTACCGCGAGGGGTCCCTGCCACATGGGATGCACTGAAGGAGACAAGGAAAAGAAGAAGAAGAAGAAGAAGAAGAAGAAGAAGAAGAAGAAGAAGAAGAAGAAGAAGAAGGAGGAGGAGGAGAGGAAGTAAATCAATGAGAAAAGTCAGACAAATTAAAAATGTAAAACACCTAGAAATTTACAGAGTCTGCTGTCCACGAAAATGACAGACAAAAAACTGGAAACAAAAAATGCTGACACCTACTTTTCATGTTGTACTCAGCTGCTTCCCGCATTCTAACACAGTCCATTTTGAAAAGAAAAAAATCCTTTTTAAATGAATAAAAAAACTGCACAGAGTCAGTGCTAGATAGACACACAGCAACCCTTCTCCTTCCTTGAGCCGTGTCAAGGAACTGAATGAAAAAGGAGCAAGTGAGCAATAGTACTTCCTTCTAGTCCTCTTACCGTTTTTTTCCTAAAAGGAAATCACAAAATAAGAGAGAAGTGGGTTGGCTGTACAGAAAGTGACACACGGAATGTCCTGGCACGCCCCCAGCTCAACTCCACAGCGGGGGAATCAGACCAGGACCTCTGGCCGGTCAAATCGCCAGCTCAGGCCAATGTCTGTCAAGAGACCTGACTTCTAATTACTTGAAACTCCGCTTGCTTTCCCTACCTCCCTCCTTCTTCTTTTCCTTTACCCTTGAATCCACCCACAAAGCATTAACGCCGCTACTTAGCTCAAAAAGGTCAGTTCAAAAGATACTTTTCCTCCCACTCCTGACCAAGATCTTAAGAAAAAATCTTTCAAGTGTTGACAAAAGGTGCAAAAACAACACCGTCTATTGTTTTCCTCTCCTTTCATTCAGTGCGAGGATTAAGGTTTCCACTGAGTGCCAAGCTGAACAGGTCTGACTGAGAGATGACCCTCATCTTCATCAGATTTCAGCAGCTCCTCCTGGGGGAGTTGGCTGCCTGACGCTGTTATTGCCTGAACACAAAAGAGCTGCTTACAAAGTCATTCACACTCATTCACTGACTAATTATCAGCTGTGAAGTTGTTCGGATGCGTGGCAGTGTCACGGTGTCACTCTGCAGTGCTCCTGAAAGTGTCACATGATTACCAGATGTCTGGAATCAGAAAATGACAAGTGTGTATGAAGAGCTCTGAAACACCAGCTGAGTCTTCTGCATCTGCCACCACAAGAACCTGAAAGCTTATTTCATTCCTGCAACATACATCTGTCCTGTTGTACCCTTGAGCAAGATTGGGCAGTGGCAGAGCAATGATTAATTTAGCAAAAATGACAGATAAAAACCTGAAATAGCATCCTCCACCTACAGCCAGTATCAGACCTCTGAGCTGTGCTGTGAGCAACCACAACCATTCAAGCTATGCTGGCAAGGTGCAAATGTTTTTCCACAGGAAAGCACAGAAAGGTGAAAGGCCTTGATTATCTCGATGACATGTTGGAGCCGGGCTCAGACTATAGGAGTTCTGAGACGATTCATCCCCAATTCACCACTCCCGACAACTGGAGGAGAAACTCAGTCTGGGATCTTAATGTGAGGGGTTTACAGATCCAGTCTTGAACCTCACAGACTCATCACGGCCGCCCTGATAACTGCAAACATCTGGATGATTACGGTTATGATGAAATCAGTGTGGAACAGCTGACGGTGTTGCCATGCAACGGCAAACACTCTAGCTCTTTAGGCTAACATTATCTAGCCTTGAAAGATATTAAACTGACACTAAAATCTCACCAAAAAACAGCTTGTGGTGACCATTTTAACCATTTTCTCATCCAGATTCGTTAAGCCTTTTGCTTTTGTTTATCTCAAGCTATCGCACCACACCAGTCTCCATTTTGTTTACATCTGCATCCCCATGAGATAACATGAGTTCCTGGTCCCTCTGGCATGATAATCTTAATAATATCCTGTAGTGTGTGATGCACCACTATTTTCAAATCTTGTAGTATGTGCATGTTTGAGATTGGAGAGTGAAAGTGAAGTTTCTCCTTCTGTGCCAGATGCAACCTGATTCATAAATGACACAGAAAATGGCCACATCCTGTGGACCTCCTTTTAAACCACTACCTAATTCCAGATGAAACAGCATTTCGAGAATATCTAGCTTCAGTATTGTGACGCATTTTCTAGTAGTGAAACAGGATAGGTCAGCAGGATATAAAACTGGGAGGAATTTAATCTGATCATTGAAAAGCAGGCACGTCATAACAATGAGACCCTGACAGTGCTAGCATACTGGAGAACTAGTGGTATCTGTCAGGGTGAAAGAGACAAAGTAGATGCCCTATGTGACGTTAGTGGCTGAGGCAGTCCACTGTAAAATGCCTTGCACACAATCTGGAGCTGTAACAGATACCACTTTAATCAAAGTGAATAAATTCTAGCCAGAGGGCCTGTAACCACGGTATTTTGGGGAAACGATGACACATCACCACATGATGCTGTTACTATGTAGCTGACTTAATCTCAGCTCTGTGCTTCTTTAAGTTTCAGATTGATTGATGAGTGGATGTCTTGATATTGAAAATATTGGATTTTGATAAAGGAATATGGAGAAATGTATTTTTTGGCATATATATAGCTGCACAGTGTGGCAGGGTTGCAGACTAAAATTTCAACTTTAGTTATAATTAAATTTCCAAAGACTGCTTCAGAATAATCATCTTCTGAGGTGGAAATGTTTTAATGCCAAGCAACATCAGTGGGAAATGTTGGTTTGCATTGGCAGTAAATCGACACAGCTTTGATGCAGCTGTATGAAAGTTGAGGTAATAACACGTAACCATATGTGTGAGATTCGGTCAAATAATACAAAAAACTAAACGATGAACACAGAGAGACTTTCCAATAAGAGCTTTTTGTCTAATTGCAAACACAGCCACACATGTTGAGCCAAATAGTTTAGCACAAGGTGTGGCTTTGGTTTGAAGGAGGAGAAATTTACATAACTTGACACTGTTTTCAAAGCTGGGGTTTTGAATTTGTAAATGTGCTTTTCATACCTTCCAGGTGGCCGCTGGTTTCCATATATTTCTGTGCAGTATGAAAATCAACTTGCACACAGCAGGTGAAAGTGCACATCTATTTAAAAAGTCTGCACTGCACTACCATGCAACCATACCATAAGTTAAACAACTATAAAAGCAGACAAGATGTCCCACATGAGACTGAAGTCAATTTTTAACATTAGAGTGAGTTTAAGTGTGTGTTAATGAGACTTATGTTCCCTAAGTTAAGGTTTTCTGGCAGCACTTGCTTGCAGGCTGTGTGCTATACCTGACAAGTTCTTCTCAGAGTTTCTAGGTAAGAGATTTATGTTAAATATAAATACGTTAAATTCACTGAAGGAGGCAAGATTTGTAACCTGTATGAGATGAGGAAATGGCTGAAAGGCTCAACTCAAGGATCTGACTTCTCAACTCTGACCTTGCATGTTAAAAAGATGGCACTGTGCCTCCCTACTTCAGGGAAACAGACTGCATCACTTTCCTGTAAGTCAGATGTTTTCACCTGAGAAGTAGGGAAAGCAGTCTCTTTACAAAATAAAATAGCATGAGGACAGATCACAGGGCAGTCCAACAGACAGGCACGAGACCTCTAATTTCTAACAAACCGCTTCAAAGCCAAACCAAAAGCACGTCCATAAAGCCGTGGACAGACAGTGTCCAGTACAACAAGCTTGTTAAAGTTAAATATGAACTATTTATTATCACGGTTGAACATAAAAGCTCTGCTGCACGGGCCTGTTTTCCACTTTCAACCGTTCTGCATGTTGACTCTGAGGCTGTCCTTGGCATGACATGGTGAACAAGACAAGCTTCACGTAAGGGTGCGGTGAGAAGTTGCTGGGACTTGTCAGACGAGCTTGGGTGCCACGAATATTCTATGGGCACATCAAAACTAAGGGAGATGACTCATACCAGGGGTCTGGCATGCAAACATATACAGGAAGCAAGTCCTCTTCAAGTTAGATGGAACATGTTTATCATGACTGCAGGTACATCCTACAACTGCAGTATCATACATTATTAACATGTCACGTCACATGATCATGTCACATGATCCGTCCAAGTGCGATAGCTGGATACATGAGAATATCAAACCTCAATAAGGATACATACAGCTGAGATAGTAGTGCGTGGCGTCATTTTTCAGATGGCAAACTGGCACTAAATGTCTGTGTGCATTTAAAAACAAAATGTCTGACACTATACATCTATAGTGACCTGAGATACAGGCCCCTATTTGTAGGTCAAAGAGCATCCAAGGCCCCTATATGAGGGATATCAATGCCTGTTTGGAAAACCTGGACCTGAGATCTACTTCACCCACACACAGCTGGGTCAACACAGTGTGTCTGACCACAGATCCAGTGCACATGAAAGTCCAGTCCAGGCTTTCCAATGCTCTCCCATGCACATTTTCGGATGACAACAAAAGTGACCATTAATTGATGCTGTGTGACCCACAACAACAGGCCTGAGAGCTGGATGAGACCAAAATAACCCAAATCACAGCCGTGCTGATACACACACTGCCACTGTATGCGGAAATGTATGACATTTAAATGTTTCCTCTGAGGCTGTATGAGAATGAGCTGCTGGTATAAAGGGAAAACACTGAGTCCAACTTACCCTGCGACAGCACATATTTGCTTGAGCATGCCGTGAGGTTGCATCTCCTGACGGGTGTTATCCGGTGACTCCTGGCGTGTCTGACGAGCTGCCGGTGGAGCTGAGCAGCCAGAGGTCTTATTACAGATGACAAAGTCACCATATTGATAAGGCTGACGTTGTAAGCTTCACAACGAGCTGCTAAAAAAAGCGCTGTAACGTCCGTTAACGTCTCCCGTCGCGGTGTTTTCTGTGAAGCTAGCGGTTAGCTACGCCTTTTTAACTCCCCAAAAGTTAGCTCGGAGTACAGAGCCAGCTGAACACAAACTATCTGCTGGCTGATCTTCTCAGTCTGTCTCTGCCTCCTGACGTTACCGTTTGCCCGGGGGCGGGGGGAGGAGGTTCACTACACACATTCAAAATGTGACCGCAAAAACAGCCGACGTGTCTCCTGGAGCTACAGCGCCTATTTAACACGATAACACGGTGTCCCCGCCGGGACAAAGCTAACCTAGACAGCCGATAAATGATAAGATAGGGCCGCTGTTGCTCAACTGTTTGCTCGGCGGGACGAGGGAGGGTGGCGAGGGGGGCTACAGTTACAGTCCTGACCAATCAGAGGCCTCCGCTGAGGGGCGTTCGCGACAATGATGACGACACGATGATGATGATGATGGAGGATCAGACAGGCTAATCACAATAATGACAGACAGGTGGGCTTTTTTGTTTTGTTTGTCTTTTTTGTTGTTTTTTTTAAAAGCGACTTAATCATATTTATATATTTCTATATTCTAATCGTATTCATCATGCAAAATATGATAATAGCAATGTAATAATAATACACAGTAATTTTAATATGTATTATTATTATTATTATTATTATTATTGTATTTTAATTGCTATTCCGAGAGTCAATGCAATGCAATTTCGTTCAAGTGCACTGTTTTTCACGTGTCCTTAAATGACAGTAAAGTTATCTATCTATCTATCTATCTATCTATCTATCTATCTAGATTGCCACCTAAGAATTGAAATACACCAATGTTCACAGTAGAACTCATGTTAAATTATAAAAGTGGGGCCAACCGCCTTGTAAAGGCAAACCATCTCCATCATCATGTCTTTATTTCTTTTTTTGTGGTGAAAGAGTAGCAATCCATTCTACAATAAAATTGTATGTTTACTTTACATAAACTATAAAACAACAAATTAATTTATATATATATATATATATATATATATATATATATATATATATATATATATATATACCGTATATTAATAGTGTACATATTTGCACTGGCGATTGCTGGGTAATATGTATGTTGATGTTGTCCAATGTCAAGTTGTAGCTAGTTTAAACGCAAAATCTTTCACTAGGGCCCATCATAATAACGTGCACCGGTCCCCGTCCTAACTACCATACATCACTGCTTCAATTCCTGCACTATGGTGAATTTTTGTGCACCAATTTGTGCAGTTTTTTCCGTATAAATGTATTGTGTTAATGTGATTTTGTCAAAAATAAAAAATGTTATGCTTCTTTCATGTTTTTACTGGGGGGTACATTTTCTAAATATTGAGTTGGATGTGTCATGTCCCCTGTATCCCCCCTGAAATCTACACTGATGATTACACCCTACGATTACAAGTAAAAGTCCTACATTCATAATTTTACTGTAGTAAAAGTACACAAGTATTATCAGCAATAACAGCACTCATTATGAAGAATGGCCCCTGTCACAGTGATCTATGTATTCACTGTATTCACTGTATACAGTTATATTACTTCTGCTGCTTTAACATAAAATCAGCATTTCAATGTTAGTGCTGGTTGGAATGGAGAAAAACTGAATCTGTTCCACAGGTAGTTTGATCTACAACAATGCATTAAGTGATCATATGATTTGAATGAAAATCTTGATTGGTACAGTAATTTTAGCTGTAGGCCAATGTTAGCTGTCAGGGAAAGGGAAATGATCATACCGAGTACAAGTACCTCAAGATTGTTTTAAGTATTAGTTATTTTTCCAATTAAATAGAACAGAGCCATCATTATGTTCATTATTAGTAACGCCTGGGCTTTTATTTCTTGCCCCTACATCTCCCACTTACCATTTAGTAACGTGTCTCTTTTCTTAAAGGTCTAGTGTGAAGGATTTAGTGGCCCCCAGTGGTGAGGTTGCAGATTGAAACTGACAAAAACTAAAGCGTGTAGGTAAAGTATGGTGACTGACACAAAAATGCAGATGGCCCCATTTAGAGCCAGTGCTTTGTTTGTCCATTCTGGGCTACTGTAAAACAACATGGCGGACTCCATGGAAGAAGACCCACTCCTTAAATAGATATAAACAGCTCCTATTAAGTAAACAAAAACACAACTTTTCTGATTTTCTGGTGGTTATAAACTCATAGCAACATTGTTTTAAATATTACATACAATTTCTGCCATTAGATGCCCCTAAATCCTGCACACTTTTTTAACATTTTTCATTTTGAATGTGTTATTGCATGTAGAGCACTTTGAGTTGCCTTTGTGTGTGAAATATGCTATAGAAATCAGAGGTGTGGACTTGAATCACCCTCGAGTCAGAACACAATTTTAGACTCGACCTGGACTTTAACACCAATGACACAACTTCACTCGGACTTGACCCTTCTGACTTTAAAATGCTGATAACGTCCCCCCAGCCCAAAGATACAAAGTATGTAATCTTAAAAGTATGTTACCAATCAATTCATTTTTCATTCTTAAAAGGCTAACATTAATGCCATTAATCCTCGGGTAAGTAGCCACATATCACAGAGGAAGACGCAACAACCTCAAACCAACCTGTCTTAACAAATGTTTTTTTTAAATAGCATTTATGATTTTTGTAAATTTAGAGAGCCCATTCTGACTTGTTTAGGACTTGCAACTTGACTTGGGACTTGCCTGGCTTCACTTCACTCATTTACATTACATTCATTTTTCTTTTAATCATCCATGTTTATCTTGTATCCTGACCCATCTTCCCACGGGGAACACTGAATGTTCGAGTTAAACTTTCTGACGTCAAGCTATTTTTTTTTTTTTTTTTATGACAGTAACGTGCAGTCTGTTGTGTGTGTGTGCTGAGTTGTAGTGTTGCATCATGGTTCTTCTTCTCAACAATGTCACACTCTGTACAGAGATGATCACATGACTGTCAGACTTTAATCCCTGAACTCAACAATATATCTAGGACACCAAGAAAACAGTTGAATTTGCTGATGGTGGTACACTCAGGCAAAAAAAAAAAAAAAAAAAGAAAAAGCTCACACAGACGTGCATTTCTGCTGTGTCATTTTAGTGTTTAGATTATTTTGGCCCTTCTAAATTCTGAAACAACTTTCTGAGTCATCATGAAAGACAGACAGATAAATAAGACAACACAAGAAGCCTCTGCATGTATTGAGTTTATTGTCTTCACCAAATTGGTCCAAAGGGCTCTCATAGCCTTTCAACAACAAGTCAGATCACAATGAAATATGAAATAATGGATACCGACACAGGAGTTTGACTGAAGAAGACACCAGGAGCTCAACTGCTACACTTTGTGCAAGAGGTTCCTCTGTTATTTCAGTGCAGGACTCCACCGCCATCAGATTAACCTCTGCAGTATGAAAAAGAATGACTGGTTCTGGTCAAACCACCTCTGGTTCTGTCTTTAACCGTCTCCACAAACGGTGAGCTCTTTGCTCCATAAGAACCAAGTCGTACTAATAAATAGTGACTGTAACATGTTTACATTAAACTACGACTAGGCTGGATCTAAGCTGCTTGTGCTTAGCCAGAGCCTTTAAGATACAGTGCAGTCATCAGGGAACCGTGTTAGCGGCACTGCGCTGCTCCATGGCTGTTTCTGAGTCACCTTTTTTTGATTCTCTCAGAGCTGGATGCCTCACTGTGGCGGTGTTATGGAGGGCATGGTTACAAATTTGCAGCCAAAATAATGTTAGTTCTAGAAAAGAGGTAGCAAACTAATGCCTCCATGGCACAACGTGGCCAAACTCTCCATCACTGCATCTGTGCTTTACCAACCCCATAGCAGGCATCGACAGCATCTACAGACAGACACGCTGGTTAGAGTAGCACAAGCTGCAGACTCCTGGGTCCGTCCGTCCCTTCACAGCCACTGAGATTAATATTACAACCCAAGAAAATGTTTTGGTTTTTAAATCTTTTGTTACCTGACCACAAAGCACAAAAACACCCTGACTTGTGTAGCATGAGAAATACAGTACGTTTATAAAAAATACAAAAAAAAGCACTTTTTTAACCATCAAGAGAAGCATTTTATAGGGACCAGAAATGAATAAAAATAACAGAAGAAATTGTGTGTGTTCTCAAAAACGTTTTAAAATGTAGAATCTATTTACAGCATCATGTCAGAGCAGAGGAGTATGAAAGCACAAACACAGAGTTGGGGGGAGGGAGTGACGAAAGACCAACCAGGGCAGTAAATTGTTCATAAAAGAGGTGTTTTATTCAAACCTACTGTCAGTCTTGAGTCAAAATGACAAGCGTTTAAAGAGTTCTCAGTCCTTCAGGAGACCAGGGTGGAGGGGTTAATCCAGAGCGATGATGTCGTCATCGTCATCGTCAGCTGCTGCGCTTGACTGGTCCGTCCGTGGGCGCTTGCTGGAGGCCTCGCCGGTTTCTGCATCCGAGTGCCTCCTCTTGGTGCCGCTGGTTGCCGCTGCTGCTGCAGAGCTGGACGACGCCCCTTCCTCCTCATCAGACTCAACGATCATGATGTCGTCATCCTCTGCCGGAGCTGAAAGGTGGCAGGCAACAGCGTTTACAGATGAAAAAGAAGCAGATATAAATTTCTGTCCCCAAAAGATAACACCAGCCCTCAAAACAAGAAACTGACTGCTATTTGAGTCTTTATGGAGTTAGAGATTCAAAACACAGTGGGTTGACAAAGAAAGACAAATTAATATTCTGAGATATGATTTCTTTGTTGTTGTGGATCTTAGTAAAGGTTAGTGATGTCAGTGGATGCAGAACCACAGGCCCAGCAGTTATAACACAGCTGCAGTACCAGCAGTTTCAAACCCGCAGCTCTACTAAGCAGCAACCTTCGGGGCTGAAAACTAAACCCAACACCTAAGTGTCAAAACTCCTAATGGCCACATGAGGCTGACTCCAGAAGCCACTCAATCCCCAGAGCCCCCCATGTTAAAATGCCCAAATTTGCCCAAAGTTTCCCCTTCACCATAACTGTACAGGGGGTGATTTTTTTTTACTTTATTTTTTTATAACTCACCCATTTACATTTAATTAAGGCTGTCTTGGCTTCTAAGTCAGATACACTCCTCACTCCTCCACAGCTCCAGCCTTTTGCCCAAATATGGTCACTTTTGGCTCTAAAACCAAAATGGCAACAGCTGAAATGTCAAACGCGAGGCTTCAATACGAGAGTCCACAAACCAGTGGGTGATGTCACCGTAGCTATGTCCATTATTGTTACAGTCTATGCTCTACACCTGTAGTTAAGGCCAACCTGCACCACCTACTGGCAAGGAAGGTTACAGCCACAGCATTTTAGAACTGTGCACAAACTACAGCCAGTTTTCAAATTCTGATAGTTAGTTTGAGTCTGTTGCGCTGCGACTTACCTTGCGACTGTTACAATGAAAAATAAAATAGTGCTATAATGACTTTACAGAAATGTAAATCCTGTCTTCAAGTATTACAAACATCTGTGCAGTGTCTTGGTTTCTGAAAAGCCTTCAGATTCATAGTCATGATATCACTACAAAAACAGCAAAGGCGAGCAAACCCACACTCTGATACAATAAAATGATACAGCACATTCATTTCTGCTGTGTGTTTTCAACAAAGACCCAGGATCACACAAAATCAGCAGCAATGTAATGTAGACAAGACTAAGAAAAAACAAACCTTTAGAAGAGGTGGATGGCTGGGCGGAGTCCTTGTTGCCGTTGGTGATGCTGTTAACCTCTTCCTGGTTAGTCTGAGGGGGCGGAGCTTTGTCTGGGGCCTCACCTACTACCTCAAACTCCACATCTCGCTCTAGTTCCTCACTGCCAATAAAAGACACACACATACAGCTTTTTTAGTTCTGTTCACTTGAGTCACCATAAAAACAAAACATAAAAAATTAGACCCATTCAACTGAGCACAATGTATTATGTACATACGTGTGCAGGACATTGACGAGGAGTGTGTAATCTTGGAGGAAATCATCGACTTGGAGACGGCTTCCATTGCGGATCCCAAAATCAGCAAGAAATTTGCTGTTGTTGGCTGTGGAGGGACAGACAGGATGGGATTTACATACATACACCTAATAACAGTATCTGCCTATCTAAACATGTGGGGACAATGCGTTATTCATGTCTAAGTGTTTCCTTTGCACCTACACATACTCACCAAATGCAAAACGTTTATTATTGTCTCACTCTTAATACTCTGAACTCTGCATATATTTTCTCTGCTGTGTATCTGTGTAACAAAATGTTCCAATCTAAAACTGCTCGTTTCCAACCCTATAAATACAAACTCTTGAAAACCAGAGTATGAAGGCACAGCTCACTAATCGTGTCAACAGAGATGCTATTCAATAAATGTTTTTTAATCTCCTCTCTGGTCATGATGTGTTTTAGCTCGGAGATAATTAACAGATGCTGCCAGAGTGCCCTCTTGTGTCCAAACGAAGAATCCCTGCATGTGATGTTTTTCCCTTCCTCCTTACCTTCTGTCTCTCCTTCCTCTGAGGAGATGAGGATGGTCCCTTTTCCGTCCTCTATCTGAACATCTGGAGCCACCATGCCAAACCTCTCCTTCAGGATCTGGTCAAAACATACAAAAACATCAAGTCAACAACAAGTAAAACAACAGTAAACATCTCAGAGATACCATTTGAGTCCATAGCAACCTTTGCAATTCAACAGCAATAACCCCCTCCAACCATTTATGCACTGTATTCTAGTTTATATCATAAAGACAGATGAAATGCACTACCATCCAAGAACAGAGGAAGAATATTCAGATGCAAACTGTATTTTCTGTGCAGAAACAAGCTCATCATATCACCTTGTCCTGCAGAGACTGGACCGTGGTTTTGTGGACATTCAGTTTGACTGTGACTTCTGGTTTGCTGGCGCAGACGTAGCAGTTGGCGCTGGGCGGATCCAGGACACATGGGACCAGCAGCTTCTTCCTGAGGTTGGGATGTTTGTTCAGGAAGATCTGGAGAAGAGGTGACAAAGACAAACATGAAATGTGGAAAAACAACAGAGCTGGCAAAAGGGATTCACAGTGTTGGCGCCAAGTATGTAGGCAAAAATATTCACAAGCTCCATTTAGATGCTCGGTTATTCCCAACTGAGACTGGAAAAATTTATCAAAAGCTTTCATATCATTTGCAAAAACCAGAAACAATGTGGAGGCCATACTATGCCAGCAAACATGGCAGCTACCAGTGCTTTATATTGGCACTGTTTAGCCTGAATTTAATATTATTACTACTCAGTCAAAAAAGGGGGTTAACTGATGGCTGCACTCCTCTTACAGTTTTTGTTGGTGGACCTTTCCATTCGAAGAAGAGTTACCATAGTTGCACAGAAACACAGCAGATTCAGTGTTATTGGTAATACAAGAAAACTGAAGCCTAATTTATTGGTGAGCGCTCAACACTTTTGATGAGTGTTGCTTAACAGAAATTATATAATTTCAAAAGAAAAAGGGTCTCTCTACAGTTTTTTTTCATGGTGCACACCTGGAGAATTTTGTTATGTCGTGGACATCATCATCGGACAATGTGATTGCCAGTGTTACTATTGCTGCCATGGAGATAGCAGTTTTTCAATCCACACCAACTCTAACCTGCGTTGGGGTTGCATGACTAAGAGGACAGTATCCACCCAAACTGACTTCACCAGGCTGACCGACAGCAGACATTTACTCATGTCAGCTCCACAGGAAGAAATCAACAGTGTCTGTATTTACATATTAATTGATTTTATCTCCCCGTCCATCATAGCAAGTGAGGGAAATCTGCCACTCACAGACAGACTGTGAGCTGATCAATTAATGACTTTACAGTTAATAAGTTAAACAGAATTACCACCTTGCGGTTGTATGCCTCCACACAGCCGCCAAGTTGCAGTTACAGTTTACATCCATGTCTGTGAAAAAGCAGATGCTTCACACACATCCTCCCTCTGGCAGCACAGAAGATCTATACAATCAGCACAATTTACGATGGACACGCATTATTCAGTACCAAAATGTCTCCCTTTCTGTTGCAGAGTTATGATGTTGAGCAACGGCCAGACAAGTGTTACTGCAGAATATTAAGACGTCAGAGTGAAGCTGACCTTTGAGATATAAAATGTCGGCACTTCATCATTTAATCAAATTAGACATTTGTGTGACATTTTGTCATAATAACATACAACTTCTTGAGTTATGACCAAAAACATTTTTGTGAGGTCACAATGACAAGTCAACATTTGTGCTACATTTTAAGAAACTCCCTCAAGGACTTCTTGAGATATATTGTTCATGAGAATGAGACTGAGACGGACAACACGGCAAGATAATGCCCCCGGCCACAGCTATCGCCGGCACAGAGGCAACAAAATGTTTATATCCAGGTCCTGAAAACTGCCGGGACTGATTTAACTAGCAATGGACACTTGGTACTAACCGTGCGACAGGATTCTATTTCTCCTGCCAGGATCTTCAACCCCTCCAGCACAATGAGTCCAGCGATGACAGCGTTGGTTGTAGCAATAGCTGGGATGATGTTACCTGCCATGGCTGATCACACAAATCAACAAATAGACCAATTTATACTCTTAATTAGAGACATTTATCTGAATGTGCACTGCAACTGTATAATGGAATTAAGATATCCAGAACTAATTTAATGTGCATGTACAAGATACTCATTAAATAAAAAACAGCAGATTCTACATGATAGTTTGTTTCCTGTTTGAATGACATGAGACAACCAACTTACACTTCACATCAAAGCGACTCTTCATGTTCATGCTAAAGATGTGCATACGTAGGTTGGCTGCTGCAGTAACAAAGTCCATGGCTGGAGGGTCATCCTGACAACAAGAGGAAGCGGTGAAGGTACTAAATACACACGAGCCAATAAAACACTACATGTATCCGTGTGTCACTAACATTTCACTATGGCTGCTTATTCTCCAGCAAGAGATCTGAAATAGCCAACAAACGCATAATGGAAACTTAGATTTTTTACAATTAACAGACCATGAGTTTGAGTGTTACCTTGTCCCACACCAGCTCAGCTCCTTCTCCCTTTTCCTGCAGCTGTGAGCGGAGAGTCTCTACACTGTGCTGGAACAGCTGGCAAAGACCCCAAACACCCAGAACTTGCTGGTCCTTCAAACCTGTACCTGTGAATGCCTCCTGAGGACATGCTGGAACACACAAACATATATATATATATATATATATAAAAATAATATAATATATATATATATATATATATATATATAAATAAAAATAAACCAGTCCCTCCAGGATGTTGTGATTGTAGCAGTTGACATAAATTTAGCTGATCCCTGTACATTCTGTGTGAATTTGATTATTTAAAACAGGTAAAATCTCATTTCATTGTGGAGCACCCACAGCATATTGATTATCTCAGCCACTGCTTGCCTCTCTCTCTCTCTGTTTATCATAAGACTACTGCTGGAGCTGTGATAGAGCCACACACACAGTGACAGGATTAACTGTTAGCATCACATGGCTAATGTTACCCTACGTTTATTGATGGGTTTAATGAAAGATTTGAGCCATTTTGGAGTTGGTGGGGTGAGACTGTTGGGTCTGTTTAAGGGCTTAGTGTGTGATGTTAACCGTTGCTACCCCGACCAACACTAAAAGGTTCTGTGGTAAACACTAAATGCTCATAATAAGCTCCAAATCTGAGACAGCGTTGCAACTATTTTTGCAATTTTCATTAACTCCCATTTTCATTGCAAAAAAATATAAAACTCTACAAATACTGCAACATGCATTGCAATTTCTTTAGAAAACATGACGTGAAAACAGGCATTTCAGGCCACAACAATCCTAAAAATGTCCTGCAAAATCCTGGAGGGACTAATAAAAATTTAAGACAACCAAGAGACAGGCAAACAGGTGCATAGTGGCCATGCCTACATACAGAAGACAACAGTTAGGGATTTTCCACTGTATGAAAGGAAGTCACACTGAGCCATGCTGTTAGCTGAAACAAGCAGTTATTCAACTGCACAGCACAGCAAGTAAAGTTGTTTACCAGGGTGAAGTGTCTCTTTCACACGGCCCCAGAGTACAAACAGGAACACAGCATTCAAACTATACTCCAAACCACACTGTTAGCATGCAAAGCACTGGAATAACCACCTGAGAACAGCTGTGAGAGTCATGTGAAGCAACTGCTCACCCTGAAGAATATTAACTCCAAAATGTATCACTTGCCTTCACTGAAAATCCAACTTGGTAAAATATATTGTATGACACTTGATTGTTTTATGCGCTCGAAACAGAGCTGGTCTTTTATGTTTTATCATGACAAAGTTAACTCAATTTGTATATTGACACAGAAGATTTAATTTTTCTCATTTCTCATCTCCCATGGCAGGTTGGACTGATTGCTTTTATGACAGCATTTTCTTCTGTGCTTATAGATATAGTTACACACCTGGTTCTACTCTGTTTTCGAGGACAAACTGACTACATCTCCTGCTCACCCTAAAAAATGGTGTTTGTATTCTGGTGTCATGCTCAGCATCTTCCCAACAGACAAGTAGTGTGACATTTTTTGGCTGTTGTATTGTAAACCGGTCACACCCATAACTGCAATACTATTCCACATTTTCTTGTCTTGCTGGTGTATTTAAGATTTGGGTTTATCTGGAGTCTATTTTGGCAGAAACAGGAGGAAAGAAGGTGGGATAAGCAAGCAGCAAGCACCCAAACTTCATTTCACCAAAAGCTAAAGATGTCACTGTCATAAATATCTAAACAGGCATACCACTGTTTTCTATCTGATGCCAGTCCAGAGGTGTAGGAGCTTTCCTCTTCTTCCACAGCTTGTCCATGGTCAGTAGGTACATGATGTCATCTTTGAAAAGCTGGGGAGAAGAGCCAATCAGAACTGAGCATGTTATTGTTTGTCTGTTGTAACAATATACTAACACAGTACTGGTAAAAATAAAAAGGCTTATTAGAAAAGTAAATGTACATTTTAAAACTGTTTGAAAATCTGCTCCATTTGACAAAAAAATGAAATTCCAACACAAAACTTTAACAATACACTTCTTTCATTTCCATCCATACTTTTACCAAGGATGTGTGTAAAACCACTGTCGCCACCTAAATGACTAATCACTTTTTATATATATAATAACTATTTATTGTCTCTAATCATTTTTAATAATTCTTAAATTGTATTAATTCAAACTGTTTTATTTTTTTCTGCTCTGTAGCACTTTGAGATTGCTAAAATGTAATGTGCAATACAAATAAAATTTAATATTATTATTATTAATCACATTTATGATTTGTGTCCTTAATTAATGAAAACTGGTTCTCGTGTTCTGCTAGGCTTTGGCTCATCTCCAACAGGACACCAATGAAAACAAATTTAAACAGCAAATGGAGACAATTTTTTAAATTGCAATATGTAGAGATTAAGTAAGGAAAACTATCTAAAATAACATAGAAGCTGTTTCAAGTATTTGATAGATGGTAGAGCCCATGCTGTCGAAATGAAACCCTCCTACACTACTAGCTGCAAGAGCTGAGAAACATATGAAAGCAAAGCAAATAAATATCAATGTTACAACCAATTACAGACAGTCGCCCCTTGTAAAGTGAACAGAAGGTTTGGGTATCCCATACACATAAAAGGTCTGCATTTAACATTCTGAAACAGCCCAACAAGTTTGACTTGTCTGACTGGTACCTTGTTGAAGAGTTTGACTGCGTCGTATCCTGTGGAGCGGGCCCATTCCTTGGTGGAAACTCGCTTGATGTCTCCGTCCTTCTCTGAGGCTGTGGCTCGAGCTGCCGTGTCTTCAGGATTCCCTGCACACAGAGCAAACACACACATTTTACATATATGTGCTTGTGTAATTCTAGTTGTAGCACTATCCACAGTTAAAAACTTGCCACCCCAAATGGACTGAATATAGAAGCCAAACAAGTATAACTCAATAGATGTGGTGAGACAAATGTAATGCCTCGCTCTCACTCACATGCAGCTTCTGGGTCCGCTGTGTCAGGTGACACCTCTTGATCTGCATCCTCTTCTCCAAACAGCTGGCTGTAGTGGCAACAGATAAACAATGCAGGATGACCATCAGAACACAGCATAGTGGCCTCTATTGTTAGTAGCCACACGTGCAGTGCTGTGTAGTGAAGGTTTATTGTGCAATGTACTATTTTGAACATTAGTCCCCTTGAATGATGCAAGAATGAGCCTTACTTGAAGAGATACTTGGCCCAGACAATACAGTGAATGGGTTCAGACGGTGTGTTTCTAATGGTGCATCCTGGGAAGGTCTTCTGGGTGGGCTTAGGCTGGCACTCATAGCACTCCGTCATTCCCTGGGGAATAAGGAGAGAGGGAGCAAGACAGTATAAAGGGAGTGAAAGAAAGGGTGACAGAGACACAGTGAGAGTCGGAACAGTCACTGCCAATCAACCTTTAACCGGACAGGAAATCAATGCAATGGAAATTACAACAAGTAGCATAATAATGTGCATGTTCTACCTTCTTGATCATTGTGACTTGTCCCAGGTATCCAGCAGTGCCACTCTCTATTAGAGGGATGTCTGCTGCCAAACACATCCTGTTGACATGGTTACGGGCCGCTGCAAAGACAGAAAGTGTTTTTATTTTCCTCGTCATTTGAATGTGTTGCTTCTTAGGACAAAATGTCTGAGTAGTGAGGTCATACCTCTGTTGTCCAAAGCATTCATCACCAGCATGAACTTTCTGAAGAACTCGACGTTGTAGTCAGGGCTGTTGAAGGAAAGACACAATCAGTTCCAAATCAAAAGGACAACCATCAGCCACACGCAACCATATCACAATATGCGTTTTCTTTTGCTCTTCTGACCCTACTGACAACATCTGCTTCTCAGTTTGATGGAACTCTTTAATGTATTTAATGAATTAAAGAAGCAGTGTTTAGGATTTAGTAGCAGCTAGCGGTGAAGACTGAAACTTCTCCCATGTGCCAAGAGTAGACTATTCCTTAAGTGGGTTTTTTTTTTTTTTTTTTTTAACCGGAAGCTGAATTATCCGGAGAGGTCTCAAGACAGTGTCGAAAATGTAACAAAACAACAATTCCTTTTTTCCGGCAGTAATGCACTAAAGAAAACATACGTCTTGCACTATATTCCATTTCTGCCAATATACCCCACTAAAATCCTACACACTGGACCTTTAAGGAACAAGAAACAGAGAGAAACTCACTTCATGATGCTGTCATGGTATGCAGTAATATTTGCAGTGGGACAAAACTGCAAGGCGCTCTCCTTGGCCACCTGCAAAACACCAAGAACAAAGCAACTGACTGATTCAAACATGTACAAACAGCACAAACAAAGTTATTTGCAGAGAGTTTAACATAACACGCTGTCAGCTCACACAAGACGAGCAACACCACGACACCGTCAAGTGACAGAGGTTAGTTCTCTGACCTGATCTTTACATACCTGTGCTTTGGACTTGCCGACATGCTTCTTCTGAAAGAGGAACTGGCGGTTCAGGTTGCTGACATCAATTGTGTCCAAGTCAATCTGCCAAAATGAACAGGGTTGTAATGTCAGTCATATATAAATGTAACATGGTATGACAGCCAACTACAATCACACAAGCATTTTCCCAGTTTTTGACAGAGCAATTTGTTTATATTAAAATTTGAATAAAAATATGTGCACGTACACATAATGACAAACAGGAGCAAATACACTAAATAACAAGGTTTAGATATGAAATGGCTATTAGTGTTGTCACGATCTCAAAATCTTGTTTTGGTACCAATACCAATATGAATTTCGATACTTTGATACTCTTTGGTACTTTTCCTAAGGAAAAGTCCTTTTGGATACAAACCTTTACAACAATAAATAGTAGGGGTGTAACGATACCAAAAAAATCATGGTTCGGTAAGTACCTCGGTACGGACATCACGGTTCGGTAACTCAAATGTTCCACCAAGTTTGTGTTGTCTCCCTTTACGAGGCAGACTTTCTCTTGTCTTTTTTCACGTGCGCCAGCTGCGAATGTTGATACAGGTGTTGTCATAAACACCACTTGCGCAATCTGTGCTCCAATAGGAACAAGAAAGGCGTTTGTGTGCATAAATGAGTAAAATAAATTAACCAAATTAATGAATTGAATCAGTTTCAAAGTACCAGTATTTTCCAAATGCAGTATAGTACCGTTTGGAATACTCTAGTACCGCGGTACTATTTTAGTACCGGTATACCGTGCAACACTAATGGCTATTGGCTACCAGTTTATGATAAACTGTGGGAAAATTCCTGATGGTAAGTACTACTTTTCAAAAAGTTGAATTTCCATTAATACCATGTTTGATTGTCGTGCTTTGAAAAACTCACACTAATACAGACGCAGACACAGCATGCAACATAAATTGCTATTCCCTTGTTTACAGAGTGTGTGTGCATCAGACAAACCCAGTGTTGCAATAATTAATATGGTTTTCATATGTTTACATGGCACAGGTATTGGCAGGTATTCAATTAAAACTTGGTGAAATGATTTGAGTGTAGGTATCAGTACTTTTGGACATTCTGAGGACATTTTAATAATACCATATTATTACTGATAAGCATGATATGAAATTTACTGTTTTATCTCTTATCAGGGTATTCGCCATACAACTGACACTACTGATAGGACCTCACTCAGATGCACAAAAACTCCTGTGTCAATATGTCGTCCTTTACTGTGTCTGTAGTCTTTAAGGATTAATCATATAGTCCAGAATTCTGACTCACTGCTTCTGTTATTACAAAGGATTGATAAAACCACAGAGTGAAGGTCACAAGTGCAAAAAACCTCAGTCAGTACAAAGGTACTGACAAGACAAGATAATCATCTCGTGATCATCTGTGGAGCTCTACCATCTCTTCTCTCATTTGACTAGAGTACACAGTCAAACTACTTTACCATAGATATTCCATTTGTACATGGCAATTTGGCAGACCTAATGTTAAGGTACTGTGCACATTTCAGAAAGAGTCAACTACAAATTGTCCTGGGGGGAGTGTAAGACCCTACTATCTGATGTTTAGAAACCAGATTGCATATATTCATTCCATTTGTCCCTGATTGTTGGTAGCCTGACTTTAGATGTCTTGTTCTTATATGCTGACTGTTTGACTATGAATGTTTCTTGTTCTTAGCTCTCTCTTCAAATAAAAATGAGATCTAACTTAATTACATGTTACCAGAAGTCATCCATATATTTCCTGCTCATTTTCAAAGGCAGTGAATAACGGTGAGTATTAATCTATTACTCAGTTTACCCTTCAATGACCCAGAGAGGTCTGTGAACCCTTTGCTGTGATCCAGTGATAGTCATCTATGTTAGATCCAAATATCTGCCGGCTGACCCTCAAAAATACAAACATCTAATATCAAATATACAAGAGCTGCACGAAGGGACTGAGGCTAATTAACTAAAAAAAACAGCTTAGCATAACTTGACAGCTAAACAAAGGGGCGTCCAGGTGTTATTGTGTTGGTTTCATCCATCCGACAGTCTAAGTGGCCGTCACATTACAAAGAAGTTGTCCAGCTAAGTGTTAATGTTAATGGCGCCAAATGCGCCAGCTACACTGGCTACGGCTCAGTTCATATTTTTACAACTCCACACCAGGGCCTGTCCATTTAGCTGTAACCTTACACTCGGGCACAGACGGGGTATCACGGACCCACTACGAACACTCGTATGATTTATTTCTTTGGATGCCACGTCCCAAGAACTAGCCGCAGCCCGCACACCTCCAGGCGCAGGCTGTGCAGCACAAAGACCTAGCATGCTAGCCAGCTAGCTAGCTAGCTAACAGACTCACACACACATACAAACAAACGTAAGTATGACGGACCACTTCGATGTTTTTGAAGCCGGTGAGGACGAGGTTCTTCAGCAGCTCGCAGCCGATCCCCCCGGCTCCCACCACCAGCACCTTGCAGGTGGAAAGGGAGTCCGCCAGTTCTTTTCGGAGGGAACCCACTAGTTGGACCATGATGAGCGGCTAGAGACAGAACCAGAGCCTGGAGCACCGAGAGGCTAGCTCGTAGCTTCTTTTTCTACAGAACCGAAGTCCCGCCCACTTCCGGGTTAATCGACTTCTTCGGTCAGATTCCGAGGTGCTATGACGCATCAGCGCCCTCCTCAGGACGGCTGGCAACTCAAGTTGCAATTGAACCTACTTTGGCCGAGTTTTTCCTCACTTTAACCCAAGTATAAAATTAATTGTGATACCCTGTAATTATTTTGTCTGGAATGTCTCATCAACAGCTTGAATAGGCTAAAATAGGCTATAATAGAAGACCGGCATGGATTCATCAGGAGATATGAAATGGAGTCAGAGCGTACAACATGACCTGGTTCTCCAACACACTACAGTGCCAGGACCATCACAATTATCTCCACCAAGTAGACCCCCTAGACAAATAAATAGTTACATCAAGTTAGTTACACAAGTTATGTCTGATGTTCTGCACCCACTGAGTCATTGCTACATCTATATTTACTTGGTAGCAGTTTTGTTTTTGCATCAGGTTGACACTCTTCCCTCTATTCACTGGGGAAAACTTAGGAGTGGTTTTTACCGCTCTCAACAGGTATATTGTTTCAACACATATGTAAAGATAGATTTGTCTCAGTATCATTTGTGTGAACAGATTGACAACTGTGTGTTAATGTAAACTCTGTAAATATAAATCTTCCTCAACAAATACAAAGATCTGTAATATCAAAAAACTAATTTGCAAATAAAAAACGGATCTGCAAATACACAAATTCCATAAATAAAAAAAATGTCTGTGAATACATTTAATTTATTACAAATAAATGACAAACATTTGTGAGTATCTTCCTAAACGTAATAACTGTAGAACAGATATTTTTGAATCCAGTTTTTATTTGTGAATCCCAAGTCTTCGCTTGAGGATTTGTATTTTACACACACTGAGTCTTTTTTTTTTCCTTCAGTTTTTGTATTTGTTTGTGTATTTTCAGATCTGTTATATATTTGCAAAATAGTTTTGTGAGTTTACAAATCTCTTTTTGTATTTGTGGAAGTTGTTTTCTATATATAGATTAGACATTTATACACCGATTGTCAATCTCCTCACACTAATAATTAGGGATGCACCAAAATGAAAATTTGTGGCCGAAGCCGAAGCCGAATAATATTAAACGCTTGGCTGATTACCGAGTACCGAATACTCAATATCGTTGTTTAGTGAACCCCCTCCAGATTAGTGTTGTCACGGTACCAAAATTGGATCCCACTGTACGATACCAATGAAAATATCATGGTTCTGAGTAGTATCACGGTACCACAGCGAAAATGAGGCAGATGTGCCTTTTGTCATTTATAAAAAGATAAATCACTTTTCTATAATACATCAATGATATTTCAATGGAATAAATTACTTACTGACTTATTCATACTTCAAAAACAGCATCAATGAGTGATGAACATAGGGGGGGGATCAAAATAAAATAGATAAATAAAATAAGAATCAACCAGCCAGCCTCCTCCCCTGACAGTCCCTTCATAAGTAAAGAACAGTCCCTCCATAAGTAAAGAACAGTCCCTAAAGTGCGGTGAGGTTTGTGGGCCGTGAAGGGCTCGTTTCTCCTCTGACACGTCACATACCTGTGTTCGGCTGGCTCAGCTGTTCAGGTACTTCTGGACAGTCATGACGCCAAGAAGAGGACATTATGGGAGCCGACTTCTCCGCGCCGGTAAACCGATGGCCGCTGTATTTGACAGGAATACATTACTGTCTGTGTCTGTGACCCCCGTTCAACCCACAATCGGTGGGATTCGCCTTTCGTTTCTGCTGCTGGTTGACATCTGTAGGCTGCTCACACAGCGTGCTGAATGATTTAAGCCTATTTTGCTCGCTCAAAACTATTTTTAGTCGCAAATGCGAGTGTGGTGACAGACGGATCGCCACACTGCCGACATTTTACTCCGCCCGTCAAGGCACGTTGTTTGATTGTGTTATCAAAACACGCCGCTATTATTCGGCCTTGCTTTTAACTTATTCCACCGAATACCGAATGTGTGTTTTTTTTGCAATATTAGGCCAAATATATTCGGTTACCGAATATTCGGTGCATCCCTACTTATAATATTGACACAAATTGATCTCCATACTGGAGTTACTGTAACACCTGTAGTTACGGAGTAAGTTTTTTTTGTTGTTGTTGTTCAAATCACAGGAACACTGCTCCTTCTATTCACTGGGGATAGTTACTTAGAGTAGTGTTTAATATATATATATATATAATATATATATATATAAATGGAGATTTATGGCTGAAAATATAACCACTATATATTATATTATATTATTATTATATATATTATATATATATATTACTTCCTTGCTTCCAACATACAAATTGATTTGATAGTGTTCTATATAACACTATTCTGACTATGGGCCCAAAGGTTACACATGTACTCATTAATGGTTTTCTTCTGACCTCTAGTGGCATCTCTCGCACTATGTTTTTTTCCCCCTTTTTCATAGTTATAACTTTCTGACATGTTCAGCTTCTTCAATTATATGTTCTATTGATGTTAACTTCAAAATCAGAAAGGACAGAAAGATCATCATCTTCTTCAAGTCTCCTGCAGACATTACAGGAGGGAGAGTTGTCTTTTGGTAAAAATCAATCACAAGCAAAAAAAAAAATAATAATAAAAAATTGTAATAGTAATATTTACAACATTGCATCACAATACAGCAAATAACAGGCCATAAATGAACCATGATATGGGTCTCATTTCACCATCTGGTTGGGAGAGGACTATATTAGGGCTGAATAACAGCTGTGGAAATTGTAATGTGTTGAGGGCTTGTGAGAAAAGCCAGTACATTAAATTAAACTTCCCTTTTTGATCCAGTTTACACATTAACTCATTTCTAAATATGCTGCCCAAAGAGTATTTTGTATCCTATGTTTTAGTTATTGTTCCATCTCTAAGACAAACTGAGTGACGAAATGCAAAAGGAAGATGTGGTGATAGAATTAAACAACAGCAAATGTCCTTTTAAAGTGTTTTCACAACATTGTATTTTTCAAATCCATTTAAAAGTCGATTTTTAGCCTCCATTGAGGGAAAGGGTGATGTAAGTGCCTGCATGGTAAACACAGCCAAGTGTTTTCACTTTACCAGGTAAGTCCTGTTGTTCTTCTGTCAGCCAAGGCTATATCTGACATCATAGTGCACCATGCACATCACCAAGGGTGTCTCTTTGTAGTTCCTTTACATCTTTTTGTGGTTGTTTTGTGTCTCTTCTTAGTCATTTTGTGTCTTTATGGAGTTTCTTTGCATTTCTTTGTGGTCATTTTGTCTCTTTACAAAAGCCTGAGGGGGGGCTTACACTTTGGGCCAATGGGCCTGGGCCTGATTGACCCATTCAGTAATCAGTCCATGCATACAATAACCAAAGGCTACAGAGAATATTCTAAATATTTATTTATATTATGTACCATTTAAAAATGTGTATTATACTTTAGGAATCTGTGTATGTTCTAGGTCCATTTCCAGGCCAAACATCATTAGGAACATCTACCATAAACATTATCGTATTTATGATAGAATGGGATACGTTCCAGGGGGAAAGATGTTAGGCAATGATCATGTCCAAACATGTCCGTAAGTTAATGCCCTGTAGTAACCTCACATACAGCAGTTTTACTATCGTGTATGGCTGTGAGTGGCTGCATGCACGTGAGACGCGCAGGAAGTAAACAGAGTGCATCATGGTCACAGTTAAAGTAGCAGATAATAAATGTTTTAACGGAACTTACATGCAATGTTTTTTTTCTGCCAGGAACCTCGTGAAACAAATATATATATATGTATATATATAAACAAATAAATAAGTAGATAATAAATAACTGATTATAATAGGAGAAGCAGTTGCTGTGCTAATGAAGCCTGTAGCGCTGTCACCACTCTGTACCTATGGTAACAGCAAGGCATGATGTCGTTTTAACATGCTGCGTTACAGTACTGTCTCAAATGTTGTAATTTAAATTTCAGGTTTCAAGTTTCTACCAAATTGGGCTATGCAGATTAAAATAAAGTATGTACGTTGGTTTATGAAACAAGATTAGAAAAGTCAAAGTGTTATTGTATATTATAATGACATGATAACTTAGACTTGGCCCAGAAAAGTTTTACAGTGGTGGAGTTTACAAGGACAGTGAATGCGGCACCGGTTGACCGGAATTAGTCTGACCGGAGACTCAGCTGGACTCTGCGGAGTGTGAAGTGGAGTGAGGTGAAGTGAAGTGAAGTGAAGTGAGGGGGAAGCTCTGCCTCTGAAGTAAGTTATCTCATGTAAATGTTTTACTACAGAATTTAAAGTCTGTTTTAATAAACTTAAACTGTACGGTAGCTATGTCTTCAGCGTTCATTTAAAGCGAAACGTTAGCGAAAGACACTCCTAACTGCTGGATATTGATTCAAGAGAAAAATATAAGCTTCTTAAATTCAACTTGGTTTTCTAGAGATATGTTTGGGTCACAATGATGCTCTCCGGTCGAAGCTCTTTGTCAATCATTTACATTCTATTGTGTAAATAAATACGTCTGATTGGGACGAATCAATAGGGCAACGGGTAAACTGTAGCCTACACGTTTCATCTGTCCCCGTGCCTGCCTGCCTGAGGCTTCCATCCGTGTGTGCGGCGCGCGTGGGACTATTGCACTTTGATTAATCATCTTTAGAGTGAACACGGTGCCTCAGGGTAGTTTGATAGTTTTACAGTTGTCCAGGTAATGTAACGGTTTCTCCCTCCAGCAGCACACTCACACACTCACACACACACACACACACACACACACACACACCGAGACAAAGCCCTGTGCAGCACCACAGCTGTCTGAGAGAACCATGGGATCCGCAGGACACCTCTGCTCGGTGCTGCTGGTTGTAGTTCTGCTGGGGCTGCAGCACTCCTCAGCTTTCTGGATCATCAACATTGTCTTCCCGCCCAACGCCAAAGCCAGAGTACCAAGCAACAGCACTCCACCACTCATTATAGGTAAGCCTCGGAGGTGTTATGGTTAATTTAGTCTTTAGTTAAGACTACCTGTGCAGTTCTGGATATCCAGAATGTAAAAATCTGTCTTTAAGGACCACAGCTTGATTACCTAGTGGGAAAAGCAGGCAACAGGGGTCCTTTTAGATCCATGCAAAGTGTATGTCATGTGATTTATGCTAATTTAATTGGAAAATCACCACTAAATTGCAGTCCTAACTGACATACTCAGGACCTTAATGTTGACCTTGCTTTATTTTCTCATCTTGAGGTCATGTGTCAAGTATAAATCCTTAATTTTGGCTCTGTACATACTTGCTGGATATACCTAAGTAAGTTTATTATTACAAACCTGATGGTAGGAGAAACAAGGGGTTAATAAAGGCCAAGCAGCTTAATTTTCCATCTATCTATCTATCTATCTATCTGACTGTGTGTATATTGATGTCTTGCAAACTGTACTCTGTACATTTGACCCTGCCTATTTAACTGTTTGTGTCCTCCTTATCTCACTTATACTCAGGCTTTTTAGACACAAAGGGCCAAAACGTGATCCAGTGGCCAGCTCATTACCAGCTCTCTATACTTCAGCTGCAGGGGTTTCACTCTGTATGGCTTTGTAAAGGCCATGAATTTGGCTCTTAACCAACTTTTGGTCAAGACACATAATTTATGTCCCTCTGACCTTTTCTTCCTCTCAGACATTACACTTTTAGGAGCCATAGGGAAGGGTTTCTTTACAACTTTGTCACGATGATGCTTAAAGCCTCATTAGATAAGAGCAATGTTTCTGTAAAGTAAGCTGGCACCAGACGTCTATATGATGTCAGAAAGACATTGCACTCTTACGATGGACAGACGTTAAATCTTGTTTGGAATAAAAATCACGTTGATGATATTTTAAATGTCCAACGATGTTAGAATTTCATGTTGTGTGGACGTTATATTTTGCAGACGTTGGGTTACTACTAAAAGTCGAAATTCTAAGTCAAGATGACGTTGATATGAGATGTTTGGAAGACGTTGGATTTTGGGTACTTTACACAGATAAACTTTGACTATGGCTTAGATCAAACTTCAGATAGACTTCTAAATTCATCTTTTGCACAAAACTGTCCGTAGTAGAGTAACAAGGACTAATTAGTTATGAAGTTGGGTAAATTAAGACGTTTTTTCTAACTCACACACAGCTGAAGCAACTGTGTCAAACTGCTCAGTTCCCATCACTCTGGCAGAAAATGTAGCAGTTACACAATAGTTACTGTAAAGATTTAGAGAAGAGTTCCCCAACACCTCTTACTTTGATGTAGCAGGACTCAGTACTTCTGCTAACTCTTCAGTCAGGCTCAGGACAGTTTTCTCAGGTAAATGAAAATGACAGAAAACGATCCAGTTCAGCCGAACTCTTCTTGATGAGGTAGCATATGGTTTTCTGTCTGTATTTGATTCCATTGTGTTGCGAACAGATGAATCTTGAATGTTTTCTGCTTCTGGTAAGTGGATAGATATTGCTGTAGTGTCACCGTGACTGTAAGGACATCAGCATGAAAAAGGTGTGACACATAGTTGTATAAGTGTGTGAGCAACTCTCATAATACAGGAAAAGTGTTATTAAGCTGTAAAATGACCGCATAATATTAAATTGTCACCAAATAGCACTTTGTCTCTGACATCAAAAGACAGTAAAAGAATGTATTATAGCCCCTTGATTGTGATGTAGTGCAGTAAAAACATCTTCTTCACCTTATACACATAGTGTATTAGGTGTTATAGGAAGTTTCAAGCAGAATTTTATGCGTCATCATCATGCAACTCAGTATGTTTGACACTGACTCTGTGTGCAAAGTATCACATTAGTCACAGATTAAACTAATTTGTTATTCAAGACAGTAGGTTTTTGTGTACGCTGCCATTACCAGGAATCAGATTCTGTTGTCCGTTTTAAGATTATGCTGCAGGACATTTTCACTTCCCACTGCTTATGACTCTTTGTTTGTAGTCAAAAGGTCATTGTCCAAACTGGGATCCATGCAGCTGCAGAGGAGCTCCAAGCTGAGGGTTTCCACATTTTAAACAGTTGAGAAATCACTTGCAAGTAAATATCTGACGAAACACAGAGAAAGCCCACTGCTTAGTCAGCACAAACATTTTACTATGCGCATTTTTTTTAATCCACTCTACAGTAATGTCACTCATTCTGCAAGATACTGTGAAAAAAATGTACAGTGCAGGTGTCATGGTGAATATTGGCCTGCATCTTTAGATATAGTTTGTTGCATTTCACAGTTCAAAACAGGTAGGTTGAAGGAACAGAAGACGAGCTTCAGTAACATAACGCTGATTCTAAAAGACAAAAGACAGGCAACAAAAAGTAAAGGGAGCATGCTGAGGTAAAATTAAAGTACAAATGAAAAAAACATGAAGACTAAATTGAGAACAAACCAGAACGACATAATGAACACAGAGAGGAAATCCAGACAAGGGACATGAGCCAGGAATACAGACAATCTGACACTGGGTATGTTCGCATGCACACTAATATTCCACTATTATTCAGAATATGACAATATTTTTAATTTAATGAAACCATATTATGTGTGGATATTCCGAAATAAGACTTAGATTTAAAATTACATCTGGGATATGCTGGTATTATTGTTGGTTTTAACTGTAAAGTTGTGTACAGCGCATTTGTATCTCAGTTGGGTTTTTTTTTTTTTTAAGATATTTTTTGGGGCTTTTAAGCCTTTAATGGATAGGACAGACAAGTGTGAAGGGGGGGAGAGAGAGGGAGTGACATGCAGCAAAGGGCCACAGGCTGGAGTCAAACCCGGGCTGCTGCGGCAACAGCCTTGTACATGGGGCGCCTGCTCTACCACTACGCCACCAGCAGTTGTGGTTTTTAAGCTCAGTTTGCCACACGCAGCATCTTGCCTTCTTACGGTCAGCTCTGATATATTTTTACACAAATACACTAGCCATCAGTATGCAAGGCTGGGGTGGAGATACATGCCCAAAAGAAAAGCCCACATTTCTGGTCAGAAGGAGAAACACACCTGTTTTAAACAACATGAAAGACTTGGACATCATCAAGTTTTTGTATATGCCCAAATATCAAAAGACTGCCAGAGGTGAAAAACTTTGAAAAAATCCCAGCACAAGTAACAGCTGTCCCTTTTGTCCATAATTTGAAATGATAAAAAACATGTTAGTGTACATTAGTTGGATTAAGCACCTGCATGTATACAGGAATATTAATTTAATATTCCTTTCCATTGACCACATAAGCAGCTTAGTGGGAATGATGTGTTTTTAGGAGTAATGGCAAGATTCTGAATATTTTGTGCATGCAAACACAGTCAATAAATCAGGGAAAACACAGACGTAATACAAGAGAGACAGGTGACAGCAAGGCTAATGAGAGACAGGTGAAACAAATCAGCCTGGGGCAATCAATCACAAAGGCAGGAAGTAAAACAAGACATGACACATGAGGAGTGAGCTTTAAAATAAAACTAACTACAACTAAAAACCCACACAGTTATGTCATGGAATGTTCCAAAGGGAACAAAGATCAGATTGTATGTCATGCATTTATATATCCTACCTGCGGAGCTGTCCCAAACCTTTTTGAGAGCCAGAGTTGAGTTTAAATTGTAGTCCCTCCCAATTGTTTCTCTCTTATACAGTGTAAGGTGCAAATAAGACCATTCAATTACAAGTGAGCTAGTGACTCCTAAAAATGAGGCAAAGTCTACTTGTGACCCTTGTCACAGCAGCTTGCATGTGTTTACCAAAGAGTGATTTTCCCCTTTAAACTTTTCAGTTTCCTTTGAAGACTTGTTAGAGGCCTGAAGAGGAATACATCTGCAATATTTCACAAAAGAACACACATTCTAGAGTCCAAAAATGTATTTGAATTAATGTAGCAAAACAATGTCTTCTTTTCCTATTTCACTAAACATCTTGTGACATCCCAGATTAATCTTGAGATCCATTGCCACTCCCAAGTCGGAAACCACTGCCCTACAGTATCAAGGCGTTCTCATCCCAGGTTTTAAAATACAGATGCTCCCAGGCAAGGGCGTAGGTTTCGTTTCAACTTTGGGGGCTCACACATATGAAAGGGGGGGTTTGGAGTCCTCCCCCAGGAAACTGTGAGCATCAAACACTTAATTTTCGGCCTTGATTCATTTTTCTGCACTACTTTATGTGAAAATGTCACTGATTAGAATTAAAGTGTAATTTCCAGTTTATATTTAGTGTCCCCTGCATCCCAGGTCATCAAATACTGATGCTTTCTCATGCCCCTCTCGGGTGATGTCGACACTGAAGGCACTCTTTCACGCCTTTAAGAACCGCAGCTTTTAACATCTGTATGTGATGCACAGCTGTCTCCCAGGTGAAACTCGTAACATGTGGTTAAAGTTGTCAGATGGTCACGGTTGGGTTTAGGCAACGACTTATATTTAGAAAAAACATCATGTTTTGTGTTAAAATATGTATGTAACGTTTTGCTGATGCATCACGAGTAAAGTAAGTGCATGACAGAGAGATGTAAGTTGCATAACCTTACATTAAAACAGCACTGACTATTGGCTTTACATATCAGTGGATGAGTTTATATTGCAGTAAAGCACAGTCAGTCTCAAAGAGACGCCAAAGGGTGCCCACAGTGTCAGTGTTATACGCTGAGGTGCGTGAGAAAGTGTCAGTTTTTGACGACCTGGGAATGAGAACAGGTTGACAGTATACTGAACCTTTCAATGCTAACCTTGCCATGTGATTCACTAATGTGATGTGTATGTGTGTCCAGTGCCAGGGAACTTGGGGAATCGTCTGGAAGCTAAAATAGACAAGCCGACACTGGTCCACTGGTTGTGCTACAAGAAAACCGAACACTGGTTCCCCCTGTGGATTGACCTCAACATGTTCATGCCTATAGGTGTAGACTGCTGGATTGATAACATTAGGTAACACTGACTGACCTGCCTTCTCCTGTGTTACATATGACACAAACACAATATTTTTGTTCCCTTTCAGAAATGATTAGAGTCACATTTGTGTTTTTGCCCGACTAGACTGACATAACATTTGCGTGTCTCAGACTTGTTTACAACAGGACGACTCGGCTATCATCCAACTCACCAGGGGTGCAGGTGCGGGTGCCAGGTTTTGGGCAGACATATCCCATTGAGTTTCTTGACAATAACAAACTGGCTGGTGAGAAAAATACATCTGAACTGGTGGATTGGGGGTTTGAGGATCCTGCAACCTTTTCATGCTTTTCTTTTTCCCGAATGATACAGAAATGTTAAAATATTTAATGAAAGCAATGACACCGAGAAATTTGTTGTATAGATCAGTGCTTAATTCCTACATGATGTCTTAATTAAAAAATATCTTGCATGCACTTGTAGCTCAGCCACTTTCTACCAAGTAAACTTGATTGAGACATCTGGTATTGAGTCTGCTGTTGTTTTTTGCAGGTTATTTTTACACCATGGTGCAACATTTGGTCAACGTGGGATACATCCGCAATGAGACAGTCCGAGGAGCACCGTATGATTGGAGATATGCTCCTAGTAAGGAGCAAATCTACACATGCACCCTCACACACACACTCTGACTGTAACTGGTTGGTTGGACGAGCTTTGTACAGTACATCTAGCATGTGTTGGCTTGGAAGAATAAAAGTACGTCAGTAAGGGAAAAGGAGCCTGCAGACCAACTCAGCTTGTCTTTTTAAAGTGATAATGTCCTATGTAGTTTGTATTTGGGCTCACTTTCCCTAAATGGGTGGAACTACAGAATTAAGTGAAAACATTAGATGAGAGAACAAAAATACATGAGACAATTAAAGGCCTCTTTCATACAGAACTGATTAAAGCTCACTGATTGATATTATTGATATTAAAGCTGCATCAGTAGATTTTTTGGCCAACAGGGGGCAGCAGAACAAGCTCTAAACACAACATTGACATACTGTATTATAACTTTATAAATTTAAGGGCTTGATAAACCACGTGCATATGCACAATAGAGCACATATAACTTGAGCTGTAAATGTAATTTCCAGCTCTACATTCAGAGCTAACTTGGTACAGCTGCAGACTCATGGATTGACAGTAAGACTCACCAATCGACACTTTTCTCATGCTCCTGTGTCACGGTTTATGCGTGCCTCACATATGTTGTCTGAGGCAGTGAAAACAAATTTATAACTGTCAACATGACAGACCAAAAAGAGGACACTGACAGCACATGGAGTGGAGCGCAAGAGCAGCGCCATAAAACACTGCAGTCAAGCCCACCAGAGCCGCAGCACCACGGTGAAGTTAGTTTTGAGTTGGATACTCAACAGACATTCACTCCAACTTAAAAAATGTCAGTAAATCACCTACCTGTGAATTTTGAAGCCTTTGTGTGTCTTAAAAAAGGTGCTAACAAGTGGCTAAATTAGACTACAGAGCGCCATCATGCTGAACATGACTTTACAGACTTTTTGTGGCGGTAATTTGTATAGCCTAACCTAACCTAAGCTTTTCACTTCGTCCTTAGGTCAAGACAAAACCCTCTATTGTATGGTTACATCAGAGAACCAACTTTTTGGTTCTGAAACCAATTTATTTTGAGTCGAAATGCTCGGAACAGTTCGAAATTAAGTGCAGGAACTGAAATGAAACTGGCTCCATGGTGGTGGAAACCTCCCAGCCCCTCCTTTTAACTGCTGGGTCATGATTAATGCATCATCAGTGTATTAGTCTATTGTTCAAATAATACAGCGCTAATGTGTTTTCAATGCTTTCATGCTGACTTGATTATACTTAATTGGTCTTATGTAGCACACTTACTTTCATTATTAATGTGTAGTTCATTTATTTTGGATAAGTATTTTAATAGAAAATAATGGTAGTTTTATTAATAACTTCCATGTAATGTGACCCAGTGACCAGTGAAACTTAATATTTAAATGTATCACTACAATGGATACACCTCCTCATATGGGATTTTAGTGCTGTAGTGCTGAAAGCTGATGTAATCATGGGAAGTTGGTAATTGAAGTGTAGAGGTCAATATTTAGTCTGTAATATTTATTTATTCATCATATGAATAAATATTCATACAAAATAGAAGAAAATAAGTCACCAAAGAAGCCCAATATGATTTCAAAAAAGATTTCTGTATTAGGTTTGCTCAGAAGCTGCTTAAAATGTTCCAATGACCATATGACATTTGAAGTCGTTTCGCTGTATGTTACTGTAATTTTGGTCAGATGCAGCTGTGAAGAAGTGTGGATAAGGAAGAACAAATATGCTGCAGTAAAAAAGAATTTGGTGCATGTAAAAATATTTTTTGTGCGTGATTTAGAAAAATATAATATATATTTAGAGCCCTGAAGTTATTGTGATGTTATTGTCATGTTAGCAACCTGTTTCTTATGTAAACATCCAGCGATCACAGAGCAACATTAGCTTTCCAACCAAGTCTTAAATTCTTTCTCTCTTGACCTTGTCTAACTCCTGAAGAAAATGTATGATGCTTTAGCAGCTAAATGCTTCACGATATTCACCAGCTCATCACTAATGTTGTCTGTCTGTCTGCCTTTTGGTGCTGGGAAGGTAACGAACAGTGGATTTATCAGAAAACAACTGTCTGTTGTGACTGAAAACAAAGTTGATTAGGGTGGTGAGACTGGACCAAAACACTAAAGCTGTGTTCAGTAAAAGCAAAACAATGAGCTGTGAGACCTTTCACATGACAAACTGTCGTCTGATGCAGGAATAGACTGATTAGTGCAGATTTAATAGGAATTGAAACAACTCTATGTAGTGTGAAAGAGGTCAAACGCACAGGGAACTATCAACCTAACTGAACTTTTCTTAGTTTTTTAGCCCGTTTTAGCTCATTGTTTTGTTTCCCTCCTGCAGATGAGAATGAAGAGTATTTTGTAAGGCTGCGGGACCTGACTGAGGAGATGTACGACCAGTACCAGGAGCCTGTCTACCTGCTGGGACACAGCATGGGCAGCCACTACGTCCTTTACTTCCTCAACCACCAGCCTCAGGCATGGAAGGACAAGTACATCAGAGGCTTCATTTCTCTGGCAGCTCCATGGGGGGGTGCTGTTAAACCACTTAGAGTCCTGACATCAGGTAATGACTAAGTACCATAAAATACAATACAGGCAGTGCTACTTTGTGAAACATTAAAATATCTAATTATTTAATTTTTGAAATAATCCATCTCTGCGAACCTGTACATTCTCACTTCTCATATTGCACCTGTAACTGTGATTTAAAATCCTCCCATATTTTTGACTTGCTGTTCACTGCAGGTGAAAACGACGGCATCCCGATGATTTCCACCATCAAGATCCGCGAGGAGCAGAGGATGACAACAACTAATCCCTGGATGCTGCCGTCTGAGGATGTCTGGCCAAAGGACCATGTCTTCATCTCCACACCAACTGTTAACTACACCCACCAGGACTACCAGCGCCTCTTCACAGACATCGATTATGAGGATGGCTGGTAACTAACAGCTTTAATGTTACTATACAGCCACGATGAGCCAAAACATGTATCATTATCCACCTCAATTTTAAGTGTATTCATTCCTGATTATCTCACTATGAACAACCATGTCAACCTTGTATTATTTTACAATCACATTATCCTCTTGTTGGTTCCAGGCACATGTGGGAGGACACCAAGAATCTTACTAGTGATCTCCACCCACCTGGCGTGGAGGTGTGGTGCATGTATGGTGTGGGGCTTCCAACTCCCGTGACATACATTTACGACGAGGAGTTTCCCAACTCAGACCCAGTGGACTTTGTTTACGCCGACGGGGATGACACAGTGGACAGCTTCAGCATGAGTCTTTGCAAACGCTGGGCGGGACAGCAGGACAAGCCCGTCCATGTCACAGAGTTCCGAGGACTGGCCCACCTGGACATAGTGTTCCACGAGAGGGTGCTCAACCTAATCCAGCAAATCCTGGAGGGCAAATCAGAGACACCCAAAGAGATTGACATCCGATTTCAACCCATATAGCAGACAGCAGCATTTAAGAGTTTAAGAAACAAAAACACATGGAGTGCTGGATTTGTATATTGCTGACTTTTGAGTCTGTTCAAGTGTCAAGCAAGAAACACATTCCACATAAGTCCAACCTTTATCAACACCACGCCAAACCCAAATAAGTGCAGCACTTCCAAACCAATCTGGACCTGCAAGTAATCTAACCCTGAATGAATTGTAGCTGAAAACCACGTCAGAATGTAAAACAAATCGAAATATAAAACCATTTTGATGCCTGTGTTTTGTGTTTCAGTGGAATTTTTCTCAGTGCCATCATTTCCTTTTTCAGTGACATATTTAATTATCAGTGCCAAAGCTTACCGTCACTGTTCTAGCTCCACAGGTTTGACCCTAATCTGTATATGTCTATATCCAAGCTGTGTAGTTTGTTGTCTTCCTTATGTTTGCTGGTGATCGACTTACAATAATTACAAACATAGTATTAGGGATTTTTAGGATGGTTCATTTAATGTTGTAGTCTGTGCACAGTCTATTCAGGCAACTGGAATTCCTGTTACATAGATCTGTACAAAAATAGACAAACCTGCTTTGTTTACTTTTGATGGGTGATTAATGACTCATCACATCAGTATTATGTCTTAAGTGCACACACACACACACACACACACACACACACACACACACACACACACACACTGATATATTTGTCATTTTATATGGGTAGCTAGAGTGTGACTAATAATTAGATTAAAGATTATTATAGGTTATAGTGACCTCACCAATAGCCTGTTTTTATTGTGTATCATGTGACTGTAATATTCCTTAGATTTATATATGTTTAGACAGTCTTATATGTGTAAAATCTATTTTTAAAATTATGATAAGATCAGTTTTTTTCCTCAGGCTCATATACTTATAGTAGCTTATACACAGATATTAAAGTAATGATGTGAATGTACACTGTTTTGAATACATGCCAACCGTGGTTGTTTCCACTTATAATAAAGAATCTAATTTCACAAAAGTCACGTGTGCCAAATCATTAGTTCAGATCCAGTACAAATGTTTAACTTTATCTCTCCTGTCCGTCGGACTACATCTGCGGTCGATGACTTTTGACTTGATTGCTGCTGGAGTTGCGTTGCCGGGTGAATTGCTCTGTCATCAGGACCTCGTGATCACCACCTTCTTCTTCCCTGATCGGGCACATTGTGATAGATCTTGTCTGAAGGCTCTTAATATCAAACCACCACCCCTGCAGAGCTGCACACCGAGGAGGCGACCATCATGAGCTCTTGGCTATGAGACATCAGGAGCCATGGCGGCTTGGCACCGGATAACCGCCCTCTCTTCGCTGCTCCAAGTCGGTTTGTTATTGTTGCTGTTGTCGGCTCGGAGCAGCGGGAGACCGTTGGAAAAATGTCCCGGCGACAAGCCTTGTCAGCTAGCGAAACCTCCCGTGGTCCTCAGTAAGTGTTGTCTTCAGTGTTTCCAGTCTTGTTCAGCTCACTGTCTGTTGCTAAACAATTGCGCAACTCACTGCCATCCTCAACAGCTAGCTACGGAGGGCGATATTCAAGATAGGCCAAACTCCATTCAAAATAACATCAATTTAAGCTCTTCCTTGCTTCTCTCAAATGTTTTATGAAGCTTAAAGTGTATTTCAACACCTTTAAAATTACTATTTGGCAGTCTTCAATTCGGCTACCAAATATTTATGTAATTTAATATATACGTCGTGTAAATTTAAACTTTTGTTAATGTTTGGCCTGTTGGTCCCATTATCTTCCTCCAGCATAATACCCAACGACTCATCGAAGAGAGCCGGGTTATATGTCGCATTTTATTTGAAGAAGAGCAGTTTTGAGTATTACGTTTGTGCTGTATCGAACATAAGTTCCGGTCGACCCCGAAAATGTGTGAAGTCATCGTTTGTTAGGGATTTAATTTCGCTTTTAAGGGAGGCGTTTTACGTTGCCATATTCGCGAACGGAGTTTGGCTGTGTATTGTAAGGGAAAATAACTCGGTTATCGCCGATGATTAGCAGAAAAAGAACGTAATACCACACCAATGTTGGTATGCATTTGTGAGATTGGTAAACATTTAATCCGTTTTGTCCTTATACATCTTGTACATTGTGTTCTTGTGCTCAGTGAGGGCAGCTTACGGTTGATTGTTTACAGTCAGAGCTGGACTCTGGTCATATGACTGAGCTGGAACACAACATGACTCTCAGCACTGCAGCCTATCAGCTCCTCAGGAGACTGAGGGAGGTCTGCATGCCTAGACCTTTCTAGACTCTGTTTAATCCTACAATAATGTGTGTCACTTTTATGTTTATTTCAGATCATAACCCAGGTTTACAGCCCCTGTCATGTACATGTCATCCCCCTCCACTCAGTTATTGAAAGGGTCTTGGGTTCAGAGGAATCTTATCTGTGTTTGGCTAAATTACAACCACAGCCTCTGTCTGCCTACATATGTGAGTGATAAGAGCCTGTGTAGCTATTTGACCTACAGTGATCCCTTGCTGTTTTATTTGTGCTTGTGGTTTAACAGCCAGTGTGTCCATGCACGTAGTATGTATGTGTTTATACCAATAGTAGTAATAATTGTGAAGGTAAATGTGACTTATCTCCCTCAGAATGACTATTTGTATATCACTTAGTCATGTAAGACAATGGATTGGTGTTATAAAACACACATCAATGTGGCATTAGGAAAACATGTTTCCTTACTTTCCATCTGTCTTCAAATAGATGCTACTGTCCTGTGATTTATTTTATTAATAGTACAGTAGGAGCAAACAGCCATTGCACAAACCTTTAAATGACTATTGACACTCAAACTGATCCCTCCAAAGAACCACAAACAGTACAACATGACAGTTCTAGACGAAAGCCTGTGTTTAGTTTCTGTAATTGTGTGTTAAACAGACAGTGAGGCAACCAGAAGGGCCTGTTCATCTAATTTGACAGACAGAATGCAAAACTAGCAGCTGAAGGAGGCAGAAACACAGACCATTCACTAATTCAGAACTCACTGTCAGAGAATACAATCTAAAGCAACACATTTTCTAAGCTGTGACTGTTGCTGCAAACATGGAGCCATAGTAGTGGATAAACATGCTGGCTCATTCTGAGATTTGGTGCTGTTTTATCAAAAGAAAAGCTCAAATGAAAACATTTCTGGAAAAAAATAACACTTAGACAAAATATTGTTGAGTCAGTTTTCATTTTGACAGTGCTGACTATGTGATTCCAAGAAATATTACCTCAGGTTATCTACCATTTATTTCCCTAAACTTCAGACAAATGATACCCTTTTCCTTTACGTTTTTTTTGGCATTTAGACACATCTTTACAAAATTCTGTCGAAACATGTTGCGCAATATTTACAGTTGAACAAACGTTGATGAGGCTAAAAGGTATAGTTTCACAGGCCCTTAAAACAAGTCAGTGATGTTAAAAAATTCCACTAACTGTCAGTCTTTTTTGTATCGATATTTGGACACGTTTTTGATTTGTGTTTAAAACAATACAGTCTCCGTTAATTTTACACTTACGAAGGTACCAATCTAAATAAACAAAACAGAACAGATCTACAATTAGATTTTCAACCTAGGGCTGCACAGATGAAACATTCGGAAAGAAAATCAGATGGTCCTCAACTTGCATTTGAAAAAAATATCCTTTTTTATGTGCCTGGGACGTTTTTTGCGCTTGTATTGAAAGAGGTATTGAATAGGGGTGTGTATTGGCAAGAATCTAGGGATACAATACATATCACGATACAGAGATGAAAAGAAAAGAATCTAATTTATGGAAAACTCATGGTATAAAGAACACTTCATGCTGTTATAGGTATATAATCTGTGTAAACAGTGTATTTTCATACTGTCAGAACTAGCGGTTGGAGGGTTAAATACAACACACAAAATAACCACTGCCAGAAATGTTTGCATTAAAACTACTGATTAAATATCGATATAGTACTTTTGAGAATCGTTATAGTATTGCAAAACGAAATATCGCAATATTTCAACGATATCGATCGATATTTTCTCACACCACTAGTATAGGATATCATTTTTTTGTACTAGTATGTATCAAACTTCAAAAATCTGGTAACGTGACAACCATATTGCTTTGGGCTGTTATGGAACTTTTTATTCATTGGATTAAAATGTGCTATATCGGGATAGGTATCGTTATTGGGATATGAAATGACCTATATCGGGATATGAGATTTTGGTCATATCCCCCAGCCCTAGTCATCAGTCATTTAGGACAATCTTGCTGTGACAGTGATGAAGCTGATATGCAACTCATTGCTACTGTGGCTTCATTGCAGTTCCAGGGGATTTAGGAAACCAGTTGGAGGCGAAGCTGGATAAACCCAGTGTGGTCCATTACATCTGCTACAAAAAGACCGACACCTTCTTCACTCTGTGGCTCAACCTGGAGCTGCTGGTCCCTGTGGCCATAGACTGCTGGATAGACAACATAAGGTATGACCTGGGTCTTTCTGTTCACGTTCAGACAACGATAAAACAACAAATAGACTTGCACTGATTAAAATTTTTTGGGCCGATCCCAATTTTCGATTTGCAGAGTGTTTGGAATGATTTCATTTTTTTCAAATTGCAATATTTTGCAATATTTTCTGTCTTTCCTTTTATTAAAACATTTTAACCAAGATACAATCAGCTTTTCAATAATCATCTCAAACAAACAAACAAAAACAGTGACACAGGTTAAGAAACATTTTCCTTTTTGCTCAGATATTACTTCAGGTACAGTATTAAAATAAATAAGTAAAAAAAGACATACATAAATAAAAATAATAATTCTTGGTGTAGAGCATTTGTGGGTAATTTCTTGAATAGACAAAAAAGTAAAAATATCTCCTGTGGAAAATTCTTCGGGACGCACCCACCAGTAAGCACGCGGACACGCGCAACTTCAGCATGCGGACACGCGCCTTGTCAGTTTCAAGCGGCACAGTGCAGCATTAAGTTTAACACGGACAATTAACAACTTTCTCCTTCTCTCCTTCACAATGTCAATCATGCGGCGGGCGGAAATTTGACCGGCGTTTTAAATCGGCATATTTTAGACTGACCGGCCAGTCACAGGTCACGGCCAATCATGTGAAAACCGGCCCGATTCCGAGCACTGCCGATTAATCGGTGCAAGTCTAAAAAATACTGTTTGTTAATGATAAATTCATCCACCTCAGCAAAGTGCACAAGATGTTCTCGTTTTTGTCACGTCTTTCTCATTTAATGACATCAGAACAGCAGGGAAATCTGATGTTGTCGTTTCTTTCAGCTCTTACCCCTATCTTATTTTATCTGAAGAGATCGTGAAAATTACATTTTAAAATTAGCTGTTAATATGTGGTGATCAGTGTTATATTTTTCTGTGGTATAGGTGTGCAAATATGTTAAACAAACCTTGCTGTTTTTGCGGGGGACGTTGGTGAAAACATGCTGTAGTGCAAATTCCAAACTACAGATTCCTGGAGGTGCTGTTGATAGGATGACGGGTGTAGGTAGACGGGGTCGTTGACCTGGTCGACTTTGTGTTGACCATTATCAACCTACATTGGATAAACTAACCTTTGAACCCTTTGTTAATCAACATGGTATGGAAGGACACACGAGGGTGAGATAGAATAGATGTCTCCATCAGCATCAACTGAAAAACCCTTCGAGGTCAGGTATTGAGTCAGCCTCTGTTTTAGCCATTCAGCTTCTCGTGTCATATGATTGTTGGTGTTTTATTGGAACAAGGAAATAGATATTATATTAATTTGTAATTTTTTTATTCATTTTGACATGAGATATGTGAGCTCCAATAAGAACTGTCGTGATGGAATTAAAAAGACATTTTGCATTAATGTTGAGTTATTGTTGCGGCCCTTGTGCTCAGGAAGTGCTTTTACTTATCCAGACTAATGTGATATCAGCCAGATAAAATGCTTCTGTTACTTCTCATCTGTGTAACTCTAAACTGACAGCCTCTTAAACTGCAGTTAGAGGACTCATTTGATAATCTTGAACTACGTTATCTTGACTAATGACGTGCTTTTATTGTGAAATGCAGATAACTGGCTGATCATATGATTACACTCATGTGACTCGCTGTCATGGCACTGTGGTTATAAACAAGACAGTTAACCAAAAGCTCAGGAGCCACCTTGCACTTATGTTTGGGCGTAAAGCCAGCTCATGTGACTTCAGCTGAACAGTGGCCACTATGAACACAAGTGGCATTCACAGGATAATGGTAAATGCAAATAGAGGACAGTGATTAAGTCAGCAAACTCTCAGCCTCAGTAGTGTCAGTTATTCAGCAACTTACTATGTAAAGATTGCTAATTTTGTACATGTACATGTTGGATTTGTCAACTGAAATCCACTAATGAATGGATCCATCATGTGTTAATGGATTTTGTGACTCCTATTCTGCTTTACAAAGGCAAAAGACTTCAACTCACCAGAGTGTAGAACAGAGAAAATATACGTCAGCATTGTTTTGGTGTCCAGTTAAATGAATTGTAGGCATAATATTGGAACTTTGGCAATTCTTTGCTTTTTAAAAATATTTAGTAACATAAAAATGCTTGACTTTTGACCCCTATTACAAACTTAAGGTACTCTGCCATTGCACTGTATGCAGATTAATAAGGGCATCAACTTCCATTTGATCTCTCACTTTGTTGTTGATTACAGTAAACAATATACTGTATGATAATAACAATGACATAGATAGAATCTAGTGGTATATCAAGAAACTAACCACGTAATATAATATGATTAAGACTATAACAGTATTGCTCCGTTCCATTTACCTTGTAAGTCGAAGGTCAGAGCTCGGAATGACATCACTACCGAGTTGATTGCGTTGCAGTTTAACAAGTTGGGAAAACCAATACCAGTTGATAAAAATGCATTACACATAACACTGTAGCAGCATGTCCACAGGTTGGTCAGAACTGTGTGTGTACGACTGTTGTAATGAGACACAAATAAGACAGAAGTGCTAATAAACAGTATGTTACTGTGGCTTTTACTGCTGTTGATGCACAGAGCAGCCATACTGGATTTCGAGGTTAGGGTTGGTGAACCTTCTCCAGTTTTCAAAGTAGGAAATCCCGCTTCAGGGAGCATTCCAAGTTGAAATTTCCAACAGGGAACTCGGAAATACCGACTTCCCATCACAGATGGAAAGCATCATAACTTCATTCTAAGCACAACAAAACAAAGTCAGAGAACGTTGAGTGGAGTTATGGGATTTTGTCCTGTTTTCTCCTGAACTTATAAACAACAGAGGACACAGGACATTTGTCCACCTGACAGAGAAGGTCCTTATTATTCCAAAAATACACTGAAGGTCTTTTGCCTCTGTACAGCAGTATTATTCTTGTTTTGTCTTTTTTTGCAGGAGAATCATGCTCTACATTTTAAAATTGCAGTTCTCATAATTTGGGGGCTTTGGGGAATGTAAACAGGAAGTTAAATGTTGCCTTGGAGTCAGACAACTGTCACTGGATTACTTTGATACTGAAGAAAACTGATAAACGTGATATGATTCTTAGGCAAGTTCCACAGTTGTAAAGAGCGTCTTTTCTGTGTCATTCTGGGAAGTGGATGTACGTATATTCACGATGATCAGTGGATCTCTTGGAAGTGTAGAATCTTTAAACATGTGAATCATGTCTGTGTGACTTGACCGAGTTATAATTCCGTGTAGGAGGACAGATTTTGACACAAATTGCAGCTTCAGTATCTTTTCTCCTCCTCCTCCCAAACCCAAATTCATGAAATAATCCGAACCTAGACTACTTGAATGACAGAGCCTCTGTGTGTGTGACCTGAGTCATGCTACAGGTTTGTACATGTTAAGCTGAGTCAAGCTAAATGGACACAGCACAAGTGTTAGTATCTGAGTCACTGATTCACAGCTTTAGTCAGATAACTTAAATAATTCAGGTAAATGAGGGCAGGACTCAAAGTTTTAACAATCATAAGTTAAACTAAAATAATGTTAATTAGAATTTGCACTTCCAAAAAAAAATCAAGAAACAGTTAGAGCGATCATCTAGCATCGCTAGATAGATTTACAGCCTTTGAAAAATCTGAATTTCATTTTAGTTTGAAAATATCTTCTGCTAATGTTTGCTTTTGCCAAACCTAGATGTCCTCTCGCACGAGTTTTAGAATTAGGGAAGTTGAAGTCACACAAAACTAACAAGGTGTTGGAGTGATGGCGATTTAAAATGGGAAGTGTTTCTGTCACCTTTAATAAGATGTGTGTGTGTGTGTGTGTGTGTGTGTGTGTGTGTGTGTTTTACTGCAGATACAGAACTGACACTGATCAAATTCTCCTTGTGTGTGTGTGTGTGTTTGTGTGTGTGCATGTGTGCGCAGGCTGATTTACAACAGCACCACACACAGCACCACGTCCCCTCCGGGCGTGGACATCCGCGTCCCGGGGTTCGGACAGACGTATTCACTGGAGTATCTGGACCCCAGCAAACGCAGTGTGGGTGAGTTAAAGGCACCAAACCAAACAGTAAATCCATCCTCACAAATACAGACGAACAAGAATGACATTGTTAGTTTTCTCTCTGGGTATGAGACTGAAATATATGCTGCTTTATTTTTTGTGTGTGTGTGTGTGTGTGTGTGTGTGTGTGTGTGTGTGTGTGTGTGTGTGTGTGTGTTTCCTAGGCATGTACTTCTTCACTATAGTGCAGGCGCTGGTGGAGTGGGGCTACACCAGAGATGATGATGTCAGAGGAGCTCCCTATGATTGGAGGAAAGCTCCCAGTAAGCAACCATACACATACACTTACATTCATCCCCTGAGCTGTTATCCTAACTGATCAGTGATGACCTATAAAACCCAAAATACACCTTTTCATTCTTATGGTTTTCATGGTTTACGTAGCACTTGTGTGGCTGCTCTTCACGAGGACTGAAATATAAGTACACAAAACATAATAGCTGGTGTTTGGAGAGCCTGTCTGTGCTTTGTTTGTCAAAGCAATTGGAACATTTACGACATGGGACACACAGAAAGAGTTATGGTCCGTCAGCAGAACTTCCTGAACCATAACTCTACTAACTTTTTAAATAAAAAATATCTTGTAGAAGTAATCCATTGTGCTGTGTGTAATCCACACAACACAGTACCTGAGTAGGCATTAACATGTTTGTTTATTTTGAAAGAGGAAAGTCAGAATAAAAGGGGACACATAGCATGGGTAGGTGTGGGAAATTTTCCCCGTCAGACCACATATTTCAGCTGGTGCACTCGCTTGAGCGCTCATCTCTTCAAACCAGGAAGCAATCAGACCATATTATCTTGGCGTTGCCCCAAACTAATAATGGAATTGCAGGGAAACTCACAGCTGGGCCAGTGGGGGAAGTTTGTTTACTAATTTTCTCCGTTGTTCTTTTGTCCTCTCTCAGATGAGAATAAAGAGTATTTCCAGAGGCTGCAGGACATGATTGAAGAGATGGCGGAGAAGGCTGGCGGGCCCGTGGTGCTCATTGCTCACAGCATGGGCAACATGTACACCTTGTACTTCCTCAACCAGCAGCCACAGGCCTGGAAAGACAGATACATCAAAGCTTTCATCGCTCTGGGACCGCCATGGGCAGGGGTGGCCAAGACCCTCCGCGTGGTCACCTCTGGTAAGAGATGGAAGCTGTATTATGGAAACAGTTTTAGCATGTATATGTGCGGGGTCAAAGCCTGTATTATGTTTTGTTGTAGCTGTCTAGAGAAGTCCAGAATGAAAAGAGTAAAGAAGACCGCATGATAAGAACTATGATGTTACAAAAAGAAAAACAAAGAGATAACGTTGAATCAGATAAGGAATTTCCAGCACAATTTCACCTGCTTCTAAGGTGCATGAAGAAGGGAAAAGTCTGAAGAGGTAAAACTGCAGTATACAGAAAAACTTTGTCAGACCAACACGTTTCAGCTTGTGGCCTCTATGGATGACCCAGATGAAGGCTACAAGCTGAGGCACGTTGGTCTAACAATAAAAGATAAACCTAATGCTTGCTTTTTGATGGCAACCTATAATTTAGGCATCACTCTTGAGGTGATAGGACTGGCTTGTGACTTAATCAAGAGACAAATGTTCCATCCTCTTAAGACATCATAGATATGTTTCATTTGTCCAAATAAATATCTGCTGTTGTCTGAGGTGGAAACAAAACTGAAATGCCAAATCTAATAGTTATATCTGAGCAGCTACGGGTGAATGGTTCCCTGAGACCAACTTGCTAATGCTAGTTAACTGGGACAAAGATGCCTCTCTAACCTCAATTGCTTTTCGTCATTAAAAATGTAGATTAATGGTGTCATGTTACATCCTTACTGAGCAGTGAAGTCCCTCAAATCTTAAGACGTGACCGATGAGTGCAGTTTGAAATGATATGACAGGAAAGGCCTGTGGAATAACCCCAATAATGTGCAGCAATTGTTCTCATCACTCTTTGTTCCACTGTTGCATTACTTCATAACTGCTCAGACCAAATTGCATAAAGGACAGTTACATCAGATCCTGTATGTTGGTAAATGTTTCCCTGCCCCACTTGACCTGTAACTGACACACAAAGGATTAAAGATCCTCTTTAGGAACTGATTAAACCCTTAGAAACACATTTGCAGTCATCAAAATTACACATGACATCCCTTCATACCTTAAAATGCAGCTCTAAGCCTTTGCCTCATTTAGTATTCCTGAAGTTATGAGTACGCAAATTAGCCCCACCCCTCAGAGGCTTGTCTGCAGCTGGAGCGTACCTGCTCATCACTTCAACTTCTGCCTGTAGACAGTAATAGATAACATGAGTCTTTAGCTTGTCTACTTATCAAACCGCTAATAGTGCTGCTAATGTTAGCTAAACCTTGTCCGCAATCACCATCTCTGACAAAGTGAAGTGAAATTGCAACTGAACTTGCAAAATATGACACGTAGCAACACCTGGGTTCCCCACATTTCACTGTAGCATTATGGAAAGCCCAAAGTTGTTGCTATTGGTTCCCTAGGTTTGTGACATAACAAACCTTGGACGTCTGACTCTGTATTCTTGAGACACTGCAGGTCCGAGGAGAAAATGTTCAGCCATGGTGTTGACTGCTTAGTTTGCTTATGATATGACATGTGGCGTATAAAAACACCATATAGACAAGTTTAAAAAGGTGAACACTTGACTTTTACTGGAGGGGGTGTTTAAACAATACTTGGCAATACATTATACTTTATATTTGTGTGTCATTTGTTTCAGTTGCATTGGCATTCAAAAGTTTTGAGTCACCACTTACATCAATATTTTTGTTCTATCCTTAAATATTGGCCATTTTAACTGAGATAAAACAGTCTTCTTTACATTTGAAATCGTTTTGGCCCCAGAAGAAGAGGAATTAAAGGATTCAAACTCCAGTCCAGAGAAGCATAAATGAGCCTCGATCATTATTGAACAACAACGGTGCAATTGAGCTCTAAATATTTTGGAGCCTATTTTTCTTTTGGCCTTCTGCAGTCTACCTAGTGGTTGGAATGAAGAGGTTTAAACTGATTTGTCAGTCGACAGTATGCTCAGCTGATATTCCCGATCCAATCCCAATTGTGCTAACCTAAAACTAGATTAGCAAACCTTAGATTAACATTGCCTGTTCATTCCAGCTTGTTAGAGGCATTATTTTGCACTTGACACTGAGACAGGAACCTGTTCCTATTTAAATCTGCACACATGTGGATACCATGCTTCCCTTTTTTTGCTCAGAGGTATATTTGTCTGTTTCTGTCCTTCCAGTTGTCTGGTTGAACCATTGTACAATGTTACGTGTTCCACGTACAAAACAAACGCTTCATACAAAATAACGTCTGTTTGCGAATAAGACTTTCTCGCTCTTGTGGCCGGAGATTCCAAACTTTACAACAGTTTTATGTCTCTCAGGACATGAGTAGTGTTTTTTGTTTTAAAGAAGTCACACAATGAAACTCACCTTGTTGGTTTGGGTCCGTGGCTGAAAATACTCTGCTCAGTTTTACTTCTCTGTCACTGGTTTCTTTTCTCTGCCTACAGGTGACAATAACCGCATCCCTGTGATCAGCCCATTGAAGATTCGCTCCCAACAACGCACTGCTGTCTCCACCTCCTGGCTGCTCCCCTACGCCCACTCTTGGCCCAAAGATCAGGTCTGTGTGTGGTGGACAGGCGTTCATCGTTTTCTTTCCCACCAGGGAGGCTTAAATTTTCTCCTTCTTTCTTTGTCACATTTAGTTTCCGTCTTCCTCTGTTCTGTCTTTTGTCCACCTCCCCCGGCTTCAAAAGGGTTCAGTATCTGTCGTCAGTGGAAATTTCCAAAACAAGATGTCGACTTGAAACTTTGCAAGCACATCGACTGTCGATCGTGACGTCAAACCCCCTTTTTATAAATCAAATAACTAATTAACCAAACTTATCAGAAAAACTAACAACTTAAAAACACACAGTAGCGTGGTAAGAACTATTTAAAATGACAGAAACCATCTTTGGGAAAGATTTATTTGACGTGTACTTTGGTTTTGGCCTGTGTCCCATCCATTAACATGGAGGAGGTGGCCTGTACTGCAGCCAGCCACCAGGGGGCGTTTGAGATGTTATGGCTTCACTTTTAGGGAGCTATCTTGTTGTCCATTTTTATTATACAGTTGTTTTTTTTTAGTTTTTCCAGAGAACAATCTTAACTCATCAACCTTCTTACAAGCTGCAGCAGGCAACTTTATTCCAGTAGAAAAGCTCTGATAAACCCATCAAACAGCACACTGACAAAGTTAGCATCTAGCCGATGTAAAAAGTGCAGCATTTAGCATCTAAATGGAAAGATATTTCCCTCAAGATTTGGTGGAAACAAAAATAGAGCTAAAAGAAGAATGATTTTTGCACAAGTAGACAAAAGCACTTCTTGTATGTTAGCCTGTGCTCATTTGGCAGTTACTACTGATAATGGGACGATATTGTCACAGAAGCATAGTTCCCACCCTCTGGTTTCCCCCCAAGTTAACAGTGTTAACTCTGCTAGCATTGTTGCCATTGTTAGCTCTGTTTATTGAGTTAGCACTGTTAGCTGCTAGCCACTGGCCCAGCCACTTCCATGTTGAGAACCATGTGGAGACAATCCCGCCCCAGACTCTGAACTTTGGAAATGCTCTGAATGTCACACTCAACTCCTTTAAGCATTTGGTAGAAGTAACAAAATTTTCTCCATCCACCAACAGGTCTTGGTGCAGACGCCCACCGCTAACTACACTGTGCTGGACTACAAGCGTTTCTACACAGACATTGGTTTTGAGGACGGCTGGCTGATGCGGCAGGACACGGAACCGCTGGTGGCTGACCTCACTCCCCCTGGCGTGGCTGTTCACTGCCTGTACGGCAGTGGCGTCCCGACGTCACAGGCCTTCCAGTACTCTGACAAGTTCCCCGATGTGGAGCCCACGGTGGTGTACGGTGAAGGTGACGGGACGGTGAACCTAAATAGCGCCATCCAGTGCGGTCGGTGGGTGGGAAAGCAAAAACAGCCTGTGAAGTTACAAGAGCTTCCGGGGAACGAACATGTGAACATGTTGTTGAACTTCACGACTGTGGCTTACATCAAGACTGTGCTGTTCTCCCCCTGACGCTGGCAGAAACTGAGGCTGATGGCTTTGCGTACACACACACACCCATACACACACAGAGCCATACGAAGGACAGACACGGACTTGCTCATCTCGCCTGTCTCTCTGAACATTGACTGCCAAATTACTCCTCTTACATGCCACATTGCTCAAGAAGAAAGTATTGACATTTTGTAAAACAACTGCAGGATTAAACTAATTTTAAATTAATTTTATAGCTGTAATTATATAACTTACGTTAATGTCAGGTTGTTTACTGTTGAGTAAGCCTAAATACAGTGACTTTTTTTATTGGTCCCAGCTTTTAAAGAACCCCAGATTTTACCTACTAAATCTGCGTTATTCTGATAAAGGACACGCTTATGTTTAAATCTAAAACCAGGGATATACTATACTGTGCCACTTTCCAGAGATATTAATCAAAATCAGATCTTTTTATTAATGTTGTGAAAGAGATTTCTGAACTCCTTTGACTCTAATGTTGTTGGGCTAAGCACATGCTGTTTTTGTATCTTCCTCAGTGCAACAGGTCACATGTTTCAGTGTTTGGTAAATGTTCAAAACCAAAACAACTTGATACGTCTTTTTTGTCTTTTGATTTCTAGTGATCCTTTTGTTGATCTTTTTTTTTTTTTTTTTTTGCATGCAGCCAAGCTAAATGCCCCTGATGGTCTGAGGGCTTTGTTTTTTGTGTCATTCATATTACATGACTTGTGTGCCGAAGGACTGGAACCACACCTGGGAAGCATAGATGTTTATTTTAGTCACAATGAAGCCACTCAAAGGTCAAACTAAAAGATTAAATGGTTTTAGACAAAAACACCTCAACTCAAAGTCCACTTACCAGATTTTTCAGGAGCTTTTATCACATCTCACGCTGTTAATGAATGAAAGGAAACGCCTTTACTCGTTGATGAAGACTGGAGGAGCAGAGATACAGTTGAAAGCTCCAGGAAATAGAGTCATGTGATTTGTTTTGTATAAAAACAAGACTCAAATAGTGGAACTCCGGTATTTTTCCAACCTGCACCCTATTTTTCCATGTTTTTGTGTCTGAGTAACTTGTGAGAACAACGATTTTTGAATTCGTCCAGTATTGAGTGAGATTGCTGCAGCGAAACAGGCTACAATATAGCCAACGTCAGGGTAGGTGCATCTCGCCAGCTGACGTCTATTAAAAGAGTTAGTGTTTTTTATCACTAACAGGCTCAGATTGTTATTAAGAGTGTGTGACATCATTACAGAGGGACGCTAAAGAGAGATTAAATGGTTTTCCGTAGCCTTTGCTTGTTCCAGTCTGTTTGGTGTCCGAGTCTCACCTTGAAATATTGCACTTTTTCATATTACACTACTCAGTCATGACACTGATAATCTTTAAGAGAAGAGTAAGATACACTCACACACTCCTCTCTCCAACTCTCATTCATGTTTCCACCGTTTTTTTCCTGCAACAAGTCACCTCGTGAGATGTCAGAACGAGACTTCTCCTGAAGCGAGACTTGGATGCAAAACAGACCAGAACAGGCAAAGCACACAGAAAAATAATTGTCCTTTCCATAATGTTGTAAGACTCTCATAGTAATACTTTAAATGTATGTAAATTAACGAGGCGCCCTGCCTCGAGGGGTTACTTTGTAACTTGTTTCACCACTTGTAGCTGCAGCACTGTCTTTCCATATTGGACCAGTGTCATTGTTCCCATGAATCACTTAGACACAAGAACATGGAGAAAAAAAAAAAAGGGTCTAGGTGAAAACAAACAAACCCAAACAAAATGGAGTTCCTGTTTAAACAAAAAGACTTCTCAAAAACTAAACTTGCCTTAAGGACTTATTACTAACTTTTTCCGGTGCTTTCACCTGCATCTCATGTTTGCTCAGTTGTCCTATCCAAAGTCTCAGGCTTTAGGTCATGTGATGAAGCTTTATCCGCTGGTGTCCAACATAAGATGTAGGTGAAAGCACCGGTTCTTACTTTGACAATCTACTGTTTCTGATGTCAAGAAAGAGCTTTCAAGCTAATTTTTCCATAAAATTTAAACAAATAAACTCATTTTAAATTTTGTTGCCTTCTGACTGCATCAGAAACAGCTTAATAGTAAAGACGGGCTGTTTTTTTAAATGGTTTGAATTAGTGCTTGATCATTCACGCTTAACCTAAAATTAAATAACCAGCCATATAATGCTTTCTCTTCACTTCCCATGTCCTTTACAGTACATTTTAATAGTTCTATACAGATGTTTGTGCCCAGGTTTAGTTTATGTGCATACACATATGGATTCACACAGGCACAAATGAGGGGACTTTTTTGTTTGATGGTGTAAATCTGATGTTTACTTTACTGTTTATTATTTGTTATTTCCTCTTTCAGTTTCGACAGACTTGAAGAGTTCCAAGTGCAGAGTTTAAACCCGGACTCTTTGTCCTTGCTGACATGCAGTCAAAGTCTCTCTGACCCGAGTGATTGTACTGTGCCAACCAAGATGATAAACTCTGAGTATCATATCTGCTGTGAACTATCATAAATGTGTGTCAAACATGTGCTGCCTTCTATAGAGTAAAATATTTCAAATATTGCATCCAGCATTGACTTTTCTTTGGACAGGAAACCCTGCCCTTTTCAGTTAAAACACATTTTATTTTTATGCACTACGACTGTAGGGCCTTATGCTGGTAGATGAAATGAACACAACTAATTTTAAATGTGTTAAGTGATGACTGTTGGCAAGAAATGACCGCCACTCGCTGGGGTTTCAGTTCTGATAAAATCCACAACTTCCTCTCGAGGCGTTCACATGACACCCCTTAAAATGTGCAGCTTCTCACACATGCGTCTCTAAAGTCTCTACAAGCTTGTTTCAGTCACACATTAACTTCTCTGTACCCTGATACCACCCCGCAACACTGCAACTGTCACACACAAAAATAAGAATAAAACCAGTAGTAACTTTATTTATATACAATATTAGAATACATCATATAATTTGGCTTGATTGTCTTTGTTGGGACACGCCACATATCTATCAGCACTCTGACACTCTGCACTTAAAAGAATACAACATATTGTCATTGTGCCACTAAATGAGTTTCCAGCTCATTTATGTGGCTCAGGGGAACACAGCTTTAAAGGTCCGGGGACAGGGTATTAATATGTCAAAGTTTAAGGCTCCAGAGGGAAGCGGAAGACCTTGTTTCCCGTCCTGCAGCGCAGCTCCTCGCAGTCCAGCCTTAGCACATAAGGGCCTTCTTCGTGGTCATCGACCAGACTCTTAACACACATATCAAAGTATGAAAAGTAATCAGCTGCTTATCATATAGCAGACATTTTGTTTTTGTAGGCCAGCCCTGGTTCCCTCAACAAAAACTCAACAGGATTTTTCCATTGGATTCTGTGTTACTGCAGAAAAACAGTTCTGTGGCAAACAAACGTTTCTGATACTTACATGATTTGTTCAGCAAGATAATCTTCACAAATAAGAACCACTTTTATGATTTTTGAAGCACAGGTGCAATGACCAGTAGTAAATAGCTAATGTTAGGGTATAGACAAACTACACTATGGTCGCATGACTTAAATGCCACCAGCAAAACGAGGCTGTAAAGTCGGGTTTGACGTGATGACGCTCTGTAGTCTCATTTAGCCACCATCTTTTTTAAGAAGTGAGGGCTTCAAAATTCATGAGATGGGTAATGTCGTAAAACAATATGTGAAAGTATCTTTATCTTGTGTTAACCACAGAGTTTATTTCAGGCATCTGACCAAAAATCCCATTCATTAAAAAAACCCATTGACTTCAAGACAAGAGAACCAAAACTGCTAAGACACTAACTCATTTCGAGGTTTTAGGAATCATTCCTGCACCTGTCTGAATGGCAAAATACACATGCAATAAACAACAGACTGTTGTATGATTTTGAAGAACTTGTACATAAAACCTAAGGCCTAACTAGAGCCTGACTCTAAGTTCAGGGCTTTAAAAATGGTAAACAGTATGCTGGCTTATATTCAGTTTTAGAGAGAAACACAGTTTTTGTAATTAAAGAATTATGGCATATGGAGCAGGCATTTTAAAGTTAATAAATATAGTTGTCAGTGCTCTCTGGTGGAGAAAGTATGTCATAGAAAACAGCTTATAAATTATCTCACTCATACATTTGGTATTTTTGTACTGCAGTATCTTATTAGCAAGCACGTATGCTGATACTGATACTGCAGTGACAGACTGCTAATATATGGGTCAAACTTATTGGGGCACTTTAAAATGGACTGAGCAACATCAGTATGCCTCTGGATTTAGAATTGACTTACAATTTGGTGGAACAGTGTCATGATCTAAAAGGAAAAATGAACACAGTGATCTAAGTGTACCTGCATCCCCTGTATGCACTCCTTCATCTGTTCTGTCAAGTCTCCAACACACCAGGCCAGACTCACGTGGAAAGATGGATCCTATAAAACACACCAGAGCAAACATCATGGAGGTAAGACGCCCATGTGCACTGCTTCAGTTTTAATTCTTTCTACAATAAATCACACTGAACACTGTGCTGGGTATTTGATTGTAAAAACATAGCAGTCCCATAAGCTTTAATCAAAATTCAAATGAAACACTTGTTACAGTAAAGACGAACATCCCATTAACTAGTTCAGACCCTGCAGAGTCACCGTATTTACCCAGGTATCAATACTTCAACACCAGGAAAAGACTAACTCTAATGTAAGAGTGACATAAACTGGTCTAGTAGACCTCAGAGGGTTAAATCTATCTGTGTGTATTAAAGTGTGTTGATCAGACAGTGACCTTATAGAAAGTGTCCAGGTGAAACTCTGTCATTGTTCTGTCCACTACTTGGACCAGGTGCAACAGCTGAGCATGCCCAGTACACACTTCCATCCCCAGAAATGTCCTACAGGGTACAACAGAGAGACACACACACACGCAGTCCAGCCATTAATAATCAGTGCTCAGGGACAAACAAATAAACAAACAAACAGACACGTTAGGAATGAAACTGACAGATAAGTCAATAACTTTTTGGCAATAGTAACAATTAAATAGTGCCACACAGCTTACAGCACATTGGCCAGTGACCAAGTCATATATATTTATACTGTATTCATTATAACAAAAAGAGACCATTAAAGGCTGTGACTGTACCTCGTCCTCTCAGCGTTACAATAGACCTTCAGTCTGCCCGCTGAGCACACAAACCTGGCAACAAGAAACAGCAGGAATTAAATTTCCACCATAGTGTCAGCTTCTGTTGTAAACATCATGTTTTTTCTTAACTGTTTTCATGATTCCACCCACTCCTGTGTAAGTGATCCTCTAGGCAGCTGCCAGTACAGTTTTACTTGCCTTGCCTTGAGATAGTCATCATATTGATGGTAATACAGTGATTATATATGACTGCACTCTCCTCTCTTTGTTGTTATCATTTAATTTCCTTTGGTCTTACTGTCTTGCCTTGTTTTGTTGTGATGTTTTAACCAGCACAACCCTTTTTCTGAAATCTTTTGCATTAAGCATTTTACGTGTTGGTCACATGTGTTAAAGGAATAGTTTATATCTTCTGATGTGCGGTTGTATTAGATACTTATTCATAGTGTATTCCCTACTGTACATGTCATTTGGCATGCTCACACTTATGTGAAAAAACTAACAGATCAAATTAAAATAAAATGTAAATAAAAATAAAGATCACATCCTCCTGTGTATGTGTACTGAGCAAACCTCTTGCAGTGCACCAGGCCTGCCCTGAGGCTCTGGGTGAAGGGTTGGATCCAGTGATGTCTAAGCACCACTGTCTGAGACAGGCTGAGGTGGAACTCCTCCTGCGGGGTCAAAACCACACCACGGGCCCTGGCTAATGACAGCAGCTCCTCCAATAACTCCCCAAACTCCTCCTCAATATTGTCTGATGTGGAGAGGAGACAGAGGGGGAAACATGCAGACAATAATCTAAATTAGGTGAGGAATCAGGTTAAATAAATGAAAACTGATCAAACAATCATCATCAATAGAGTATGCTGGTCTTACATGGAAAATAAACATAAGTGGCCCAGTTGCCTCTCTCATGTTTGAAGGAGCGGAGGCGTCCACCATGAAGGGAGCTGTCCTCGGTTTGTGGGTCCACTTCATCTGGAAACATGGCCAACAGGCAACCAGGGAGAGGCAGCCTGATGGAGACACAGCCCAATAACACTGACAGGTTTATCACCCAGGGGTCGGCCATGGCCAGAGGCTCATCAGTGACATTACAACATTCAATGGCTACACTTGGTCCTGCGTTAACATTTGAGAAATGGTGTTTTCTGCGTTCCTATACAGTCTCTGGTAAATCATGTTTGTAAGTCATGAGCCGCCACACACCTTGTCTTAGGGACCTGTTCCTCAATTCTGGGTTTCTTTTTCTCTGGGCTGTCGTCGTTACCACCATCATCCTCTTGACACTTTCGTGACAAACTTCTGTTTTGAGTCGCTGTTGTCGCCGCCTCACTTTCCTCCTCCGAGCTGCTGCTGCTGCTGTAACCAACCAACATCCTGTGGTGTAATAGTGACGTGTCAGGACATCTTAAATTTTAATTAGACGTGTTAATTTGCTAAAAGACAGAGCACTTTAAATAGTTATTTAAACTATAAGGAAAATATTCATGTTGAGTGGCCTCAGACTGTATTTTCCAGCCGCTTCGACCAACCAGTCAGCGTGCCGCAGTCCTGCACTTCCGGTATAAACAACCTGTTGTAATGGTAATTTAGGTCCCACTGAAACATGGCTCACCTCGAATCAGTTCCCCTTTCAGAGGTTTGAACGGTGTACAGTGTATGAATGAGGATTGTGTGTATAGGTGTTTCTGTGTAAAAAAAAAAAATCCTTTGTTTTGCATTTATATATATATATATATATATATATATATATATATATATATATATATATATATATATATATGTGTGTGTCCTTTTTATGTCTTTGTAGAAATACCTTGGTGGGATAACAATGAAGACGCAGTGAATCATTTTAAAGTCATATAGCACAGTTATTATTGCTCTTTTTTAGAGGAGAAACAGATCCGACTAACACTAGTAATAACAGGATCCACAGGTAGTAAAGTCAGTTCAGATACTATGGAGTTTTTAAGAAGCAATATGACACCAGAAGGGATTTCATCAAACACTAAAGCACATTCCCTTGGTGGTAGTTAAATATCATACTTGTCCAAAGTGAAGTATAAGAATTGAGGAGCTGGTTAACCAGATGGATTCCTTGAATAAACCAGTTTTCCAAGAATAATGATTTGTGTTTCTATAATATGCCTCCATTGTCAGGGGAAAAATTATGTTCATAAATTAAAGACAGCTGTCATTATTTTTTAATGATAGTTTTGACTTACACGTTTTACCCTTTGGGACAACAGGAATAGATGTGAAAACTTTTACAAGAGTGTTACATTGAAGCTATCACACACACAACATACACTAGGTTCCGTGTGTGTGTGTGTGTGTGTGTGTGTTGTGAGCATGCCAATTAACTCTTGGTTTATTCATGTTCCCGTGCGCGGGCAGCAGCTCAGAAGCTAGCTGATAGCTAGCTAGCTATTTATATCAAAATGCATATTTTTTTCGCCAGCCGAGGGAATGCCCTCAGAGGCAAATAAATGCATACGTGAAACGACACCGTTTGTGGGGCGATTTGGGAAATCGCGGGGGAATTTTCACCCATTTAAATGACCCGCAAATCCCATTTTTTCGGCCCCTGGAGCCACAGCGCTCGAACAAGAGAGCATCCGAGCACCGTTTGCGGATGTGAAGACGGGACCTAATGTTATTTGGGGGTGTAGCTAACCTACGGTAGACTGGCATTTCATCCGGAATACTCAGCAAGCTTAACTGGACGCTCCAGGTATGTAAATGCGGAATTTCTCACCACTGTTTACATGCACCACTCACTAACAAAGGTGTCGCTGCAGCGGTTACTTCTATGCTGTTATGTTCCCGTGGCTAACGTTAGCCCGCTAGCGTTAGCTCTGTCCTGCGCCGCTGTGGCTGCGTTAGCATGTGGCTAGGCTAGCTAGCTAACCTCCCCTGATTACAGTGATCTTTGCCTGGAGACGAAAAAACGTTATGATGCGCAGACGCTGCCTACCACTTTTTTTTAACCGCGAATCGTTGAGCATTTGGATTTCAGTATAGACAGGGGCGGAACAAACGCAACCAGTTTAATAAAGATTTAAATAGTCGGCTTAGTGTTAATGTTTGTGTCCAAGTGAGTATGTAAATGAATGATCACTTGTGTGATTCTGCGTTCGCTGTTGCACACCTTCAAGTTGTTTACACTTACATTACATTGCATTAGGATGCTTTTAGCCGTATCAGCATGCATTAGATATCATTGTAAGAATGTTTGACATGATTGTGTGATTATTGGATGATAAATGTGACTGATGTAAACACGTTTTTATGAGTTCACACTCAGAGTTGCCCAGTGAGCAGACAGGAAGAATCAGTTATTTTATGAGAGGCTGCCTGCTTTTTCTGGCACTCAGCTAAACCTAATATTGCAGCACTTCCTACTATATTACTAATCCACAGTGTTTAATGTCTCTTTCTGCTGAGTTTACACTGACAAATCATAACTGGCTGCTAAAGCTGATGTAGCAAAATTGCAAAAGCAAAATTGCAATCTGCATTTTTGAAAGGCGTATGTGTACACTAGGCCAGGCGTACTGTCTGTTGAATCAGTGGATTTTGGACATGCAATGTAATGCTGGAGTCCATGGCTTAAACTCAAACACACTGTTGTTGTTGAGTAACTTTATTTCTGCCCATTGATATACTGACTTGCTTTCATTCTTTGATCCATACAGATACCACCTGAAGGCCACAAGAAAGTGAAAGTAGGAGATTCTCTACTATCTCTTTGCACAAGTCTGATCTCCACACAGCTGTTCTCTTCTCATCCATCACAGCTCCTTCACCAAGGGCCCGTGTCGGTTCTTCAGTGCCACTTGCTGCAATGGAGTGAGTTTTTTTCTCCTGTTTTCTTAACACACTCTGAAGCCCTCAGCCCATTATTTAAATATGATCCCATCTCCCTTTTTCTCCTGCAGTTGGGCCACACCAGCTGCCAAACTAAATCCCTACACCCGAGCCCGCATGACAGAGGCGTGGCAGCAGCATGCAGTTGCTCCACCCCAAGTCGTCCACACCATCCCTCCAGGAGCTGAGAACGCGCTGGGCTGTGCGGTGTATGGCATCGTACTGCAGCCGGATGCTACGTCTTTACAGCAACAGCAACAGACCCAGCATGGACAGCACAGCCAACACAGCCAACAACACAGTGGGAGTCAGCAGCATGGAGGTGGGCAGCACAGTCAGCAACAGCAGCACCCCGCCCAGGCCCAGCAGACTTCCCTACAGGTGGGGACAGAAGGACACAAATGTGGGGCCTGTGGACATGATATATCCCACCTGGCCAACCCACATGAACATCAATGCATGGTGAATCAGGACAGGTCATTTCAGTGCACCCAGTGCATGAAGATTTTTCATCAAGCGACAGACTTGCTAGAACACCAGTGTGTTCAGGTGGAGCAGAAGCCGTTTGTGTGTGGGGTGTGTAAGATGGGTTTCTCCCTACTTACCTCTTTAGCCCAGCACCACACATCCCATAATAGCACCAACCCAATGAAGTGTTCAATATGTGAGAAGACCTACCGACCTGGCTCTTCTGGCAACATCACACCCAACTCAAATAATCCCCAGCAGCCCAACAGTGACGGGGCGTCAGCCAGCAGCAGCTCATCCATTCTACCCTTTCCCTCGGCCCGAGACCGACCGTACAAATGCTCCGTTTGCCAGAAGGGTTTCAAACACCTGTCAGAACTCACACGGCATGAGAGGGTGCACACAGGGGAAAAGCCCTTCAAGTGTGACACATGTGACAAGGCCTTCAGCCAGTCATCACACCTACAGCACCACCAGCGAACACACAGCAGTGAACGCCCATTTAAGTGTGCTGTTTGTGAAAAGAGTTTCAAGCATCGTTCCCACCTTGTGCGCCACATGTACGTGCACTCTGGTGAGCACTTGTTCAAATGCAACTTATGCGAGCTGCACTTCAAAGAGTCATCGGAGCTCCTTCACCACCCCTGCCACCCGCAGGGTTCCCGCCCGTTCCGTTGTGCCACATGCGGTAAGGGTTTCAAGCGGCCGTCTGACCTTCGGCAACACGAGCGCACACACTCAGAGGAGCGTCCCTTCCACTGTGACGAGTGTCAGATGAGCTTCAAGCAGCAGTATGCACTGGTGCGCCACCGACGCACACACAAAGACCCTACTGACCGGCCATTCAAATGCAATCTGTGCGACAAGGGCTTCATGCAGCCCTCTCACCTCCTCTACCACCAGCACGTCCACGGCATGGACAACCTGTTCAAGTGCGCCTCATGCCAAAAGGAGTTCAGCCAGTCAGGAGAGCTGCTCAGACACAAGTGTGGCGAGTCGTCCAACTCCTCACCGGACAAGCCGTACAAGTGTGACGTTTGCGGTAAGGGCTACAAGAAGAGTTCTACATTACAGCGTCATCAAAACTCTCACTGCCAAGAGAAGCCCCTTAAGTGCTCGCTCTGCGACCGCCGCTTCTTGTCCTCTTCGGAATTTGTCCAGCACCGCTGTGACCCATCACGGGAAAAACCGCTGAAGTGCCCTGACTGTGAGAAACGTTTCAAATACTCATCAGACCTGAACCGGCACCGGCGTGTGCACACGGGGGAGAAACCCTACAAATGCGGCCACTGCAACAAGGGCTTCAAACAGCGCGAGCACCTCACCAAACACCAGAGCACGCACTCAAGAGAAGGCCAGTTCAAGTGTGTTTGGTGTGGTGAGCGATTCAGTGACTTGGGCTCCTTGCAGGATCACACGGTGCAGCACACGGCTGATGGCGGTGGTTACCCAGTGCCCCAGTGCATATAAAACCTTGAAGACTTTTTCCATTGAACAGACAGTCTAGGCAATTTATGCAGCCTAACTATCACCACATTTGCAGGACAGTCCAGTCTGTTACTATTGCATTCATTCCCACCAGTGATACATCAAGATTTTGTTGCTTTACTAACTCGCGCAAAGCCCTTTAGTACTGTGACCCCATCATTCCATCAGATCCTGAGCTTTTCTCTCCCTGCACTTTGTTTTTTGTTCCACCTCTTTTCTTCTTATACCTGTCCTTTTATTCTCCGCCCTACAATCAGACAGTTGATAGTAGTGAAAAGGCCACAACCACTTAATCTGCCATATTTAATCAGACTGTTGCACACAGAAACAGGTGCCATAATGCATGTTGACCAACAAATACTTATATCCCTCCTAAAGTCCTCCCCTCACACAAGGAAAAAAAAAGAATTGTCCCTTAATTGTCTAATAAGACAGCCATTGTTTTTGGTGTTTTTAAAAATTGTTTGGCACTAATTATGTTTTATGGTGTACTGAGATTTAATAGACAGAGAACTGCTAAACTGATGAGGCCAGAAACTGTCCTGACTGCTAGACTGTCCACTAGAGGGGGTCGTTCCCTTGTTTTTCTTCCCCCCCTCTCTCCCTCAGATAACATTTCTTTCCCGCTCTTCAGTTTCTCCCTCCCTCATTCTTTCATTCATTTTTGTTGTCCTTTGCTTCCTCCTCTCGCTGTCTCAGCCTGTCTCTGTTTTGTATCAGGAAGAGTGGAAAGTCTGACTAAAACCTCAGACACACATGTACTCACAGTCATTTGTCTTTGGTTAGGTGAAGGATGACTGAAAACACTTTTGGTTTTCTTCTCCCCACGGTAATACAGAAACTGTGTATTGACTCTTTTGGTCCCTGCGTCCATATCTGATTTTTTATGAAGTAGCCAGTAAACTCCTCAGTGAATGTGAAGGGAAACAGTGCGTGTGGGGGGGAGTTTGGGGATTTATTGTCCTATAGTGAGATAAATCTGATGGTGAAATGTCTGTGAGTGTATGTGTGTGAGCCACAATTTTTATGGCTGCTACCGTTTGTACCAAAACACCAGTATGAAGCAGCACCTGATCCCAAAGTTGTGTAAACTGAACAACCAAGGATTGATATCAATCTCACCCTTCAGTAGAGACAAATATAAAAAATATATATCTCACACTATTATAATGGTCATATTCCTGCAGACGTCAGTGCTGATAGACTCCTGTGTGCTAAAAATGTCCAACATTACACTTCCTCTCTCAGCCTGTACATACTGTGGACGTGTGAGTGTAATGTCAGAGCTTGTCTTTCTTAAAAACAATATGTAAGAACTGTTTTCGTATTCTTGCTACTTTTTACCATGTGAAATGTTTTGACAAAATGCTCTTTTGTTCTTTTTGTAGTCCATGTAGTGATTGTATCGGTATGTCGTGGGGAATCTCACAGAGCACCCTGCGTGTGTGTGTGAGAGAGAGAGTCTGAGTGTGTGGATGTAAACAGTATTCTGTCTAACAGGGAAATTCAGACTGTAGAGAATTGTATTAGAAATGTTTGAGCAGACCTGCGCCTTTTTAAAAAAAAAAAAAAAAAAATTTATTAACCTTACTGGTCTGTCCGAGCTCTTTCTGCAGGACGAACCTGCACTTTGTGTTAAATATTTTCCATGTTTTGAAAGAAATATTAATACTGTATTTCCTGTACATGTTGCGTTGAGCTGGACGCTGTGTCTGTCTGTCAGAGTGGGGTTTCTACCAGAGTGAATGACACCTTTCCTCCTCTTTGAATGCTATGAGATTCTAGTTGCTCTTAAGAAGCCTGGAAGTATGTTTACGTTAGCTGTGATCGCCATGGTTCTTTTTTCCGTTTGAGCTGTTCCTTCCCCTCTCCTAACCTCACTATTGATTCATGGTTGAATACAAATGGAGGAGGCCAAGGAGACGGAAGTTTATTCTGGCTTGCAATTCATTTCTCTTTGTTTCAGCCTTAAAACGAGGTTGTCATGCCTCTCTGCCTCTTCCACCTCTTCTGCTTTCTGTCTCTGTCCTTCATCATCATGAGAGGTCAGATGGTTTCATCAGCCATCATGTTTTTATTTCCTGAATCTGGCATTATAAAACTGAGAACAACTTGGACTTAAAGAAGTAGGCTATTGTATGTTTTTTTATGGTTTCACATTTGTCTATATTGTTATTATTTTTATTAAACATTAAATTGATATGAAGATCTTTATTCCTCCATGGAGAGACCAGGGCCTTGGGGTACGTTTGCGATAAAGATGACTGTATTTTTTTAACACGTCTGTCAGAGTTGCATTCAGCTTTCACAATTGTTTCTAAAGCCAAATCACAGAAGAAACTATCTTGACGCAGAGAATTCTGTCGGGTGATGGTGCAAAACTTAAATGACAGGAACACATCAGGAAACAATGAGGGCGGGTTCATATTTGCCAAGAACTATAAGTGCTCGAGGACTTGGTAATTGGTGCTGACACATCATCAGATGTGAATAATAAAAAAGTAGTCACTACAGGTGCAGGACAAGGACCTCACATACTGTATAATGCAGACAGCACACTTAACGTGTAATAATAATAGTACAAGTGTACGTTTAAAACCTAAGAAGAATTCCAACCCAGCAGCACTGATTTAGTTATTTGTATTTGTGAGGGCGACTGTCTGTTAGTGCATTAGTCCTGTGTGCGTCGAGTGCTGTTCAGGTGTGTCAGACATTAACGGACCAACCTGAGCATGCAGTGAGGAATACTGCAAAGTGATAGGGAGAAGTGTACCTGTTACATCTTGAGCAAATCTGGGTTTAAAAAATAACTCCATCCCATATCCAACACAGTCAGGGAAAGGAGAGGAAAATCTCCTGTATAAGCACAAATTCAGTAATCCACCCCTCTGCATTTTAGCTGGTGGTTTCAATGGGAAAAGTCAGATTGAGCACCAGTTTACCCCCCGCCCCCGCCATTCTCTCTTTCCTTTTCAGTTTCAATAAATAAACCCGTCAGACCCTGGTGTCTCTTGCTCTCTGCATGCTTGCTGTGTTAGTTCCTGTGTTCTGTCCCTGGGAACTGGTGCTCTCCCCTCCTCACAGCACTGTTCCCTCCCTATAGCTTTTTCAAATTGTACTGTAGTTTATGTGAATGATGTTGAAAAAACGTGAAAAGAAAAAACTTTGTGGCGACGTACAGTACGTGTACATTCATGCTAAGATTATCTGTATGTATGTATGTAGCATTCAATTACACACAGCACTAACAAATAAAACTTTTTTTCATTTATAAACTTACATGCGAGTCATGCGGTTATTTAAGCAGGGAATCAACTGAAACACATTATTAATCTGATTTTTGAGAGTTCTTGAGATTTGTTGGCTTTTTTGAAATTTCTAAAATATTTATAATAAAGGTTATGAAAAATACCACAAAATGTCTCTGAAACAATTTTACAAAATGTGTTATCAGATATAAAAGTACTCATTGTGGAGGATGACCATTCCGTCATTGTTTTATGTATATTTCATTGGATTACTATTTCTGACTCATTAACATGGAAGCCACATTTTCATGCTGTAGCTTGACAAGGTGGCGATTATTTTTATTATATCTGTCTCTCTTTATATAAAATTATAATAATGACAATAATAATATGATATAAGTGCCATAAAATGAAAACACTCAAAGCTATTTCAAGCTACAGTAGGTAACGTTTTCAGCAAATATGACAAAAAGTTACTTTTTTGTAACCATCACTATTTCCTTAAAGTAGTACCTGACACAGATAATGTAAAATATATGTGTGTGTATATATATATATATATATATATATATATATATATATATATACACACATACTGCTCCTCTGCCTCCTCGTAGTGCTCCCAATAGCATTTGCAAGAATCTCGAAAACAACCAATCAGAGCCGAGGGATTGGTAACGCAGCTGTCAATCATGCCAATCACTGCTCATGAACTGCGGTCAAACTGCCAAACTAGCCAGCACTGATCAAACATGAATCAAGATTCTGTTACTGCATTGCCTATTTCTGGCCTCAAATACTTTCAGAAACATATTTTAGTGTACTGTTTAGCTGTAAAATGAGAAACTTTGCTCTTGACGGTGGGTGGTGTTTCATTTTGGCTTGACTGCTGTCAACATGGCAGCCAGGTTACTAACTTCCTTATTTTACAGCTAAACAGTACACTACAATATGTTTCTGAAAACATTTGAGGCCAGAAATAGGCAATGCAGTAACAAAATCTTGATTCATGTTTGATCGGCGCTGCCTAATTGGACATTTCAACCGCAGTTTAGAAGCAGTTACTGACATGACTGACAGCTACTCTCTCTCTGAAAATGGCCTGTGATCGGCCATAGTCCCCTCATGAGCTAGATTTGTGAAGCCTGAAAACAGAGCCAAGTGGAGGCACAGAAGTTGAGTGTTCTTTCAGACCACTTGAAATACAGTATACTTCCAAGTTTGTTATGTTTTTACCCACAACAGCTGAAAGTAAACTGCCTACCTAAACTTTAAGTGCAGTTCTTGGGTAAATCTACTTGATCACTTCTCACCAGTGTAATTTAGATCTGCAGGCTTACATCAAACAACCACAATCCGTCGGCCACTATGTAATTGGATTTCATAAATGGGGAACACCACCAAAAAGTTCAATCAGTATTTGTGTCATCTGTACATCTTTCCCAATTCATTGTTTTTGAGGCAGTTCCAGACTTTAGACCCTATGGCATCACACATTAGAGTTTTAGCACTTTAGTTTTTGGATTTGGAGGAGTGTTGTTCACATTTACCAATTTTTCTGGACCATCTTAGACTGCAGGAATAACATGTATGAATTTTGAAAATTGTGGTAGTTCCTCTTTAATGGTGTATTGTCAGATATCTGATATCATATCAGGCTACAACATAATTTGATTAAATGTGTTACTGTTATTTTTAAGATATTGCTAATTCCTTTCTCAGTGAAATCTACTCGGGGGGGGATATTAGTGCCGGATACAGATAAAATACTGATAATAATTTTTGTCAAAAAGGGGGGAAAAAAAGCCGTGAGACTTTAACTTCTGCCCATCCATCACATCCTGGTCACTAGGGGGCGCTGTGTCCCGGCTGCGCAGCCGAACATCCCATTCCTCATCTTCACCCCGGCAGCCAGCTGCTTTCACATCCGGGCGGCTCTCTCGCTCCTCTTCAATCGCAATCCGCTTCCCTTCCCTGCGCTTTCGACCGGGGAGGTCTGTGGCTGCAGAAGAAACCCCGAATCCCGGGCCCTCCGTCGGCGGCTGGTACCGGCCCCCTGAGGCGCTGCTCCCCCGCACAGCCGGTCGCACATGACGCGGGCTCCGCCGATGGTGGTGCACGGCGCCGAGTGCTCCCCGTCGGTGCGACATCTCCGCGCTGAAGTAGCATCGCTGGCTAACGTTAGCTAACAACATCGATCTCTCTGCTGCTCCACCCCCCTCTCCCTCTGGTCGACCCCCGCTACCGATCCGTCACATCAACAGTTGATTGATAGCTAACACTGGACCACCGAGGGCACCCCCCCCCCCTCCCTGACCGTCCATCGGCTAGCGCTGGAAGCCCACCCGTTTCCTCCCCTAACGTCTCGGATTTGGGGCCCGCAAAGATAGTAGCATCGGAGTTTTAACCCGTGGTATTTAGATCACCGACCCCCTTTCCTCCTTCTCTGTGGCCTTGTAGGGGTCCGTTTCCTCTCTACCTCAACACCCCGATGCCTCCCCGCCCCTGTGTGTAACCTCAGCTGCACTATCAACCCGTCTCTGATCAGCCCCCTTCCCGAGCCCCACCGACATCGGCTCTGCTGCTTCTGACAATCCGACCAAGGAGCGCTGCTCGGTGGGCACTGATTGCGGCGAGCCCCGGCGGACATCTCCGGTTCCCTGTCTCCCTTTTCTCTCAGTGTGGCTGCAGAGGGAAGCTAGCTGGCTGGCCTGTTCAACTTCACACCCACACAGACAGCAAATCCAGTTACCGGTCTACCCCTACATCTCCATCCAGTTTGCCCGTGACCACCTCCTCCCCTACCCCAGCAGATCTCCGTGACACACACCTCACAGCGCCCGAGCCACGGGTCTCGCCATGCCGGGTCCAGTGGCCGGTAGCAAGTCCCGTGTGTACGCAGACGTCAATACGCTGAAGAGCCGGGAGTACTGGGACTACGAGGCCCACGTACCCAACTGGAAGTGAGGACATTTCTGTTTACTGCAGGCTGTTTTAATTGCATGCATGTGATGTCTGACCAGAGCAGCCAGTGGGTCTCTGTTTGCTTGTGTGGAGAAAGAAGAAGAAGAAGAGGAGGAAGAGTGTGGCAGATGGGTGTCTATTATTAAACATCTAGCTGTGAGGGTGTGATGACACCATGACAGAACAGTCTCCCAGCCCACCACCCTGCTGCTCTGCACTGTCTGACACATTCCTCCCCCTTACTTCCGCCTCTGTCCCCATGTTTACCCTGTCTGTTGACTTGAATAACCTCTGTCTTGAGATCACAACCAGAAGTCACTTCATTCTCCCAAGGCTGGGCTTCATGGCAGTGACAACAACACTGATTTAACTGCATGCTGATGCTAAAAAATATTGTTCTCTTTTTCTCACACAAGCTCTGCACTGTTTCTCCGTCTGTCCCTACAGCAACCAGGAGGACTACCAGCTGGTTCGAAAGCTGGGCAGAGGGAAGTACAGTGAAGTGTTCGAGGCCATCAACATCACCAACAATGAGAAGGTGGTGGTCAAGATCCTGAAGGTGAGCAGTCGGATCGTTTGAGCTAAATGCTGAATGTCCTTGCTGAGTGTGGTTTGGAGCTCTCCACTGGAAATGGAGTAAAATAGTGATTTCAGTTGATTGTATAAAGAATGAGATTCTCGTGTGATATGCTCAATTTAATATCTTTGGATTTATGGTCGGACTAAACAAGAAATTTGAAGATGTCACCATGGACTTCAGGAAATTGGGGTGTCATTTTTCAAGATATTTTATGTTTTTCTGTTCTGTTTTTTTCTGTCTGCGATAAATCAATTAATCAATTGATTATTTTGATGTCAGAAAACAGCAAAACATTTCCATCACAGCTACCTTGAGCTCAAAGTGAAGTCATCTAGTTTTGTCCGACCAGCAGTCCAAAAGCAGAATATATCCTATTTATTTAAATACCGAAAAGCAGTAAATTCTCACATCTGAGAATCTGTCGCCATCTTCTTTTTGATTTCTTCTTGAAAAATGACGCGGTGGATGATTTGATTATCAGAACAGTTGCAGAATAGTTATCTGTTGATTGAGTAATCCGTGCAGCTTTAGATCCGTCCATTATGAAAATAATCGTCAGTTGCAGCCCTGAAACCCAGAGGAAAACAGAAAGAGTTGCTCACAATGTTATAGATTTATTTACTGATAAATTAGTGCATTTTTCATTCTCCATAATGAGCTGTAAACATTTCTGTGCACTCAGAACAGCAGTGTTTCAAATCAAAATCATATATTTAATGAGGCATAAAGCAGAGGGATCAGTTAGCAAAACACAATTAGTCCATTCTTGTTTTGCCACAGGCTGACGCTGTGTTACAATGACCTCTAAACGGGCCTCCTCTCGACTTCCTGCTGCATCAGCATCTGTTGAGCTGCTACACCAGAGATTATAACCCTTTAATAAAAGTAAGATGGGTAATGCTTAGAGCTGGTGTCACGGTGATGCAGGGGACAGATGAGGATGCCAATTGGCATTTAAGAACCAGAGTCAAAGCCAGTGACAAATGATGTGTCAGTAGACATCAACCTGCCGCCTGCCCAAAATGTCTGTCTAAAACATTGACAGACTGGAAAGCAGCAGCAGCGACACGGCAAGCAGGATCGGCAGGTTCAAGTTCAGTAGTCAGAAATAGCCTGTGGGCTTCTACTTCTTCTTCTTCTCTTCTTCTTTTACTTCTGAGCTTTTTACGTCCTGATGTGGTTTTGTGTTTTTGTCTTGTGCCCTGAGAGCTCTCTTCTAAATCACTGTCTCTGTTTGCCCTTCTCGGGTTTTCTAATGGAATTAGCCGGTCAAGAAGAAGAAGATCAAGCGAGAGATCAAGATCCTGGAGAACCTGCGAGGAGGGACCAACATCATCCGACTGGTGGACACAGTCAAAGACCCAGTGGTAGGCTCGCTGATGGCATGTCTGTTCTTTTTAAGATGATGAAATGAATGGAGAGTGCTGGACTGAAACATGTCAGATGTTGAGGATACTAGTAAAAGACGCAACATTACATCACATTGCCAGTTCATTGGATCCAAACACACATTAGTCAGGGAGGCTGTTAATTGTCTTTTTTGTATTTGGAGCCCTGATTTCACAGAAGGACGGGCATAACTCAAGATTACAGTTGCTCAGTGTCTGCTTTAATTATTCCTGTAAAGACATGGTAATTAGGGATGCACTGATCTGATTTCTTTCCCGATACCGGATCCAGTCCCTGAGCTCAAGGTACTGGCCAGTACCAAGTTAACAAGTCCCCAGTTTAAAATCAGTAAACCCTCATGCATTGGACTGACTGTTGAGGATATAATTACATGTCACCTCCAAAGGCACCCTGTAGAGTCCTTTTTTCTTCTAAAAAACATATTTACCCTATCTCTAAGGCTGAGCCCAGCCACCCCATGGAGGAAACTCATTTCGCTCGCTTGTATCCGCAATCTCATTCTTTTGATCACTAAGCTTGGACATCCAGAGGGAGCTCAGATTAGAACCGCTGCTCCTTTGTGTCGAAAGGGGTCAATTGAGGTGGCTTGGGCATCTGAACAGGATGCCCCTGGGGGCCTCATGCTGGAGGTGTTTTGGGCACTTCCCACTGGTAGGAGGCCCCCTTGCAGACCAGGAACACGCTGGAGGGATTACATATCTCATCTGGCCTGGGAACGCCTTAGGGTCCCCCAGGAGGAGCTGGGAAGTGTTGCTGGAGAGAGGGACATCTGGGGTGCTTTGCTTCTTTGTTGGCAATAGACCGAATCACTGTGACGTTGCGCAATCAAGGTAGACTTCCAGGTAGACTGACAATTGATTTCAATCGTGGAGATGTAAAATTGGCAAACAAGTTAGTTAATGTCAGTGGAGTCTAGTTGCTTTGAGATAATAGCCTCAGTTCCCTGTCAGGAAGGGCTGTCGGACAGTAAGGTAAAGCAGTGAAAATATTCTAAATATAGAGTACCATTAAACTGACATTGGTTTGTAAGGTGGGCCTTTTTTAAAGTGGCTAAAAACTAACCAATTAAGGCAGCGTTTACTTGTCACCCTTTCATTTCATATATGTGATGCGGGGGGTTTTCTACCAGAAAGTTATTGTAAACAAACATTGTGATTCAGTCTGTTACTACAGTTTTTCACGGCTTACCACCACTGAATGTCGATCAGCAGAATAATCTCAAACTGGTGGCAGGAAGTGTTTTTGCGTTGCCGTGCGCTCACTAAAACATTGCTCAGTAGCGCTACTAGTGGTCAAAAACTCCCCAGGGTTCCTTTAACTGTAAATGTAAGCTGTAAGCTGCATTTATGTAGTGGCATTATGTCACTGCACATATGATAAACCAAGCAGATGAGAAAACATTGGCTGAATCTTATAACAGCGTGGATGAAGAGACAGTTTTGGAAACAGTGAATTGGCCTTGTCTGGTTGATGCCTGATCCACTTAATAAGCACAATATTGGCTCCAATACTGTAATTTATTGTATCTGTTGATCCCTAATTGCAGTTTTCACAGTGTCTATTTTTACATTAAGACATGTTCTCTGGGATGTAGTTTACACCTTGAATTAAAATGAAAGTATCTGTCTTTTGTTCCACTAAAGTGTTTTAGAGTTCATATGAGACTTTATCAATGCTTTTTTCCATTTACTCATATTGATCCTAAAAAAAATGGCTCCTTTTGCAGCACGCCATCAAACCGCTTCCACACATCTATGTCGCACACGGATATTTAAAGCACAAGTAAGCAACTGCCAGCATGTACAGTAATGATGGGTTTACAGGAATCATGGATCTCTGGAGTGATTACAGGTGTTGCCAATGATATAATCATTTCTGCGGGGCACTGATTGTTGATTATCAGGTGGATGTAATTATTACTTTTGTGGTGGGGGTGAAATCTGTTGATGCTGCTGTGTGGGAGAAAGAAACTTTGTAATTCCAGTTTCTAGTCACCTGTGATTATTTTAGTTTATGGGGTAAGGGTGTTCACTGGTTCAGAAATTTAAGGAATATCAGAATTTACAGATGTGTGATTGAACAAGTGAAGTCAGGAGTTTGGTAAATTATCTGCAGAATTTGGGGAATATCAGGTCGTTTTACAAGTAGACCACTTTCCTATGTTTTCAGACAGTGCTGTAAACCAGACTGAATACCTAAGAAACCAGGAAGGAAGGGTATTTTTAGGCCATTGAGACACACTGACTTGGCCAGGGTGTCTGTCAGACCAGTGGTGGGAACAGGGTCCTTTTGTTTGGGATCAGGTTTCCTGTGAACTGCAGGGGTTAGAAAATTATTCTATTCAGTCTTTGGATAGTTTGCTTGAAATCAAATTAACGACTGACTTTGTGTTATGTGACTGATTTTACTAATTGTCCAGTTTGGGTCCGGTTTACTTGCAGCAAGTTAAAAGTCTCTTTTACACTGCTCCTTCAAGGCATGAGTCTCTCGGCGTTGTGCTGCCTTGCCTTCTGTATGAAAGGTACGATTTTGGAATGGAGGGGTCAGAGTTGTCTCGCCTTTAAGCCGGCAGCGGAGGTAGTAACAGTGCTAAAACGTCATCTGTATAAAAGGTAGCAGGACGGGACCGTGGACAGGACAGGTGTGAGGTTTTGACGATGTGTTAGGTGTGTGACCCACTGCCAGGGGATTTAAAAAGCAGCTGAAAGCAGTTAGCCGCTAACTCAAAGAACAGTGGCCGTAAATGTTCGCAAAATGGGAAAAGATTGAGGTCTGGGAGCTCTTAACCCTCCGAGCAGAGGACGAGATCAGCGTCACATAACACGGATGATTAATGATTATTATTGCCATGTTGATGCCATTGTTATTCTGTAGCAGCCCTATAGCACAATCTCTGTGTAAAAACGTCTAAAGTTAGCCTAAGCAGGTATTGTTGCTCACTGTTTGTAATCATTATCTCCAGTGAAAGCGAAAGCTAAGCCCAGACTGCCGATTTGCCTTGCTCTATTTGCGTTTTCTTGTGCTCAACATCCACAATTTTCGCAGCTTCCTCTTGGATGCATGCTGCTTATGGTCTGGCACCTAGTCGCTACCTACCTCGTCTACCTAGACCTGACCTCACTGGCGCACTGTGTCCAGGAACCGGACACAGCAAAATCCGAGCCTCTGCATATAAATACACCACCACACACTTCCAGTGGGCCATAAGTGATGATTGAGAGGGATTATTTCTGTACCAGTTTATATTTTGTTTTTTGGAAAAGTCCTGCATGGTATACCTTTTAACGGTTAAGGTCAAATCTTGGGGTCGGCAAAACTCTGGTTAATCAAGTGACTGAATCAGTAATTAGCCACATGCTGCTTTGTCTTTATTCCTGTTTTTGACTGATTTCGCCTTCCCTCTCTTTCTCTCTCTGTGGTGGCTGTACAGTCCAGAACTCCAGCACTCGTCTTTGAATGCATCAATAACACAGACTTCAAGGTACAATGATCACTTCTCATCTGCATGCCTCTGGGGGTTCGCTGTTAGATCTTTGAGGTCACATTGAATGTTTTCTCTAGGGGTGGGTATCTTGAGGATCTCACTGATATTGATACTGATTCTTATTGATACTACTCTCCATAATTTGGTGTGAAAAAAGACATAATATAAAAATATGTCAAAAGATTTAACAGGTATTTTATTATTACTTTTTTGTAGAAAAAACAGGTAACTTTTTGTTTTCCGACTTTCCTATAATAAGGGAGCAGTCATTGCTACAGATGCCTTAGTGCTCCTTCTCTACCAGAAGCTAAACTCAAACAATATTACAAATGACCAATGAACTACAGCCCTCGAGCTTCTCAGAAGCCAACAGAAATAGATAACAAAGAAAAACATGCTGTCAGCCATGACTGGACAACAAAGAATGTAAACACATAGTAATACAATGTCAAATCACCTGATGCCAGCAGCTTTGTCATCATTAGGGGATGGTTAGGAATTTCAAAATGCCAGCTATGTGAGAATGAGTAAATGATAGCTGCACCGTTTGTCTATGAGCTTATCAATGTATCGGTTCCAACCAGTGAGGAACAGGTTCTCGATACCCATCCCTAGTTATTGACCATCATGTCCCATGCTGTAGTGCTTTCGTTGAAGGGGGCATCTGCTTTTTTCTTAAATTGATTTCAAATTTAGGGTTCAAATCCTGATGTAAATGTGTTTGTCTGCGCAGGAGCTGTACCAGAAGTTGACAGATTATGATATCCGTTTCTATATGTATGAACTACTGAAGGTGAGATTTCTGATTTTTTATTAATGTTGAAATGAATGAATTAGACATTTTCACACTAAGACTATTTTTGGCAAGGGTCCTGGAAATTCAAAAGACTGTGTACACATATCTATGTATTTGTCTGCTTTGATATGACATGCGTGCGTGTGTGCGCCAGGCTCTGGACTACTGTCACAGTATGGGAATCATGCACCGTGACGTCAAACCCCACAATGTGATGATCGACCACCAGTTGAGAAAGGTAGGCGGTGCCCTATATAGTCCTATTTTTTTTTTCTTCACACACCCACACACACTCTGAATATTATCTCTCAACCTGCTATTCAAGCCCCCCTCTCTCTCTCTCACTGTTTATGCTCTCTCTGGCGTTCTTCATCCTCTCTTTTGTGATACACTCTCACATTTGTAAAGCAGTTAGATTATTGTTGGTTTATAATGTATTAGCATTGGCTTTTATACACATGGTGTCCCTGTAGTGTGCTTGAGTACAGTTGGAGTGAGATCCTTAAAATAACAGCAGATGTAATTTCTGTTAAAATAAATGTGTGTTATGTTGCTCTCCGTCGCTGACTGCTACAACACAATTCAATCTGTGCCCAATTTATGGAAGCATTTATTGCCTTTGTTCTGATCATCTGACAAAGAAATAACCATCTGGCGACAAATAAGCAACAGCAGTGATGGCAGAACAGACCGAGTAAAGAGCTCCACCTATAAAAAGTCAGTGTCAACCAAGAAAGAGAAGATAGCCGCACTGGGACTGTAGCCATAACCACGGGCTGTTACTACAGCAAGAGTGGGCATGTCTCTTGCTATGGCTGTGGCTAATGATCATCGCTATGGTTGTAACATCAGCTGTGGCTTCTGTTTTTTGCACTACCAAAGATAAATACATTGTACACTTCCAACTTTGACCAGTAGGGGGCAGCAGGCTAAAATAGATGTGAATTAACCCCACAGAATACGCATCAGTCAGACACACCTGTACCAGTGTGTGTCACTGAACAAAGGTTATAATAAGTTATACCAGTTTAACTACACTTTTCAAAGGATTTTTTTATTTTCAATAATAACTGTCAAGTGAAGCTGAATAAGGATAAATTGTTTGTTTCCATAGCTACGCCTTATAGACTGGGGTTTGGCAGAGTTCTACCATCCATCCCAGGAGTACAACGTCAGAGTGGCCTCACGATACTTCAAAGGTCCTGAACTTCTGGTGGACTACCAGGTAACACACATACACACACACACACACACACACACCTTGAACCAGCCCACATTTAAGCACCCTTGAGGATGGGCATACACTGTCAGTGTGGTTTGAGTGTTTTAGAAATCAGTTAGTTTAATTTCAGCTTGCACTCTACAAGAAAATTGTCTGTGATGTAACACCAAAGCTCAAGATTTATGTGCTCACAAGGTACGGTCTGACTGAAGCCACGACCTGAGTGCTTACACTGCATTAGGGGTGTATCACTGCTCGTTTCATGTGGGATGTATAAAATGACTATGTCTTGAACACTGAGTAAAAACTGTCACATCATTTTTTAAGCCACCGGCATAAGACTCACTTCAGCGTTTTGGTTCTCTTGCTCTTCTGTCACTCTCAAAGACACACACATCAAGAGACACACAAACGTAATCCGAAGAATGCACTCCATCGCCCATCCAGCCAACTTTTTCATGCAGGGCTCCAGACCACTACAGTTTAGTAACATTTTGCGACCATGGAGCACCACTGTGACATGCAAATGTTATCATAATAATAACATTTGCATGTCGCAGTGGTGCAAATGTTATTATTATATAAACGAGAGTGCTGTTAAATTGTTTCCAGCTTACGGTGAATAAATCATCACATTTAGCAGTGCAACAGTAACAGTTTAATGAGTTAAAAAAATAAAGTTAGTGTGCGCAGATGGAGCAACGATTTTCTACTTGCAGGGCTCAAGACCACAACCATTTAGTCACATTTTGTGACCTTGGAGCTCCAGTGCAACTTGCAGATATTATTAATATATGAACCGGAGAGCAGTTAGTTTGTTTTCAGCTCACAGTGAATATATCCTTATGTTTAAAGGCATCACGGCAACAGCTTAACTTTTTAACATCTAGCATTAGACTGGAAGCTTCAGGTTCACAGCAAAATTTTAGAAATACTTTATTTAACTTTATTTTAACAGTATTTTAATGAACTTCATTGTTACAGTAGTTACTTTAACTTTATGGTAACTGTGGTATATTTTTATAATTTGGTATTTTAAGAGTCCACAGTACTTTAGAAGTTTGAAAATATCAAGATACATATTGTGTATCGAGCTATAGCATAAAAATATTGTGATATCTATAAGCCATATATGTAAAAAGCAAAATAAAATGGCTCGTCAGCCCTTGCAGACTGTTCTGGCTGTTGACAGTTGTCAATAGAGATACGTTTAAAAGATCTGAGGCAGGTAGAAGTTTGTTTGCTAGCAGGAGTCAGTAACGTTACCCCGATACAATTCACAATAAAGTATTATTGCCATGTTTCTCTAGTTCATATCAGTACATATGCTGTTGCCCCAGCTCGACCAACCTGGCCTCCATATTTTCTGTCCCCATGATACGTCATGTTGCCATAGCAGTTTCAGAAGCTCTTTTTGCCACTTTGTGCAGGCGCAGTGAGGGGAAAAAAGGCACTAACCTTGGGGAATCAACTCATGGTTCTGCTTCAACTGTGCGAGAGCCTGACGATGGCCGACCAAAATTTTGGAAATGTTTGAAATGTATTCCAATGTTCGATAGCTGGTCAGAAGCAGTTGATATGGCCATGATTGGTCCTTGCCCCCCCACTGTACACTGCACGGTAATGACGCCGGTCGAAGCTGAAATTAGGTCTGTCTCTAAAATAGTTTGTGTGGCTCAAAAACTGAGTCAGGACCAGGCTCAAATCGTACAGTGTATGCCCAGCTTTAGAGATACTTAACCTTCTGGGTTTTTTTTTTTTTTTACACACAAGGAAAACAGAAATACACACACATAGTGTACAAAATCTTGCCAGTCACACATTAGAGACAACGTTATCAGCACACATGGATAATTCTGATGTCTGTGTTCTCATCATCGGCAGTGCTGTTTGATGATTTTGTGTTTCAGATGTATGATTACAGTCTAGACATGTGGAGCTTGGGCTGTATGCTGGCCAGTATGATTTTTCAGAAAGAGCCCTTCTTCCATGGACAAGACAACTACGACCAGGTGTGTCCAACACACATGTAGCTCCTACTCACTAATGACAACAGTGGTATGCTAATGTCAAAAGGGACAGATGAGTGCACATGTGCTTGAAAAAAAGAAAAAATCCAAATATCCAGCATGTTTCTCAGCACACACGTGGCTGTCTTTGGCATCCTGTGGCATCCTGTGTCACGTTAAAGACAGGATGCAATGGAGACAACCTGTATTTGTATCCCCGACCTTTATCGGATGTTGTCTGTGGTGCCTCACTCAAAACAGTCAACTGTAGTACAGGAAGACGGCGCTGTCGTTCAGCACAACAAAACAAGAGCTTTGAGATTATCTCAGAAGAAAGTGGAAAGTGTGACTAATTGGAAGAGGGAAACAAATGCAGGTTGATCAGAGAGGAGGGAGGGGGCAAGTCAAACTAGGTTATACACATTAAAGTTCAAAAAACAGTGCTGACACACCTGTATACGCTCTGTCTGAGACGCATCGTTTTATGTGTGTGTGTCTTCAAGCCTCTCTCCTGGGAGAGAGGCTGTTCCAATTGGTCAGCATTTTTGGGTCTTCCACATCTCGCAATCTATGCACTGTCATTGCAGCTGGAGAATGACTGTAACAGCGTACGGTGGCACTTTCTGCTGGGAAATATCACCAAAAAAAATCTTTACAATTGGACATGTAAAAATTATGAAATTGGGGAGAAATTAACAAGATCTGCAACCAAGATTACATATTCCCCTGACGTTAGCATGTAGCTACATGTAGCAGTGTACTTGCATCCTGAGAATGACTGTGAATAGCCGCACTGCTCCCTTTAAAAATCACCAGTAAAAGCTTCTAAACACAACCGGACATGTTCCAGCAGGAATATATCTGAAATCGGGGAGAAATTAAACATTGGCAACCAAGATTACTTGATTCCTTGACATTAGCATGTAGCTACATGTAGCAGTGCAGGCTGTGTAATGTAAACACTTGCAGTAGCATGCCTGGAGCAGATGACCATATAAAGAATTTTGTTGCAAACTGTTAACATAGGTTCCCGTCATTTTTAAAAACTACGCACATTTAATATGATTAACCAACACCATATACAACAGAAAATAAGGAGAAGCATAGTAGGTTCCCTTTAATATAGAGGCTAACAACCATCTTGACATTGGTGAAGGGTTAGGGAATAAATGTATAATGTGACGAAGATTTCTTTATATTTCAAAGTGGTACACTGAGTTTGAACCTTGGTGTGTTGTGTTTTCTAGTTGGTGCGAATTGCCAAGGTCTTGGGGACAGACGAGCTGTTCGGCTACCTGCGTAAATACCACATTGAACTGGACCCACGCTTCAAAGACCTGCTGGGACAGTAAGCTCACTCTGACTTTGCCTCTGGGATTCCCATCGCACTCCGCTCACTGTGATGTACAGTGGCTGCTCTGGAGCTGAGTGTAGTGTAGAAGTCAAACCAGAATACGGGCTAAAAATATCCTCAAGGGCAGCAAAGTGACGTGGTACGAATATCAGCAGAGCATCTGCCCTGTGAAAGTCCTTGAGGAACATACTGAATGCGCTTATTTTTTATTTTTGTAAACTTTTAAGTGCTGCGTATGCCCTCCTCTGACACACACTCAGCCCCTCTCAGGGAATCTTTTAACACTCCCTCTCCCTCTCTGTTGAAGGGATGAGGGAAACGTCATGTGCTAATAATCACATAGATAGAACTTTGAAGTTCACAATAAATGCTTGTACTATAAGGGCATAATGAGCAAAATACAAAAATCGAACCCAACCACAGGAGCTCACATCAGTCAGTAATGTCATTGTTAGTAGCAGCAACACTTTTAATAGACGTCCTCCTCAGCAGTGGTGGTTGTTGTGTGTGTCTGCAGGCAGAGCAGGAAGCGCTGGGAACAGTTTGTGCAGACAGAGAACCAGCACTTGGTGAGCCCTGAAGCTCTGGACCTGCTGGATAAGCTGCTACGCTACGACCACCAGCAGAGACTGACCGCCACAGAGGCCATGGAGCACCCCTACTTCTGTAAGCAAGATGTGATTTAACATGCACACTGTAGTTTGATTGAAGTTTGGATTGTTAAGTGAACACTAACTGCTACATCGTTGTGGCTAATCCCACCTCAGATGAATGCAGCATAAAATCCCACATGTTGGTTCTATATATTGTCTGTGTCATCATAAATGTAAACATAACCAGTCAAACAATACCTGCATTTGATCCTTTCTGTATCCGGATCGAGGAGAAAAAGACTTTTTGTATGGTTTACCCCACAGCCAATCACTGCAAGTGTTCTTCTGTATAATGCAATGTCTGACTGGCTCACTGCCACAGCAGCTACAACCCATACAGTCTGTGATGTGGTGAAGCTGAGCACGGTGTATTTGACAGAGCTGGCAGTCAAGCGTGCCGAGATGCCACCACATGATTGATGCTGGCATTTTACGCAACTGAATGCTTCCATTTACTTGAGGGGTGTTGAGTGAAGTAGAAATAAAGAAGAAGTATGAAAACAAGTACTTTATTGGTATTGGTATCACTTCAAGGGTACTGATATTGTCATTTTAAATGACACCCAGCCCAAGGAAACATGCAGTGAATGTGCTCCTGGTGTAAATTCTTACCCCTGACTCCTCTAATATCATTGAAACAGTTCTAGTGCCCAGTTATAGTCATTATAGTCCTGTTTTTCCAGGTGTAAAATGAATCCTCACCTCATGGCAGCAACAGCTAAAGTTTGTAAGGAATTCCTAAATGTCCCTGTCTCGTCCTGCAGACCCAGTAATAAAGGAGCAGTCTCTGTCAAACTCTGACAACAACATGGTATCCAGTGGCAACACTACAGCGCGATGAAACACAGGTAACAGTTTGGAAAATGACTCAGTGGTTTTTAGATTACAACTTTTTTTTTTAAGATTCAAAAGTTCAGTATATTTGACATTACTAATGCCACTTCATGTAGATTTTGATCGACCTTGAATGCAAGCAACTGAATGTGTGACAGAAGGTTTCTCCACTCATTTATTTGGGTTTTTCCTTTAATTTGTCACTGATTGGTCGAGAGGACTGCCTCATGCTGTAGTAGACTGTGAAACACCTCTAAGTGTAGAGGAGTGGGCTGAACAGTCTGTTAAATGTTATGAGTCCTGTAATAATGTCTCCTCTTTTCACACTGTCTCTTTTGTTCTCTTTGTCTCCCCAGGAGTGGAAGAAGAAGGATGTTCGTTACCTCAGCTTTGTACCCGGTTGTGACAGTAACTTTGACAAGTGTACAGTGACAATGGATCAAAGTAACTCTGACCAGTTACACACTCACAGATATGTGCATACGGATACACACATCTATACACGCACACACACATCGATGCAAGCACACCTCTTGACAAACACACACGCAGACATGTATACACACACCCTCCTCCTCTGTATCAGTCTGCGATTGGCTTGTCCTGGTTCCCTGTCCAGCAGCCTGACCAATGAGCTTGAAGCTGCTCCCCCCATCGTCCCCCCCCTTTCAAATTGTCTTTTTCCTCCCAGCTCAGTCTCATGTAGGTCAACAAGGACAAACTACTTTTAAAGACAATTCAGTCCCTCCTCCTCCTCCTCCTCCTCCTCCTCCTCCTCCTCCTCCTCCTCCTTTCTGTCATCCCTCCTTTATATCATCCCCTCTTTGTTTGCATCAGCATGGAGAATGAACAGGAGCGTGAGCCTGTACAAGTCCTGACCCTCCCCGACCCTCCTGACCTGTTCATCCATCCGTCTGTCTGTCCCCCCTCCCTTCTTCCTCCCCATCCTGTACCCCAACAGACAGACAGACGTCTTAGCACTACTCCAGTTCTGAAAGTGGCATGGTGGACTCTCTCTAGATAGAATGATGATGATAATAATATTAATGAAAAATAAATGATTTTTATTTAGATGAAGTCTGACTGAGTCAAGAGTGAATTTATTGCTCGTTATTTTTTGTAGGTGTGTGACTTTGTTTCTAATTTGAATCGATGAGATGATATTGAAGGTCATTAAAATGTTTGTTATGAAGAGTAGTATGACACAACCTGTGAAAAAAGTTTTACAATTTCCAGACTGGCCTCTGACAAAAACTGCCATTAAGTTGCATCATGGGAAAGTGTTTCTAGACCTGTACAAAAAATTGGGGCAGCTTCAGTTTTGACACTTCTTTTTGTGCCTCTGCGCCAACGATAGCCACGTCCGGAGACATTGTGTTTTTGGGTTGTCCATCTGTCCGTCGTCTGTACATCTCATTCTTGTGAACACATTATTTCAGGAACATCTTAAGGGAATTTCCTCAAATTTGGCACAAACATCCACTTGAACTTAAGAATGAACTGATTAGAATTTGGTGGTCAAAGGTCAAAAGTTAAGGTCACTGTGACCTCACAAAACATGCTTTTGGCCACAACTCAAGAATTAGTGTGCTAATAATGACAAAATTTCACACAAATGTCTAATAGGATATAATGATGAAGTGATGGCATTTAAAGTCCAAAAGGTCAATCTCACTCTGACATCAAAATGTTGTGCAAAAACACTTATCTGGTCATTACTCAACATCTCAGGACAGAATGGTAGACATTTGGTCAGATACTGTGAATGGGTGACTTTAATCTTGGGTGCCCACCTTCAAACTGTGCTGATTGTATAGATGTTTTGTGCTTTTGAGGGAAGATGTGTGTGAATCATCCAAGTTTTTGTAGACATAGATGTAAACTGTAGGAGCAACTTTGTGGAGGTATACAACCACAAGGCTGTAATTCTAGTTCTTTTTAATCTGTCCCTCAAATCCACCAACTTAAAAGATGTACAATATTAAACTACTTAAGTGTATGTTTGACTGGCAGCTCAGTATCTAACTGATCTAAAAACTCACTGGGGCCAGTGGCGATCTTAGACTCTGGGGGGCTCTCAGACAAAGAAGCTACAGGTAGCTACACTATCTGACTGACCTAACAGTATGCCACAGTCATATGGTGGCTAGAAGGGGCCCCACTTGGGATTTTTTTGGGTAACAGTGTTGCACTCTTTATTTATGGGAGGTTTAATGGTATCTATAGTTGTCATTGCATATTGTGCCAGTCTTAGTGGCTATTTTGGGCCCCTTTTCCCTTTTTTTTTTGAGGGGTGGGCAAACATTTTCCTGGTATGCCTTTCCTGATAATGCACCCATGACTGGGGCCTCCAGTTTTTTATGTTTTCCTTCAATATTTTTCCTCTTATCTCTTATAAATGCATATATTTTGTTTGTATGCTTTTTTGCTCACATGGATGAGTTTTCACCTCAGTTATGTCCACTCTTAAGTGGCCTACAGATCACTTTGTGATTATGTATTGTTTAGTTCAAGGTTTTGTAGTTGTACTTTTCCTTCAAGCTGAGCAATCTCACCGCACACGCACGTCAGTATGTATGTCAGTAAAGTGAAACATACAACAGTTAATTAGCTTCTGACATTCAGCACTGATTCTGATTGTCTTTAGTTCAGTGTGTCTTTCAACCTGTGTTTGGTTAAAGTTATGTGTTATGTGTTGCAGTAAAAATCTAAGCCTGTGCAAGTACTGCACATATGGTTATTGGCTTTGCAGCCACTTACTTGCCACAGTCTTTCACTGTTTTTTAATAGGCTTCTAATATTCATATTTAGTCTGAACACATCTTAACACAAGCACAGCAGATTCATAAAGTCAGCTAAAGTGACTCAGTAATGTCAGTTACACAGCAATAGATATCCAACATTAGCTGTCATAAGCTACTTGTCCAAACCAAGAAAGCCTGAAGTTGCACCCCTGAGTGTAACATACTGAGCACAAGTGTGTTTTTATGCTAATGAATTTAGCTTATCATTTCTTTTTTATGAGGTACATAGCCTTGCTTTAAAACAACAGCATAAAATAAAGAAGCAGATATTGATTAACTAAAATTCTGACTAAAATAATCATAAAAGATATATATTCAATTGCCAGTTTATTAGGTACAGCCATGTAAAACTATATGCTAACAGAAAGTTAATGTGAGGTTACAGTGAGAGGTGTTGATTCAGTTTTCAGTCACTTCATTCTCTCATTTTGGATATTTTATTTTGTGGAGGTGTTGAACTGTATTGCATTGTTGTAAGAGAGGTGTTTCTATTATTTTGTCCATCCCATTTCTATCAATGAGGGTTGGCTAGATAACAGCAGCACAAACTACATCCTCCATAATAAGCACACAGTTGTCTGCACCTCTCAAAAACACTATAACAAAACATTATAACCCTCATGAAGATGGGACATATTGCAGGATTGTTTAATTAGACTGCATTAGCTTTTGTTAGGTGTACTTAATAAACTGGCAACTGAGTGTATATATTAAGGGGAGATGAAGCGAGAGATGAAAAAATTAGTAATTCTAAAAAAAAAAATAGGTGTTAAACGCAGATAGATTAAGCCGACAGTGATTGTTGGAATATTTTATTTAATGCAGTTTGCTGTGCTATTTTTAGTTTGTACTGCCATCCTCTTTGCGCAACACTCCCACACACAGAGAAGTGTAATCAGTGAAAACTTTCCACTGATTCTATTTTAAGCCCCAACCTGTAACCTGGACCCTGATTCATATGTCCTGGAGCCCACACTGAAAACTAAACCTTAGAGCTAAAATGTTCCAAATAAGGTGTGAGCTTACGTTTTACAGTAAGACAAGTACGCCTGCACTTCTCGTTATGACAGAACAGACACTGAGCCTCTTCAAAAAGAGAGGCAGACACCACTTAGCTGATGAACTAAGTGTACAGGTGAGGGTATGAGTATGAAAGCTGAGCTTGCGTTGTGTAAAGCTTTTAGAAGTAGTTCACTCTCTCTGTTTGTTACTTCCACAGGCTCAGAATAGGGATTTAACCTAGTATTATAAAATAGCATTCAAACCAATCATTTCTCTCAGGAGTTGGAGGAGACCAAAACAGAGCTAAAAGAGAGTAAATATTGGATATATTTATCAGGTGGACACAAACACGACTCCTAATGTATGCTAATGTTGCTCCGTAACTGCTGGATGTGTAAACAGGCTGTTTGCTAACAAGTTCTGTTGCTAACCATATGAACATCAAAAGGTGATAACTTGGTGCATTCAGACCCCTTCAGTTTCTTTATGTTGTTATGTCACAGCCTTATGCTAAAACAGTTGAAGTTCATTTTTTTCTCCTCATCAATTCACACTGAGACACTAATCCAGAATGACAAAGGGAAAACTCAACAAAAACAAAGGATTTTACAAGTTTTTGCAAATTTTTGTTAGCAGCTCAAAGTAACATTAGCCATAAGAGCTAGTGAAGAATATTCTTTGCAAGACAATGAAGCTGCCAAGCTATAGATTTGTGATATGCCGGTTTCATTTGACAAATCTTTGGGTGTCGTCTTTGTAAATTTTAAAACTATTCCAGATACTTGACTTTTTTGACATCATGCTAGTGTGTCTGTTAGCCTGTCATGGGTGTTCAAACTGTAGTAGTTACAAAACTAGGCCTTTCAATAGGTTTAAATGTCCTTGTCTAAGAAAAACAAATAATCAGTGTTGATGCCTAATGAATAATGTTGGGTTACCATTTCTTAATTTATGGGCTATTTGGAATTTTTGGGGTAATGGTAGAGAAAAAGAGAGCATTCCTATACTAATTTGGACATCAATTACCATGGCAACAATGGAAGTTTCGAAGCATTTGGGTCAGTCCTTGAAATATCACATTGACATAAGTATTCAGACCATTAACTCAGTACTTTGTTGAAGTGCTTTTGGCAGTGATTACAGTCTGAGATCTTCTTGGGTACATTGCAACAAGCTTTGCACACTTGGATTTTGGGATTTTCTGCCATTCTTCTAGACAGACCCTCTCAAACTCTGTCAGGTTGGAGTCTTGTTGGTGCACTGAAGTTCTTGTGGGAGGGTAGGACAATGCATGAATCAATCTAAAAATCTGTGATATAATTGAGATGCTCCCTGTCAGTGTGACAGATTGCAGTGCTGCAATTTAGTAGTACTACCATTAATGGTTCAACCATCGTCCTCCATCGCTAATTTCATTGTTGTAGCACTGAATTAAGTACCAATATTTCTAAACTGTGAAAATGATCCTCCAACTATAATATGTGTTATGATATGACTGCCTGTTAGTTTTATTTATAATGTGGAACCTGTAATGTGTAGGTTACAATTAATTATAATGTGTCTTCTACAGGTCACCAAACATCAGCTGTTGTTTTTGTTTGTGTGTGTGTGTGTGTATGCGTGTGTGTTTGAAGTATCAGCTTCCTCCGTGCTTGGAAACCAGAGATTCGCTTCCTGTTCTATAACCTGACTCCTCGCTCACGTTCAGTTACACACACTCAACCTACACAGGTACATGTATAAGTAGAGTCACATATACGGATGCACAGGATCACTGCATTACCTTTTTAGTATGTTGACCATGAAACATTCAACAACAGTGTTCTCTGATCAGCAGTGGCAGCTGTTTGGTCATAGGGCCCCTTGTCTCTGATTTCTGTGTCCACAACAAACACACACACACGGTTAGCTCTCTGTTTTCTACATGTGAGCTGAAGTTTCCACAGTATTTAGTCAGCAAATGAATAATTCTGAGCAGTAAACAAAACTAGTAACTTTTGGACCTTGTGGTCCTTTCCCAATCAGTACTTTTCCATCTGACCACCTGTCTTTAAGCTCACATGATACTTACTCATCTACATATACAGTATTACAAACAGTGTTTACTAACAGTGTTTTATCTGCATTTCAATGAAATGAAGGTCTTGAAGAACTTCAGTTATAGGACAACATAAAATATATGTATCACAAGAGGTTTGTATAATCTTTCATGCCATCATTTACTTGAATTTTTAGGAAGGATAAAATGCTTGGCACAGGAGAAGTCTTGCATTTTACCAGTTGCTGTTTTTTTTTCATGTAGATTAGACAATGGTGAATCTGTGACATATTTGCAGTGGAGGTAGATTTAGACAAGACTGAAAGTCTACATCCATGCCAGCAGCTCTGTAAGGTAGTGCACAGCTAAATGTGCCTCTCAGTATGTTAGCATGCTAACAATGACAATGTTAATATACTGATATTTAGCAGGTGTGATTCTTACCATGTTTGCTAACAAAGTACAGCTAAGGCTCATCTTTCGCAGGTACCAAAGTTTTGGACACATTTAACCTTTGCCCAGCATCTAACTCATCTATCTCTTTACCTAGTGGTGGCACTAGATTGAAAGTTAAGGGATCAACACATTAATTTATTACACATCATGAGGGGGATATGAATGCACATACCAAATGTTGTCCAAAACTCATGGAGTCCCTAAAAGTATAATGGGAGCCTGAGCCTTCAGCTAAGGCTTAAGACTTTCCTCTTTGATAAAGCTTATAGTTAGGGCTGGCTCAGGCTTGCCTTGAACCAGCCCCTAGTTAGGCTGCTAAAGCCCTAGTCTGCTTGGGGACTTCTCTTGATACACTGAGCTAATTTCTCCCCTTCTTCTTTCTCTATTTGTATGTATTCGTGTCCCGTTAATCCAAGTTACTAACTTGGCCTCATCACAAGAGTGTTTGTGCTTTCTTGCATCAGAGGGGTTTTTTTGGATTGTGATGGCACCTGGATCGTGGTTGCACCTGCTGTCGTGATCCTGCTTGACGCCCACTTCTACTATTGTTATAATTAGTCAGACTTCTGTTGTTGTTACTGCCATTTTTGCTACTATTAATATTATTCTGTTATATCCACTGCCATAGTTATTACTGCTGTGAATAATATCTGCCTTGGCTAAGGCTGCTTATGTTCATATGTTCTGGAGTTATACAACACTTTATATCATGTTTGTCTTTCCTGCTAAGCTCGTTTGTGCACTACAGCCAAATGTAGATTTTCAAAGTTCTTGGCAGTTGCCATGAAGCCTAATTACTCTATGCTGTGTGTAACATTTTGTTCAAATTAAATCAATTTTTTTGCAAGAAGGAGTAAAAAATGATCTGTGTGGAAATGAAAATCAATATGTGCAATATATTCAGCTTAACGACTGAAATTTTAGAATTTATTTTCTCATAGAGACGGCTGCATTAATTAGTATTTTCTATCATTTATGAGTATGTTTGTTTTAAAGACAACATTTAAAGGCCCCCCAAACTAATTTCCTCAGTCACCTTCTTACTATAAGTGATGTTGTACTATAGTAACAAATCTTTTCCTGCCATATTCAGAACAGTTTTGGTTATTTCAGGAGAGATTTCTGTGTTTGTGTTTCTGTCTGTGCTCTGATCGCAGGTCTGAAGAGGGTGGGGCACAGTTGGAGCACGGTGATGTCACGTACTTCTGTGCACCAATCATGTTTCGGCAACATTTGAATAATAAATTGATGAAGTTGTTGGTTTGTTTGGCCTCTATTTTTGAGTGTTGAACTCTTAATGAATAACACGTACATGTGATTTCTCAAAAGCCGTTTAACACCAACACAGATTAATGTCCAAAAAAATTTGCAGGGAAATGTATAAAAACTGATTTTGTGGGTTTTATAGATGTTTGCACACCGCTCTGCAACATTTGTGCATGGGGAAAAATAAGATGGCCCTCAATTTCAGTGGATTTCTGCCTGCAGAAATATATGTTTGACCAATTAGATCCTTTGTTACGACTGATGTCATTCATCCAGGTCATAGCTAGCTTGCTGCCAAATTGCTGCAAATTGTCTGCTTCAATCTAGATACATTGAAGATGCTAACGTAGCTGGTAAACACTTGCTCACATTATATGTTGGTCACAGTCTCAAACAAACAGAAGTGCATCAGAGCACTGGGTGCTAGTCTGTGGGACCTTAGTCATACAGTCCTTCTTCCCTGCTTGACATTATGTAGCGTTCCATGCAGCAGTGATATTATGATGCTAGTGAGGGCTTAATCACTTAAGAAGAGCAAGCTACTCCCGTTTCTTCGTGGTTGGGTTATTGCCAGATCAGAGGTCTGGTGTTTGGAGCAGCTGAATGGTGTCGTTGGTAAGTTACCCAATAATGTGTAGATACAGGCCATGAATCTTTGTGTGTATTTTTCAGAGAAACAAGACTTTGGAGCAATAAGCTTTTGTTTTTGGGATAGGTTTTTGTTGTGTGGAGTGGACACGGGCACCATTTTGGAGGAAACTCCTTTTTTTCTAGACAGAAATGGAACCCCGCAGCATGGATCATTCACACTGGTCTTGGTGTGCACAGTTGGGGAAAACTGGCGTGCAGATTTTCTGTGTTTCCGTGCCACATTTTCACATCACACTGGTGAGAAACAGCTTTAATTGTTGCTTTTTAAATTTTTGAATATCTAATGTTAAGATTTGAGTATGCAGTCACAATTTTTTGTCATTGATTTCTTAAAGCTTTATTGCACATATAAGAAACAAATTCACAAACACAACACTGCATGCAAAGAAGAGCTGCCATTTTATTCATTTGGACATCAGTTACAGCTAATTGCTTGTTAATAGTTTTTCAGTATGTTACTTTGCGTGCCTTTTTTTCTTCACCAAGCAAACAAAATCATTTATCAAACTGACTAAAAGTTGTCTCGGTTTTAGCAATAAAAAAACCTTAAAACACAACAAACAGAGTGCATTAAAAAACAAAGTCTAGTGGAGAGTAGGAGCATAAGAGGAGCAGGCAGCACAATAGAATTTCCATCCTCAATTCCTCGAGAGGATCAGAGGGATAAGTCCTGGATATGGAGACTAAAGGGGACCAAAAAATGTAATATTAAGAATTACAGAAGTCAGAAAAGTTCCACTCTTGTGAATAATGACAAAAAAAACTAAGGATTCCCCTTTAGAAATGGTCACTTAACTTATTGTTGTATTAAAAAGTTTTGAAAGAGAGACTCCACTTGCTAAAGCAGAGGGTGTTTGGGAATAAGATCTTAGCATCTTCTCCTGACGGGCCAGGAGTCAAGCAAACATCGTCCTCCAGCATCCTCAGTGACACTTGTACCTGTCCAATTTGCAGTAATCTGAATGAACTTTCCCCTGGGAGGGTAATAGCATTCCATGTGATGATGTCCCACTGTGACAGCTGTAACGGGGTGGGTAGTTTGTAGTGGGCAAGGGATTATAGGTCAGCGAACACGTTTTATACTGCGTTTGTGTCTGAGACAGCTCGGGATGCATTTCTTCTCCGACTTGTTGCTGGGCGACGCCGGGGCCGGAGCTGCAGACCCCTGCTTCCTGCACAGAGAGAGAAACCAGACACAGAGGCAGAGACATGAGAGGAGGAAGTGTGATTTGAGTGTTTGTTCTGGCAGTGACACGAGAGCATTTAATTATTAACTGCAGACTCCTGTAGCCTCTGCTGATAGAACCACTGGTGTGATCACAGTCCAGTCTGGGGCAGCGGGGACCAGCACCAACAGGCTGGTTATTATCCTCCCTCAATACATCAATAGTGTACTAACAATTATCAGCTTGATGGATGGATACAGAGCACGCTTCCCAACTCAGAGTCACTACCCCTGAAGAGTCAATGCTCGTTAAAACTGCAACACCAACTAAAACACAATACAAACTTTAGCATGTAACCAAAGAAAAGTTTAAAAGTTCTGAGAAACAAAATTGGTACTGCTTCCTAAAGAGGCACCCCTATAAAGAGTTTATAAGCTGTAACTAATGGCTTTGTTAATGCTAAATAAATCATTTACTAAAGCTTAATAAAAACAACTTTAGGGTTGCCAGGTTGTGAAAAATCTCTTTGACCGATTGGACTTTCCGACAGGAAAATGACTGGATGTGGCCCATAATCCATTTATTAATTAATTATGAAGCATTTATCAATGGTTACTAACATTTATAACCACACTATTTACAAATAAAAAGCATAAACATTCGCCATATTCTCCTAGAGATCCTTTTCTATAGGGTCTGCCATGTTGTTTCTACAGTAGCCCAGAGTGGACAAACCAAACACTGGCTCTAGATAGGGCCATTTGTGTTTTTGTGTCAGCCATTGTAGTTCTCCTCCACACTTGACACACATAAGTATCAGTTGGTTTTAATCTGCAATTTCACCACTAGATGTCACTAAATCCTACACACTAGACCTTTAAACATTTTCTTTTCAGTGTCCTAAGGAGAAAAACAAAGGTTTACCATTCTGCAATTCACATGAGATTTTTGTGCTGATTAATGTGTCTTGGAGTAACAAAAATGTATCCACACATCTCAGATTAAAGAGCTGTTAGCCATGCTGGCAGCAGACTAGCAGTGTTGGTTGGTTGGTCTAGCACTTTGGTCCACACTGAATATATCACCAACTATTGGATCAATTGCCATCAAATTTGGTACAGATATTCACAGGCCCTAGAGGATGAAGCCCACTGACTTTGGTGATAGTCTGGCTTTGCTTATGGTGCGACCAGCAGGTCAAAATGTTCACTCATCCAGCAAAATATCTCAGAAACTAGATGAAATTTTAGCACACATTTTAGTCCAGATAGTCATGTTCCACAAAGGATACTTTCCTGTAGCACCAGCAGCAGGTTGATATTTGAGTTTGTCCAATACCTTTGTAACCAAATGACACTACACGGTTATAACGGAGCTGTTTGCCATGAGGGCTTTCTGCTGGAAAGGGATTTCTTTGTTAAGATTGGGAAAGAAATTATGGCTCGAGTTTGCTAAACCTTTGACATCCACATCAACCTCAGTTGTGTTTTAAGTTTAGTTTTTATAAGCTAATGTTAGTATGCTAACATGCTAAGCTAAGATGGTAAAAAGACTCCTAGTCTTATTTAGTGACAATAAAGAGGTGACAGTGGAGATACATGGTTAGACACAAGAAGGGAGAAAATCAGATGACAGTACAGCATTTAGTTAGTGGGTCCTTGTGATGACACTAAACGCTATATTAACATTTGTATCCACTTATAGAAGTGCCAGTATCAGTCAGTGCACCAGCTATTGGCTGTAAGTTACATGTTACTGCAGCAGAGTTGTTCCTCACCTGGCAGCAGCAGCGGCGGCAGCAGCAGCCTCTCTGTTCCTGATTTGTTTCATCACTTTGAGCATGCGACAGATCTGTCTCAGGGTCATCTTTGGAGCATGGCATGCCAGGCGGGGCCGTGGGGTGCAGTGAGGGCCCCGGTATGAGAGGAGTGACATATAGTTGCCCCGCCTGGGTGCTTTCCCAAACAGCTGCAGGGGCTGAACACTGGCATAGCAGGATGCAAACTGGGAGTCACGGAGGGAGGAGAGAGAGAGAAAAGTCAGATGTTTGTCATATGTTGTGATCTGCTGCATAGATAGATTACATACATACATCAGAGTTGGGATCAAGTCATTGTTTTGCAAGTCCCAAGTGAGTCTCAAGTTTTTGCACTTAAGTCCCAAGTCAAGATAATCCTTAACTTTGAGTCTGAGTCTTAAACAAGTCATAAAGCGAATTTGACCAAATGTAATGCCTATTTAATGACAGAGTAATAACATATTACATTTACAAAAATAATAAATGCGTTAAAGAAATTATATTTATTTATTTATTAAAACAAGTTTGTTTAAACCAATATGACTGAACTGGATCATAAAAAAGTGGTGCTGACATTGCACTTCCAGAGCATATAATACTTTTAACCAGGACCACACCAGAATGAATTTGTATGTTTCTGTTCTGGAAAAAACATGTTCTAAAATTGGCCTGGGGGGAGGGTATCAAGTATTTTCAAGTCAAAACACTTCAGTCCAAGCATATTCTTGAGTCACTGGTGTCGAGTCACAAGTCTTTGGATTTTGTCAAGTCGTGTGTAAAGTTATCAAATTTGTGACTCAATTCGGACTTGAGTCCAAGTCATGTGACTCAAGTCCACACCTCTCACATACATTTGAACATACCGTCATCCATATGGTGAACAGCCAATAATAAATAAGAACTGTACTTTTTGTTTTACAGACTATATTCCAACTCTAAGGAAACAGAAATAGAGTCACGCTAAAAACATTATTTAAATTTGGGGATTAATTTCAATATTTTCAGTAAAAAGTCAAATTTGTGAATTTTCCATACTAATATTAACTTTTCACATAACGTTTATCCCTGATTTCTACTGTTCCTCAAAATTCTAACTTTAAAAGCATGATGCTATAATTACTTTTTACTTCTCTACTGTACAAAGTGAAAATCTTAAAAAAAAAAAAGCACATGTGCATAAAGTTGAATATATTATAAATACTGTTCAAATTCTGCTTGGTTGTCTCGAGAGTTTAGTTATAGAGAACTGCCCTTAATAAACCAATAATGTAGATTTCATGGTACTTCTGACGATATGCATTTCAGGTCTGCAGGCAACCATAAGACAATTAATCAATCCATTCAAAGTTGGTACATGTCCTCCTTCCGAGTATAAATACAGCACCTAATGGTACATTGAAATATGGAGAAGCACGCTGCTGAACCGGCTCAACGTATGTGGTATTATCTAAAGTACCACATCAACCCCTAAATGTGTATAGTACTTAATGTACTGTCTGCCTCTTTAAACTGAATGTTAAGTTCTGTTTTTACACCACACATTTGTTACTTGGGAAACCACTGATGCATCATGGGAAATACTGATAATTATTTCATTACAAATTGCTATTATTGGCCTCCCAACATGTTAACCTACTGGAGCATAATAGATGCTGTAGCTGAGGCAGCAGAACAGAATGAGGCCATGTGAGCTGGTTACAGTCTCAGCTGTGTGCCGCTGTCTTTCACACTTAAACTGGTACACGCACACACACACACACACACACACACACACACACACACACACACACACATCACACCAATTTAATTAGTGTACGAGCCACTGTCTTCCTCTCGCAGACTTAATCACCCTCTCCATCAGAAACCCAAGACACACACACACACACAAGGGAGCAATCACACAAAGAAAATTCAGTTGAGCAGATTCATTTACAGGAACGACATTTGATCATGTAGATTTGCCTAACAACAGTTACTTACTCATCCACACAAACACACACACCCACACACACACGGACACAATAGCTAACCTGCAACAGTATCTTTGTCATGTAAAGAGAAATCAATATCTTTGATCATATCCAGTATCTATAATATAACTATTATAGTAAATTCAACAGGCTCCAAATGAATGCACAAGAAAGTTAATTTTTGAGTTCAAGGATGGAAACACATCTCATGCAAGTTTTCTAAAAATGTCGAAGTTCACACTTAAAACCCTTTTCCCGTTTCCCTTTTCTTGTTACTACCTGAGAGCGTCTAACAGTCACCTCAAGTCACAATTAACATGATGCATCACTCTGCATGAATGACAAAGCACCTAACAACAGGGCTGAGACACTTTTTAAAGTTTGAGATACACAAGCAGAAACACACAGATACACACACACACACACACACACACACACACACACAGACACAAACAGATAGATAGATAGATAGATACTCACAGGGACGACAGTAGCCATGGTAGAGTGTTTATTCTCTGCGGTGAAAAAATACTCATCAGGATGGGAATCATTGCCTTCTTATACATGCCGACATGACCAGGCCAGTTAATGGCCCAATCATACCTCAGAAAAGACAAAGTGACTCCACCTACTCGTGACATCACCACAAAACACACATACACACACACACACACACACACACCTGTTGCTTCAGGTTACACAGACACTGACACATAGTCCATTATTGAGGGCTCTTTTGTTGTGTAGGATATATTTAGAAACAGCTGTAATTCTGGGAATGAGGGGAAAACAACAAGGGAGCTTGATAACTGTGAGAGAAAGAGAGACTGGAGGAAGACTTGGACAGACAGATGTCAAGAAAGATGACAAAATGGGTCAGGAGAGGAGACAGTGATGGAAGAGGGAACAGGTGGACAACAAAAGACAGGGCGAGGAGGGAAACAGGCGTCACCCAGTGTAAGGTGACGTGCCTGAACAATGTGATGCATTGGCGCGTTACATATCGTTCATCGGTACAATATTACACATCACTGATGGGAAGAGACAATAAAGGGGAGGCACACACTCACTCTGATGTGTTTTGTAAAGGAAAGAAACAGATGAAGGGTTGGGCTGCCAACACATCACACTGTTCAAACCACTGTTCTTGCAAATTCACTGTCTCAACACAGTATTTAAAAAACACTGAACACAGTTACTACTTGTAATCAAGATCTCAAAGTTTCCAAGGTTGCTAAACAACAGTTAGTTTCCTGGTGATGACGCTGTATCTCTAGTTCCTGGGTTCCCAAACTTGTACCTTAAAAGTCCACTTGTTGCCCCTCATCTCAGGGTAATATGGTGTGGATATGTGCTGAGAGCAGTTCAGAGTAACTTTTTATTTTAATGACTTTTAGAAGCTTGAACAGGGGCACACTGTAATTGTTTAAGGCCCCTCAAAAAATTAGGGAAGGCCACTTACATTGATTTTAAAATGACAACTATCACTCCCCTTTAACCTCCTATAGAGGCACTATACAGTGCATCGCAACTGCCCCAAAAACTCTCTAAGTGGAGCACCTTTAAGCCACCAAATGACAGCTGGAGACCATTAGTTTGGACTATCAGACAGTTACCTGTGGCTGTCACGTATACAAAGCTAGGTGTAACTGTTGAATGAAACAGGGCCTCCATAGTCTTCTATGCCTGGGGCCCCTCAGAGTCTAGGTTCTCCACTGGACCTGAAAAGGTCAATGTAACACTGATGAACAAGAAAAATTCTGAAATAGAGAAAGAGAATATCAGGAAAATATTAGAATTCTTGTCCTCTCTTACCCCCTTAATCATCTTGTGACCCCTCAGATTTATCTTTGGACCCAACCCCAAATTGTGAACCACTAGTCTAGACAAAGCTCTGAGGGTTAATTGGTTGTGTTGACTTGATGACACACGGAAAAGCTCCAAATGAACCCAAGTAAATATTCATTCATTATAAATGTACTAATGTAATGTAATTAGTATCAAATTACACACACTTTCCTTAGAATTCAGGCCCTGTTTACACCTGGTATTAACATGTGTCTTGGTTAATCAGAAGTGGACAGTTCTAAGTACAAGTGGGAATGCACCCAATGCGATTTCAATGCATCTTGAGATCAGATCGCTCAGAGCACATTTAGAAATGGTTCATCACCCAAGATGCATGCTAATAACAGGTGCAAACATGGCATCAGTTACACAGCAGCTCCTTTCTAGGAAATTAAAGGAAAATATGAAACGGTCAAAATAAAGTTATATTTTGTTACTTCATGTCAATAATGCAGCCATAAAAACTGCATCTTATGTGTTTATGTTTGACATGGTAGGAATGTGATGACTGACTTTCTGTAAAATGGCAGAAACCTAGGACCCTATTAGTCATTTTGGCATATCAGACAGCTATACATGTGTAATTGCATCTAAGAAGCACCAAAGAAATATTGAATTCCAAAGGCTCAAACCACCTCTATGTCTAAAAGTGAATTTATGTGTAATAATACAAGTTCCTGTCCATTAATTCTGTGGCGATAACAGGGAAGGTGATGTGAATATTTTGTATTAACAAGGGAGAAATTTTTTAAAATTGTGACAAGTGAAAGTGATTGTCTCAATGTTGAATGTTATTAGACACTTGAAGAGACTATTGTACACCTTTCTTATGGCAGGTAACATTCCCAGGTGACCTAGTCTCAGGTATGGATTGTGTATTATGATATTAATCTCTGTCTGAAGGCCATCAGTACTTTAACATGGACATATAATCAGATTAGATCACAGTGTGTTCATTGGTAACTAAAGGAACAGTGACCTGTCTCTGCAAATGCAAAGCTAAAATGAGAGAACATTTCCTGTGATCAACTGAAGTGCTGCTTCCTTTCGTCCTGCCACCTTCAGATCTCCAGGTGCTTGATAGATTTCATCATCACTTAGGTGCTTAATCACCATCAAAAAATAGAATCAACAAGTCACTTCACTACCAAGAAGTGAGATTATGTGATTTGTTTCACCTAATGTTTCACCAACTCTCATTGCCTCTCTACTGCTCATCCTCCCCATCACACAGTCTTTTCTGCCCCCTGCTGTTTTCCAAACCACTCAACCTCAAACAGGTTAAGAAGTAATGCACTGTGTTGAGTTCACTTGTAAGATAATGCACTGTTGTATATGCATTCATCTGTCACTTTGTTTTCTTATAGTTGGCCATATTATAAAGCAATGCATTGCTTGTTATTGTGTACTGAAGATCGTATTGTAGTCATTATTAAAGCTTATGTAAGTCATTTGACTGTTTTGCAGATTAAAGTATGCAGAGATCTGACAGCATGAATGTCAGTGGTGTTTTAGGCTGGAGCCAATACTGTGGGCAGAGTGTAGTCAGTGCCTACCTCTGGGCAGTCATTATAATATATATTAGGTGGACACAACTCCCCCAGTATTCAAATATGCTCAAAATGCCCCCCACAATATCTTAATGAATTTATAAATAACAAAACTTGCTATGATACAACAGCCAGCCATGCACAGCCGTATGAAATCAACATTAGCAAATGTATTTATAATCATAAACGATCTTTACATATTGACATCTTACTATATAATGACGAAAACTCTGTCTGTGGGTGTGTCTGTGTGTCTTTTTCACGTTTTTCTCCTCACTGACTTGGTCAATCCATGTGTAATTTGGCACAGTGGTAGAGGATCATGGGAGGATAAGAATGAAGCAATATTACATCAATTGGCCAAAGGGGGGCGCTATAGCAACGGATTGAAATTGCAGACTTTGAATGGGCATATCTCATGCCCCGTATGTAGTAGAGACATGAAACTTTGCACAGAGACGCCTCTCCTCATGAGGAACAAATTTGCCTCAAGAACCCATAACTTCAGGTTATATAGATTTTCTGACATTTTTAATTTTTGGAAAACACTTCAAATCGATCCCTTCCTAGGAAGTTTGACCGATCTGCATGAAACTCAGTGAACATAATCTAGGGACCAATATCTAAAGTTCCCTCTCGGCAAAAGCTGGAAAACTCACTAAAACTGAGCTTCTATAAGGCAATGAATATTGTGGAGGGCGTGGCTCATCACATAAAGGTGTATAACATCTCAAGGGTTTCACTGATCACCACACAACTTTGTAGGCATATGACCACACATAATCTGAGGGGAGCCCTCCATTATTGACCCCATCAAACAAAATGGGGGCGCTAGAGAGCTAATTTCTTATCTAGGTCTAACCGCCATATCGATTTTTACTAAACTTGGTAGATACGTAGAACAGGACGCCTCAAGGTGACTGGAGAAATTTAACTCTAATTTAACTCTAATACTGGGTGGCGCTATAACAACAGAAAAATGCTTAAAAATGGCTAAAATGCGACCAATCGCTGTGGCTCCCCCTGTGGCTGAATGTTTGGGGTTTTCTTTCTAATTTTTGGTATGACTAAGTCATGGTATGGTATGCTGTACATAATCACAGAAACTGTCAGTCAGTCATTCTGTCTGTCTCACGTTTTTCTACTCACTGACATAGTCTATGTGAAACTGCACATAGGCATTGAGAACTGGCATAGGTAGAAGGTGACAAAGCTACCAATGGGTATGGACTAGTTATTATTATTGCCAGTTCTAATATTACTGTGTTCTGCAGTTCTGTGTGATGTTTGTGCATCTGGTGCTCCAGCAGAAAATGTTTGACTGCTGTGGACGTGATACTATCAATGTCAAACACTGCACTGTCGCCATTCCATTTCTTTCAAATGTGGTTAGAAAGAGCCACACTAGGATGCAATGAGTGCTGAGTTGGCTGTGTCACTGTTGACTGTTTTTGTAAAGTGTTATCATGTCATAAAATGGCATCTCTAAAATGGTCATGTTAGCTCTTGAGTTTCTAAAAATTTGTTTTGGGGGGAATTCCCCAAAGACCATGGGTCACAGAAAGTTTGATGGAAAATGGTGCCCCTCAATGTAAAACAGGTGATGACAGCCCTGGCCTGCCCATGTCTCAACTGAAAAGCCCTTGATGATGCTACTTAAAGCTAAGGGGATTTAATTTTACTAGAAGTTTTGATGACTTGTCTCCTCATATTGGTATCTAAAAACACACCGTGGTACTGTGACAGACAGCAATGTGTGCTTATATAAATGTGTTTAACTGTGTGAGAGTGCATCTATGTGTTCCTAGCTAAATAAAAGCCAATAAAACCATCTAACATCTATAAACCATTTTAAGAAACTGGACATTTGATGGGAAACTCTTTATATAACTGCAGGGCAGCTAAAAACTTCTCACTGATATTGTGCTCGGGGATTTTCTCCAGCTGAGACTGTGGTTGGTGGTGTGACCTAACACTGACACTAGAAATGAGAGCATGTTAATGTTTGTCATGGGTTGACAGAAGCAGTTTCTAGGAAAATTAGGCCTATTTTTGACCAGGATGTCTTCAGTAGTTAACTCAACTGCATTTTCTCTGAAGACTAAGACCCCTGTCTGTTTCTGAATGCTGAATTTAACTGTGCCTAATGATGCTTCAAATTCACGACTTTACCCATCGTGGTGTTGAAAGCATGTCGCACTTTTACCAAAACACGCAGGGCGGCGCTCGTGGACAAGTGCTAGGTCTCGTGCTGCCTTCAGGGTTATCTGTGACTTCCCCAAATTTGTCAGATTGCGTACGGTTAAGTTAATTGGACTAAAGATTTCTAATAATTATAATGTATCTGATGACAGTGCATACACGCTCCCTGGCCCCTGAATGCCACACCTTGCAAACTGGGTAATGCAAAAAATTTGAATATTATTGTTATTAGTATTTTCTTTACCTTTTTGTTGTTCTTTATTTCGGGCCACCTGTGAAAGACAGTTTGTCCGACGCTACCTGAAGGCATCAGCTAGGCTCATCTGTCCGGCGATGATAACACTGAAATGCGTAAACAAAAACACACCCTCTTTTTTAGGAGAAAATGGACCCAGTTTTCATTTGTGGAATACCTTTAAAAATGTCGCTAATTATATAGGACTGAACATTTTAGTTTTGAAGATGATACACGAACCAAAGTGACCAAAGTGCGGAGCGCACAAAGATTTCTTTTATTATCTCAGGTGTTGAGAGTGTTATACAAAAGTCAGGTTTACGTTTAGAGCATTCACAGTTATTTACTTGTGTTTGGCTTCATATTTTAGACATTACATGCCTTAGAGTAGCCTCTGAGCACGGACCTTATCTTGGTCAGGAAGTGATGACAGGTTACATGACAGCTCTTTACAGATTATGTCACTCGTTATTTGACTCCCACAGTGATCGTTAATTTAAATAATCGACGGTGGGGGCGTTTATTTGTTCATGAAACATAATTAAATTATAAGATAATAATCAGTTAACTCCACACAGCAGACTTGATGAATTATCTTCTTTGTCGCCTCGAGTGTGTTTTCAGAGCAACAGGTGCTTCTAGATGAAGTGCTGCATTCAGGGAACATGAAGGAGTTGGGCACCGATGATATTCGTAAGCAAAACCCGTTTTTTCTCAGCTTTACGTTGTATAATAGTGCGAGGAGACAGCTAACATTTCGTAATGAGAAAATACTAAGTCTACGGGGATGCACTTCATATAGACGTTTCGAGTTTTAAAACACCTGTAGGCTGCTGTGACTGTCAATAAGTCGTATCTACAAGCTTTACCGAGAGTGTGAACGCCTCACAAACCCCGCCCCTTGTCGCTGTTCTCTCGTCAATAGTTGAGAGTGTAGTGTCACTGGGTGCCAACAACGAAGTTTCACTCTCAGCACACTAGTAGTCAGGTCGACGGTCCTCCGAGGAGGTGTTTCTGTTCCCCTCCCCGTGTTCAGTTTTCGGTTCAGGTGGACGCTCTGCATCTCCACTGTCAGTATGTCTCCGTCCACATCCCCCCGGTTCTTCACGGAGAGGGAGGTGGCCCGCCACTGCACCAAGGAGTCCTGCTGGGTGCTGCTAGGGTCCAGGGTGTACGACGTGACCTCTTTCTTGCGGATGCACCCGGGAGGAGAGGCGCTGATACTTAGGCGGTCGGGCAAGGACGTGAGCCAGGAGATGGAGGGACCCCCACACCGGCACTCGGAGAACGCCCGGCGGTGGATGGAGCAGTACTACATCGGGGAGCTGGACAGAGACAGCCGCACCGACGAGGCTCAGGTAGAGTCGGGGGGCCATAGACCCACACCTGTCCTGCTGGTCACTGAGTATACAAGTAAATGCAGAGAGGGAAACCTTTAGGTCTCTACTAGGTACCAGGTTATATGTCCTTACTGAGTGTTATAAGCTGACAGGGTATTACATTTGTTAAATAAGATAACACACAGTATCGCACACTATATTGGTGGAAAGTTTATCATTTTTAGAATCTACTTAAATAGCCTCCCCTCAGGCTCCTGCGGTGTAGAAACAATAGCCTGGAGGCAAGACTGTTGACCCTGTGGGGTAACTGAGGTTTTCCATGTTGTCAGTCAGTCACACAAAATGGGACAATTTCAGACCCATCTTTAAGATAGTTATAATCATTTTTGCAAGCAGTGGCACGGGCCTACATGTGTTTAAATGTCTCTACTAAGGGACTGTTACTTATTTATGATGGGGTGGGGGTGTGTAAAGGGAGAGGCATAAGGCCCGCAGGAAGTGCACCGGGCTTTGAAGTCAGTTTTCACAGTGGCCATACAGTGGTACTGCAATTTCTGGGGTTCGTCATGCGATAGCCTTCAGCCCAAAAATACTTACATTTGGAAAAGAGATGTCTGTAAATCGGTGAATACATTTTTTGAGCGTCACATCACCAGCAAAATGACTTGTTGAACTACCAGGATTTAATCCATTCATTTCAACAACATTTTATATGTCTAGAAGAGCCACAAGATAAATAATTTTATCCCCATTCAAGTTAGCGCAGCGCTAAACCAAAAGTTATTCCGTTCCGTGGGCGGAAGTTAGCCGATCAACTGCGCTCGGCCATGCTTGCCTGCTGTCAGTCTCTAACGGGCATGATCCATGGGCTGCACAGTGTGGAAGTAGTGCCTATAATCCTCAGGGCCCAGTATTTCAAAACTTGTAATCTGGATCCGAATAATCCGGATAATGAAATCCTCCTTTTCTCAGTCAGGGATCAAGGTGATCCTGCTGACTTTATCTGGGTATTTCAAAGCATTGGCAGAGTGGATCACTTTGATCCCAATCTGACTGGATATGGATTTCCAAATCTCATGACTCCGCCCCCGGATCTGGAACGTTTCCCCTTTGGGGGCGTGGCTTTCAGATTATGACGTGTGGCGCTCTGTCTCTATGGCGGACAACTTCATGAAAGAAGCAGTTGGTAGCACAGCTTTCACATCAAAATGTAAATTTACCATTACCTAATGTGTTTTTAAGACCATACGAAGGCCACCCACCATCTGATGTGAGCCAGCTATTTGAATTGTCACCTACTTAAAACGTGGGCGTACCGATCTCTAATTGAGCTGAGGTCATGCTAACAGTAGCTAACGCGGCTCCCTTGACTTGCATGTTAAGTAGCTAGCAGGCTTGACTTTGTTGGTGTATTTTGCGGTCTATGGCTTAATTTAAAAGGGAATTAACCTGAAGTACGTCATACATGAACTCTTTAAACACCAACCTGTTCAGAGTTTAACGTTATGTTATTGCCAACACAGCAGACTTTTTTTTTTTTTTTTACGTTTACATGTGTGCAGAGCAGGCTGCTGCAGTATAGGAAAAATACACAGTACTAGTATGAATTATGTGGTTCATTCAGAAGTGTCAGAGGACTGAGTTGTTGTCCATGTGTTTATTATGTAAATTTCATCAAGTAAATTTGCTTTGCATTGCATTTCCTTGTCTTTGTCTGACCACAAACATATGTTGGATGTTTTGGTACAAACAAGTTACAATGTTAGGTGAAACTAGACGTTGAGAAATAGGTCTGTATTAGTTACTGTTATTTACAGTAGTTTCAGGAAGTATGGCCAAACAATATTTTTCTATGCTTGAAATTACTTACAACTAAAACACTAATTAAAATTAAGTGTAATGAACATCTTGATTAACAAGATGTAACAAGGCAAGTAATATCTAGGAGAAGTGGAGCTGAGGCTTTGTCATATCCACCTCTGAGGTGGGATCCAAATAATCCAATAATCCAATGATCCAGTGATCCAATAATAATTGATCCAAATCTCTGCCTTAACTTTTCAAATACCCAAATGCAGCCTTTATCTGGATTAAAGGGAAGATTGGATTACCAGAACTGAATCCTGGTCCTCAGGAAAATATCCTCAGGATCGCTGGATTTTCAAATTTGCGGCGGTCTTTGGACACATCATGTACGCCGAACACTTCTGTCAGAAAAAAAAAAACAAATCTGAGTTTAAAATCATGATATTTTATCAAAATAACTTCATTATTTACCTAACCAGCATGCATAAAAATTTAATAACTAATTTAGGGTGAAGGGAGGGTCGTGCATTAAGTCACCCCCCCCTCCCCCTCCCCCAAGAACAAACAACAAAAGAAAAAAAATTGAAGCCGACCCCCTCCTCCGATAAGTAAAGAACAGTACATAACATCTTTTACAACAATTAAACCACTATTAGCTGTGCCCAGGGACCTACATTGCCAGTATCTTGACATGACATGTTGTTTAATAGCTGCGTATGATGTCACACACTAAAGCTCAATGGTTTTGAGGCAGTGGAAAGCCGATCGCGGCTTGTTGGCTCTGTGAGTAACAGGTGTATATTGTGTCTCACTTGACTTTACAGGGCGTTTCTGTGAGGCAGAGAGAGAGAAGGATCTCCCTCCTCTTGGAGTATTGATAGTAGGGGAGGGAATGAGGAGTTGGCGGAAAAAGACACACACGGAGGGATGTGGCTCATTGCTTGTATAATTTCTGTGTGGAGGAGGGAAGGAGCAGAGCAGGGAGGGGCAGGCAGGTGATATGGTAGACCTGTGGGGTGGTTAGGGTTGTGTGTGTGTGTGTGTGTGTGTGTGTGTGTGTGTTGGGGGGGTGTTAATGAATGATTCAAGAGGTGTGTGTGTGTGTGTGTGTGTGTGAGAGAGAGAGAGAGAGAGAGAGAGAGAGTAACTGGTTTGTCTTGTCTCAGTATGGATAGAGGGGACTACTAACAGGGTGAATTTGAGGGAAACCGGAAATTTCCCATCATTTGTTGTCAGAAGAATCCACACCCAATTTAGCTCTCTCTATCCCTGCTCATTTTCTCTGTGTGTGAGTAGGGAGAAACCGAGAGAATTTGCATAAATCTCTTGCAGACAGAGTTGACATTTACATGGCTTGCCCATTCTTGTGTGTTTGTGCATGTTGTTGCCTGTTTACAGAGCTGCAGGTACAAATTAAGCCGTTTCTTCCTAATCTCCTGTGGAGCTTCATTCTCCCGTCACTGATAAGTCTTAACTATAAAAAAAGATGGAGTTTTGGACTCGTGTTTTTGTCTGTCAGCTATATATATGCACATGTGTGTTTCCTTGGGCTGCGTGGAGGATGTGCATGGTGGTCATGCTGTTAGTTTTGTAAATGTAGTTTGATGCTTACAACAGCTCACTCACACTTTCACACATACTCACACAGGCTGTTCACAGTTTTAGATGTTAGTGGTTTTTCTTTCCTTTTTGCTGTCATCACACCATCACACCATCCACCCCAAAAGTTAACTGTTAATCATACAATTTCCTCTTTTCTATTTCATCTGCACCTTGTTTGGGCATGATTTAGCACTGAGGTCAGTGTTTTGCACAAGTCCATCTCAGGATGTAGAGAGCCTCGAGGTAAAATTACGTTGAGAAATTGCCAGTAGGATCCGAACATCACTCTAAAGACTGGTTAAATGTGACAATAGGAGTCATGGGACAGATTTCTGCCCACGGGCTGAGTCACAAGGACATTCCAGTTGTTAATGAAATATTGCCCCTATCTAATTTGTCCTTCAGGTATGTCTGAAGAACGAGTAGTTCTCACTCTTCTCTTTCTTAAGTCACTCGGCACTGTGATTTAACTACAAATGGTAAACCTACCCCTCATTTTGTTCTTTAATGATTGGCTTGATGGCTAAACGGTCAATGGCATTTCCACCAAGCAGCATAAATACCAATGCAGAAACAGGATGTTTCCACTTTCGGTCACAAACTATGACTTTGAAAGGGATTTGCATCCAGCAGCAAGGTCAGTTACAGAGGCAATATGTCAGATGTTGTAATGATAATGCAACTTTTCCTTTTGTGGTTCAAGTTTGTTGTGATATAATTTATTTAGTCTATAAAATGTCAAAAATTAGTAAAATAGCCGGTTTCAATTTTGGCCCAAGTTGATCTCTTCAAATGTCACATTTTGTCTGATCAGCAGCCCAAAACTTAATGATTATTGATTACTATGTTTGACAAAGAAAACCCGCTAATCTCGTCATTTGAGTAGGTGGGACCAGGGAATGTCTGGTATTTTAGCTTGAAAAATTATTTAAAGGTGCTGTATGTAAGAATGTGGCCAAAACGGTTACTGCACTCAAATTCAAAATACTGCCGCAAGTCCTGTCCGCCCCCCCTCCCCTACAGATTCGAGGTTGCTGGACAGCGGCACGCTGGAGACTGATTTGTTTGCCCACAGGCGGCTGCCGTGGCAGGGCCGTGTTGCAGCGTCCTTGATCTTTGGTTTTCCAGCGGACCGTTCAAGCAAGTCCGGTTTCTCTGCTGCTAACGCTGCTGCCGGGATACAGCTGAGGAGAAGCTGGCTGCTAATGCTATGTACTGGGACACTGCTAACGCTGCGTGCCGTGCTGCTGTAGCTCAGTCGTAACTGTAACTGATGCTGAGACTCTACTGACTGCGTGACTGGTAGACGGCGGTGGGTGGCGCAACAGGCCAAAACACAAATTCAAAACGTAAACATGATTTGCGACCGTAAAATTTTTTTTTAATGCGAATATTCTGTCTGTACTATTGTTGTCGGTGAGATCAGTGTGTTATATAAACATTATTCCTTAGTCTCTGTGACATATTTGGAGGATTTTACGACTATTTACTTTAGATTTCTTACATATAGCTCCTTTAAGCCATTCATTGATCATCAACATAGTTGATCAGTGATGATGATAGGTTTTCAATGTAGCGTGTACCTGGGCCCAACTCAAATGACGACCTGTCACATTATCACAATGTAGCTTTATTAGGGGAAATAAACACGGCTTGTTGCCTTGACAGTAAAGCCTCATTGGATCATCATTGATGTATCAGTACAGCATCTGCTGTCACAGCAGATGTTGCAATGTAAGATCAGAGGAACACCTGTAGTAATGTCCAAGGTATTCGGGATTTTGGGTACATTTTATGAACCTAAAAATATAGGTTATATATAGGTTAATGTCTAAAGTTATCAGCAGACAGTAACCTTATATTTTTAGGTCCATAAAATGTAAACATTAACAGTAAGTTCACTGTTTCCCCTGTAGATTTTAAATTTCTATTGACAGACAAATCAATTAATCAACAAATGATTTTAGCTCAAGTGTGTTTAAAAAAAAAAAAACTTGAGAGTGTTCACTCAGCGTTTTATCAAGCTATGTGGAATGGAAAAGTTTTTAAAATGAACAAATTCGTATTAGTTTGAGTCTTGCTTTGTAAATGGGGATTTAGCTGATTGTTATAATGGGCCAAAAAAAAGTTGTAGTGTCATGTTATGTGTAATCTCACAATTCTCGGCTTTAGACGTTTCTCTTAATTATCACACCTAATCCCTTTTAAAAGGCAGTACACTCAAATCCTATTTTATAAACAAACAGAGTGTGATGTGGTCGCAGGGTCACAGACAGTAGGTGCCAGAGTTTCCTATAATGATGAAGCACTCTGGTCACATTCTTCAAGGGAAGACCCATCCCTCAAAGGGTTAAGCCTCGCTAAGCAGAAGGGGATGCAGCCAGCACTTTTCTGTGTCCCAGGTGAGACTGCCCTGCATGCACTCTGCCACATAGGACAGAGTGTTTGAACAGACTATAAGCCAATGGCATTTAGCTTAATAGACATGACTTGTATAACATTTTGTTTGAGGTTGCTCATAGTACAAACAGGAGGAGATTAAAGAGGAGATTAGAGGAGATGGTATCCGTCTTGTTTGCATACGTATCAGAAAGAATCAGGCATTTTCATGTCCATTATATCCTTGTTGGAAAGTTTGTTACGACCTCAGATTTGTGTGATCTTTTTAAGTGGATCTCAGACCACAATGCATCAGTCAGTAGACGCCACTAATCTTACCAACAGTGCTCCACAATTGATTGTGTTTTTGGACAAAACTGATTAATACTTCAGATTTTTTATTATCATTGTTCAACATTTTAGTCACAACCTTAGAACATACGTTTTTGTTGTCGTAATAATTTATTTTCATTTGGATGCAGCAATGATAAACTGAGGCTGCATTTGATCTTGGTGCATTTCGTTCGTAAACAGATACCGGGGAGGAGGTTCTAAGGAGGACTTAATGCAAGATCTGCAAGAGTAGAGGGGACAAGACTGTAGCCTCTAGTGTGTGTGTGTGTGTGTGTGTGTGTGTGTGTGTGTGTGCGCGCACATGCATGCGCATGCATTTGGGAGCTGGTTTACAATCAAACAGAGGAGCTGTTTATACGTCAACAAATTTAACTGGTTCAAATAGATGCTTATTGCTTCCATTCAGAACCACTGTCACTCTGTTGGAGTTGTTTGAAGCACAGAAACACTTGGTCAACTCGTGATTGAACAGGGATGTTACAGAGTGATGCTTTCATTACCTCACAAACAATTTTTGGAAGGATATAGACTAGTGTCATCAAAAAATATTGATTTGTTGACACATATTGATTCTGAATAGTTGAAACGGCATTTTCAATACACCGGCACCAGCTGTGCTTTCTGCCTCTTATTGTTAATGTTTATTTCAGTCACTCTGTTAACCAAGAAAAAAAGTCACTGTTATCATGTTACAGCATTGTTATATTATCTTTTAATTAAAGAAATAGATAAAAATCATGCCCTTAATATCAATTTTTTCCCCATGGTATCAAAAAATGGTATTGGATGTCAATATTTATGAAGATATTGTATCAAGTGAGAAATTCCAGTATCGTGACAATACTAGGATGGACAGCAACTGCAGAGAGCCCACAAAAGCAACAGAAGAAGAACTGAAACAGCCATCTCGGCTCAACACATAAAAAAAGAACACCTAAATGATGTGGATATTATGTGCTGTTATTAGTGACCAAAGGGATCTGAGCTATTTTAGGTAAGAATATCAACAACATTTCTCAGGTGTATCACACAGTCGAGTGTTTGTTCAGTCTGGTCAGAGTCTAGCCCAGTTAAATCCAAACCCTCCTGCCAAAACAGATCAAAACACTATGGGACAGACCATACACAACAATATCACCAAATACTGGATTTTAGATTGTGATCATGTATTATGTAATATATTTTGTTGCACTGTGGAGTTAGAGCACTCCCATTGTTTCATATTTGGTATTGTAGGTAAGGGCTGGGCAATACATCGATATTATATCTATATCGTGATGTGAGACTAGATATAATCTTAGATTTAGGATATTGTAATATCGTGAGTATTGTCTTTTCCTGGTTTTAAAGGCTGCATTACAGTGAAGTGATGTCATTTTCTGCATTTATACTGTTCTGTAGTTATTATATCCACATTATTGATGATCATTTATCAAAAATATCACTGTGCAAAAAAGTTGTTAAAGTACCGATAGTCAACCGTACAATATTATCGCAAGATCGGTATCAAGGTTATTAGACAAATTATCATGATATTTCATTTTCTCCAGCCCTGACCCTATTCTAGGTCAGTATAGTCAGACTTTTTGTCTAGTAGGGGCCTGCATTTTCCATATAGCAACTCAGCAGCATCTTTCATTTTTCAAACACCACACCCCAGCTTGTAACACTGCCTTTCTGTTAACAAGTTGTAGTCATAACCAAGCTGATGATATCACTATGGCTTTATCACTCAGTGAACGCCTCAGATTGGGATAGGGGGTCAAGAGAGACTTTATTGCACATTTGTACACACTCTGAGAAGAGCCGTGTAAAAGCACCACAGCAAGTAATACAGAAATCTTTGACCCTCAGCATAGTACCTGAGCTGCTTCAGGTGTTTTAGCAAGATGGACCCCAAAGTTTAAACAGCGATCCCAAATAAGTCTAAGTCGAAGTCATTTCACATTGCAGGCTGAGTAAAGACAGAGCAGCTTATACCTTTAATCAGTGTGTCAGTCACGGGTGCACCTTTGTTTGCTCTGTGCTCCTGTCGCTTTGTCTTGGAGGAATTGAGCCAGCAAGGCCTACCTACCTCTGGACAGGATGTGGAAATACACTGCTCAACAGTCCTTCACATTTATTTCACTTGGTCTGTTTGTCTCACTGTCACTTTCTATACATGGACTTGAAATGTAAATGAATTCAGCGGGGCAAAGGGCAGCAGTCGTAGTTGTGCCTAATGTATAGGAGAATGTAGCTCTGTGGTCAGGAACTCTGGAGGATAGTAAACGTATTGTTAAATGAGTGGAATCACAAATGAGTGAGTGTGTAAATGAATGAATGAACAACGAAGATGGTATGGATGAGCCAAGCTGAATGAGAACATATGCAGAGCATGGGACTGAGGGTCGAATAGAGTAGAAACTTGGAGAGGAAAAGGAAGACTGAAATGAAGCCCAGAACAGAGAGAAAATAGAGAAGTGACAGGGAAATAGAGAATAACAGAGCATAACAAGGTAGAAACTAGAGCAGAGAGTTGAGCATTTAGATTGTGATGGTGGGTGCTGATAAGTTTTGTGGATGGAATGCGGCAGGGCGAGTGGGTCAGGCTGGTGGAGCGCTGGAATGCACGCTTTCATTTATATGGATCTTTCTCTGCTCAATGACATGATTGTCTTTCATCAGAGGGCAAGCGGAGGAAGAAGGGGGGAGACTGAGCGGGTCGGGGCGGAACTTTGTACGAGTATATTAACACCTGCTGTGTGTCAAATGTCGGTACAATTTGTTTGTTGGCAGCATGCTAGAGAAACAAGCTGTGGTTATTTATTAAACTTTGCATACAGACTTTTATCAATATGAGCCAGTCACATCAAGCAATTTAATAGCACAGTATGAACAAGGATCATACACACGCTACACTATCACCCACTGCATCAGTTTTCCCCAACAAGCTGTTGGGGTAAACTACCTCTTTTACAACTCTTAAGAGCTGCTCCGAGTTTATCACCATGGCGATACATTACCCGGCACATTGTTTACCTTTGCTACCATAGAAACTGCCGACATGGCAATTAGCGCTCAGGTGCAGGCCTCAGGTGGCCCCCCTCATCGCTACGGTAACACCTGGAAAAGAGAGAGAGCGAGGCTGAGGGAAGCTGTACGGACAGTCTGAAGGGATGGAGATGAACATATGCTTGAAAGGTGCAATTGATTTGTTCAAAGGTCTAACAGGAGTGATACTGAAGACTGCCATTAACCTTTTCTCTCTTTGTTTGTACTGAGCCCAGTCCTGAGGTTGTAACTTTTTTAACCAGGAATAATTTTCCCAGTGGTACTGATCGTTTTCAATGGTCTGTTTTGATCCTATGGTGGGATCTGATTGGCTTGTTAGGTATTTGCCAGTGGACGTTGAAGAAAAACCCTTTTAATTCATAAAATATTGTGATATGATCAAATTTTGTGTGAGGTAAAAAGATTTGTCTTTTACCCTTTGTTTTTGATTGTAATTGCTATTATTATAGCCTTATTATACTCATCAGTTTTTATTTTAATTTGATTTTTATTCCTTTTTTTCAATTCAGTTTAGTGTCAGTTAACAGGGTGGGTTTGTTTGTTTTAGTTTAGTTTCTGTTGTGTAAAAATGCTTAATTTTTAAAAGTTTAAGTATTACTTTTATTTTATAACCACTAAGGTGGGTATTTGTCAGGAGCAGAATTTAAGGAGTTTATAATGGGTATTGCAATACAAACACTTTTTGAAGGTGAATGAATTCACTAATGCCACCACACACATGATGTATTGACAAGTTTGACCACGTTGACAATAACAAAAACTAGACATTTCCTGTATATTTGTATTTATTTTTATTTAGTTCTATACAATATTGTTTCAGTTTTTATTTTTTGTTTTTCTAAAGCCTAGATTTTACTTTAATTTCAGTTGACTAAAATATTTCTTTCACACCTAGTTTTTCATTTTAGTTTTATTTTAGTTATTCATATTAACTTTGGCTCTTGTACCAAGCAAATAAGATGGAGCAATGTTCTGTTCAAAGTAAATAGTAAAACTAAATGGAAAGAACAAAAGTTATGTTTGAAACTTTGCGTAAAAGTTGCATAGTTATTATTCATTGCATAGTGAGCTGTGCACAGCTGATTATAGTAGGCTATATTACACTTTAATATCCGCCATCTTTCATGTGTTCCTTCCACCCCACCTATTTCTTTATACCATTATGTCATAAGTCCTTTTTGTCAGCTTGCAGTCGCTGCATTATGATAGAAAAGTGCTCTTTGCAGCAGGCAGGCCTTGGTGTGGCTGTGTGTATGCAGTATTTGTAGATGGGACTAGCTGGCTCATAGCCCAGGGGGCGGGGGGGGACACACAGCACATGCACACACTAAAGCGGTGTGTTGTTGCAGGAAAACAAACAAGGTGTGGAAGAAACAGACAAGATTCTCGGACACACCCAAAGGAGAGAGGAGGAGGTAGAGAAAGACAGCCTGAAGGAGTCAGGGTACTGTGGTGGAATCCACAGGTAGAGAGAACAGGGCCATTGTTTCTGCTGTGGTTATTTTGCATACAGTGCAACCCTGGCAGCTGGTCAGAGTCAGGGCAAGGTCTTTAGATGAACCTTTGTCATCTGGGAACAGAGCGAACCTCTGCTCTTCTGGTGAAACACCTCAGTGTCAGGTGATGGTACTCAGTGGGAATTTGCAGCAAAAATAAATCGGTGTGTGTGTGCTCTCTGCCAGGCCTGTGCTTTGCTATAACCACTCACTCACCGTCATATGTGCACTAATGTATTAGATTATTCACATGAGCACAATTTTTTTTTACTAGTAAAAGGTTGCCTCTGTTGTTTCCAACCTCTGTTGGACTGTAAGTTATTTTCTTCACCAGTGGAACTATGTTAAGACCCTAAATGCAATGTGCAATACTAGGGCTTTTGCAGGTTCATTGCACATCACATGGGCCTAATAAATTCTTGGTCACAATCTGTATTAGACTGTGTGATATCATCATACTGTTTACACTTTGTGTGACAAATGCCCAGAGCATAGTAGTGCTATGATGTAAGCAGAAAAAAGACTGAAAGTCGACACCCTTTATCTTGTCATTCTTGTGTTTTAGCAAAACAAACAAAAGAGATTTTGTTGTAGTCATGCATAGGCACATCACAATACCAGAAATTTAGTAGTCCATACCACTATCAGAGAAATTCCATGATTCTCAATACCCAATTAATTGATCTGCCTCAAATGCAAAGTACCAGTCTGTGTGGGTTCATGACATTTTGTTCAGCACTGCAAAGACATGACAGTTGGTCTTTGAGATCCGTTTTTTTTTTTTTTTTTTTTTTTTTGGACATTTTGTTTCCAGATCTCTAGATCTTGTGATAGTGTTGATTGCCAAAGACGTCGCAGTCTCTCTCTATCGGTTGTTACCTTTTATCTAAGACAACCCAATATTACAAAATTCCTATATGTAGTTGTGTATGTTCCTTACTGGTAACGGTGAAGAGGACAGGCAAGCTGTTGAGCAGACCTATGTAGGAGAAACAGTTGCGTCTGTGTTGAATTCCCGCTGGTGTACAAAGAGGTCAATAAGGTTGATTAATTATTAATTGCCCCATTACATTGAGACTTGATTGATAATGTCTTTCAAATCAAAGATCAATAATTTGCTGCATATCTCGCTTTACGCCAGTTTATATTAACGAGAGCAATTTAGAAATGGACACACAACATAGCAGTATGGTGAGGATGGTTGCAGTGTTTATATGGCTCTCAGTTCACCAGTTATTGTCTGTATGGTAACATGACACCTTCTGCACAAACTGGCCAGCTACACACTGCCTCTGATTCTGGCACATGAACACACACACAAATGCACAACAGGCACAGAGAGAGCGAGGGTGGAATCTTGAGTCCTGGTCATTCAGGTTTGACTGGTTCTTTTAGTTAGAAGGAGACGAGTGATCTTGTTAGCCACACACATACACGCACGTACATGTGTCATCACCCTCACTAAGCCTTTCTAACTTCATGTCTGTCATTGGGTCTCCCTGTTAAATAACTTACACCTATGTAGGATATGTGTGGATTCCTCTGATGTCGAAATTGATTCGGCACAGGATGTAATGGTGCTCCACGGCAACGATAGATAATGTGACTTGTATTGTGGATGTGTTGCATTCATTATTCACCTGAAGTATTGTTTACATTCTGTCATTCAGAGTGTGCAAGAGAGCGATGACATAAAGGTTTGCTTTGGGAGCTGTGCAAGATCATCAAATACAAATTTGTCTAGCCACTGAAAAGAAGATGATTAGTGAGCCATGCAAGCATTATAGAGCTGAAGTATTGTGTTTACAGTCTTATATCTGCTTTGTGACAGACAATGACACTTTATTTGAAGAGAAAGCTGGCTATGGAAATGATTTTGTCAGAGAGTATGTCAGGCATTAGTGAAAAGGAGAACACTACTGAGGCTTTCTTCAACTTGACTCATGCTGTCTTCACTGTCAACAGCCTCTACCGGCATGGAGGAAACAACACAAGCACCCCAGGCTGACCAATCACCGTTCTTCTTTTTGAACATGTAGTATCTCACCCCCAGGGTGTAGTTATATGTTTGATGCTCCGCACAGACTGCTGCCTCTCAGCTGAAAACAATGTCAGAGGAGGGATGAGTTTGGAAAAATGCTGACGGCAGGACCTGTGACAAGTATTCATCACAACAATCGTTCTCATTCACTGTCCGCTCTCTGTGACCCACGAATGCATCTACACACATTCCTCAGAGTGGCCCGTACACATCACTAGATAAGAGAGGATTTGGCCATTTACTGTAATGTTTGTAGTGGTGAAATATTTAAGCATTTTAAGTGTGTGCAATGTAAGGCAGCATGACTAATTGTTAAAAGATTGTGATCTCGATTCAGGCATGTGCCCAACCTAATTTCTAAAGCACAATGATTCTGCAGTATTTGCTTTGGAGAGTTGCATATGTAGAATGAGTGTTCATTATTTGTCCCCGAGTGACAGACTCCTCTGAACCTACCACTTCCCTCACGCTCAACCTATCAAATTATTCACAGAGCCACCTGTAAAGTCAGGCTGGGTCGCCACAGAGAGTGTCCGATCTTTGCTCACACTTACATGGGAGGTGAACACAAGCCTAGCCTGTAGTTTTTCTAACATGCAATAATGTTAATGAAAATGTATGTTAGCTTTACCAGAGAATTTAAACATAAAATGACTTTCATCTCACACAGTCTGGTTATGTTTGTAGGGATAACCTGAGTAAACTAAACAGTGTAGGCTATGGTGTTATGTTAATTAAGTGAGATGGGGCCAGAGTTGATGGCTAATCATCACCGTCATTTAAGTGAAACATTACTCTGGCTGGGCAAGCTGACGGGTAACGGCATGCAAGGCATATATGTCGATGTGTGTTGCCTGTAATGTAACTAGAAGCACCATTAAATCTCTTACTGTAGTCACTTAATGAACAACTTACATTTATTAAATGAATGATGAACTAATTTGATAATTGATTAATCAGTTTGAGTCATTTTTTATGAAAAAAAGTCAAAATTCTCTTCGATTCCAGCTTTTTGAATGTGAATTATTTTCTGGTTTCTTCACTCCTCTGTGACAGTAAACTAATTGTCTTTGGGTTGTGGACAAAATGAGACATTTGAGGACGTCATCTAGGGCTTAGGAAACACTGGTCTGGTCTACATGTTTTTACCAGTTTCTCATGTTTTATAGACCAACTAATCGACTAATCGAGAAAATAATGGATAGATTAATCAACAATGAAAGTAATAGTCAGTTGCAGCACTAATGTACACTTCTGTTACGTTTGGTGTCAGTTGTTTAATCTAAGATCTTATTTGTTCGTCCACCTTCGGCACAAGTTATTTAAAACTGTCTTAGCCTGATAGCAAGTGTTATCTGACTTATGTTTAGTCCTAGACAATCTATCTTCTCACCTCTCTTCCTGTGTGTGGACTGTATATGGATGACATCACAAGTTTGAGACCTACTTCACTGGTTTCTGGCTTTAGGAGAGTGTGGCACCATTTCACAAATACTGATTTATTTCCTCGGCCATGGAAAAAATATATTGGAATTCTTAATGTAGGTGGTGTTCCCCTTTAAATAAGACGAGTCAATTGCCAGCTGTTGATAGTACAGAGCACACAGGGTGGGCTTCAACAAAAAGACCCAGTTTGTGCCACTGTGTGTAAATATGGATGTAGAAAGATAGGGGTAGTATTTAATTGATGATGATATAAAGTCCATATGCTTGCTTTGTTTCTCTGTCAGACACATTTACAGATAAATGCAATAGCATAAATATCAATTTGTTTTGTTTACAGAAGAAAACACTTTAACCTGAGTACTGTGAGAGAATCGTGATCTCAGTTCTGACAAAAGAACCATCATGTGATGACATGACTCACAGATAAAGGTGTGAGTTTATCTGTAGCCAAATCCAGGGGAGAAGCGGTGTGTATTACTATCGCTGTCATCTGGCAAAGCGTGAGGCAAGGGAGCGTTCAACTATTACACAGTCTTGTGATCTTCCTGCCGGCACTGATGTCACTGCTAACAAATCTGAACAGCAGAGTACTTTTATGATTGAGTAATAAATCATTAACATGGTCACATTTTTTGAAGCCTGTGTTGCAGTTGGGTCAGATTTTTTCACACCCTGTATATTTGATTCATGGAATTTGCTGTAGGAAGTAAATCTTAACGTCTGTCACCTCTGCCGTCTGTGCTTTAGTACGACTGAACACAGACGGGTGTTAGTTTTACCCTGGTCCCCTGCTCATGTCTGACACCCATAATGAAACCTTGATGTGAATTTGTATTAAGTCATCAGGATTTGATAATGTGTGAAATAGATTTGTACAGGTCAGTAAACTTTGTTTAGTCACTACTGTTGAATTTGTAAATAAACCGTTGCTGTAATCTATGTGTCTGATGGATGTGCCACACAAGTATTCAGAGCTCATGACCCTTTCAGTGTTATCGAACTTTCCACAGTGTTACTGAACTTTAACCCTGGTCTATCCACATGCATCCTACCAGTGAACTGCTGTTGGCACACCTTCAGAAACACACACACACACAAACACACACACAGTTGTACCGACACCTGGTTTGTGGCAGGTTGTAATGTGCATTATAATTTTACATAGAAAGGTCTTGTGTACTCACATCTCAGCTTTCACACCCCTGTGCATGTATGTGTAATGTGGGACCATCTGTCAAATACCCTCCAATCACACGACAACAAAAAAAGTTTTCTGTCAGTGCATTTTACTGTAGATACATGGATCATTTTGGCACACTGTGCTCACACCAGCTTAACACCAAATAAGCAGCAAGCAAGAAACTTGAAACAAGTGAAACGAAAGCCAGAGTCTACTTCCTGATTGGACACGTTTGGAGTACCTGACTCCAAATCATGAAAGTAAATAATTATGACATATTTGGTGTATGAGAGCGAATGTTCTGAGTGTTGAGCTCTGGATGTTGCCAGTGTCATTCTTATAAATCCGCTGTATCTGTGTTGGAGTGGTTAACCACCGCAGCTTCCTCAGGCTAACTGACTGACTGACCCTTCTCATCTGCTATGTAACCGGAGACCAGAGGTTACGAAAGCTTTTTCTAGCACTAAGGTCACCTGTAGAGCTTCTGCCTTTGATGCTCTGTTGTATCTTTGCTCTTATTTATTTACTTGAGCAATGCTGCTTCAGACTGTGCTGTAAGGCTCTCACAAATACCATGGAGCTTTGGTAGAAATCAGCAGCAAATATTCAAAGCTTCAGCTGAGCGAATCAACATGTTGCACGCAGCTCTACAATGGAAATAAGATTTAACCCATTTTAAACAGTGGAAAGATAAAACATCAAAAATTAGTATGTGGCAGTCAATGTTTATATTGTAGCAGCCGGCACAAATGTTTATTTATATTACATATTTACATTTTACATTGGTCTGATGATGCTAAGCGTCTGGGGGCAATGGCCAGTATTTTGGAAAGATCCTGTGTAGCCAGCAGATATCTGGGCCAAGATTTCCTCTTCCATAAACTGGCCATTTTGGCTGATCTGTGTAAACAGATATCTACATAAGTAAGTAAATTTAGTAACAGACTGTTTACCTGCTGCTTAAACGTGATTGGTAAACACTACTTGGACTGCAACCAGAAACCAGAATATTTCTGGTACAAGAATCTTGTCCTGTTGGCTACGGATTTTGTTTGTTTTATAGAGATCATACAAAATGAAAGAAAGGAGTCAAGTTGTTTACTCGTGGTGACTAACCTGAAATGCAGTTTTTGGCACACAGTTGGCAACAATTCTGGGGGTAAGCAGGTTGGTAATGAGCCAGAGTTAGTATGAGAGATGTTTTATTATCACAAATTTTGTTTGACTTGAAAATAAAGACCAGAGTTCAGCAGCTGCCTGGCTTCAGAGCACTGCCTACAGTATGTCCCACTGCCATCATCCTTTGATCACAAAATCTCAGCTTCACAAACCAACCATGACCAAGTCTGCCCAGAGTGCAACACCAGCTCAGCCTTTGCCCTACACATGATTCCTCCACCTTTAGTCCCAGCACTCTCCCTATCACCGGTCATAAAACACACAGTAATAAAATGCAGTGATAGACATCCACACACACACCCTGAAGAGAGGGAGCCCAGTTTCTGTGGTGAGGTTAAAAGATCTTTAAATTGTTTTTTAAAATTTACCTCAAAGCACAAAATTTAGCCAGGCATGCATCGTAAACAGTGAAAGTCATATACACAGTATATAGTTTCATTGTCAACGGTGTTGAAATTGAAAATGAAATTCTGTTCCTGCTATCAGTTAGCATTCATTCAGTCATGGCAGGCTGTCCAGCCAGTTTTGTATTGCCACAGCAACTCCTCATGTTACCGTACATATCAGTGATTTCAGTTAGTTTCATGCAGTCTACAGATTTTAGATCAGGGAAAAGGAGCCCTGGCATGGGATCGGTAATCAGCGTTGGCAGATACCCTGAGTGGTACTGGAATTGGGAGCTGTAAGGCTGTGTTTACACATTACAAGCAAATGTGGCCCAAATCCAATTATTTTTACTGTCATGTGACAAAGATCTGATATTTTCTGAGACTAATGGACACAAAAATCAGTTTTTTTTCCAATCATATCTGGGCCACTTTGATAGGTGGTCCTACCTCTGATACATATCCGAACACTGGCCATGCAATCTCTGTGAGCACAGTCATATCGGAATTCATGTGTGTTTTTCCCATACATCCACATTTTTTCCACTTTATACTTCACTGCCCAGGTGCAGATCACTCACTATGCAATGTTGGGATGGTCTGTTTAAACTACAGAAGGCTGCTGTAGCTGGATAGCTGCTGTGGTAGGCAGCCTAAGTTGCCAGCCGGTAGAGCCTGACTACCAGACGCTTTTTGACGGGGACATCTTGCCCGCATGCCATAACAGCGTTGATGAGAGTTGCCAAAGAGTCATTGGAGTCTAGCACTGGGTATCCTAAGGTTTTGGAGGAACTGTTCTTTCGTGAAACCACATCATGGTCCCACCACTCCTGATGGCACTACGAGCAATAGCTGCTAAAAGAGCAAGTGGACTGAAGTCTATTTGTACCATTATCCCAAAAACAAATGGCAGTTGCTCCGGAGGGTCATTTCGCCACAGTCTCCCAGACAGAAACACATGGCCACTTATTATGCAGAGTGGCGTTATCCAACCTTGGTATCGTGGTGATAATTAGGGAGATCAAACTTGCAACACTAAAAATGTTGCAAAATGTGTCGTTTTTGTTGTTGGTCCAACGTGCATGTGTGTGATGTTATTGGTTGCATGTGAGGTGTTTAAGAGCCGAGATGGGTTCACATGGATGTCAGATATAGGTCACTTCAAACATGACTGTGAACAGCTTATAGGCAGAAGGATTGGATCTGGGGAAATCATCAGAATTGAGCATCAAGCCCTGTAATATAATGTAGCATTAATTAAAAGGGCTTATTTCACAAATTTCCTCTGCATTATATGTAAGCAGTGTTGCATCAGTGTAGCTCACTGATCCAGGCCCTCTATCCTTCACCCTCTTGTTATTTTAGTATCTGTCCTGCTTGGCCCCTCAACCCTCGTTTTAACCCCCGTCTCCATCAGTTCTGCCCACAACCTCATGATGCCATATAACGTCAGCCAAATTCCACCTTTTGGTTCCTCTTCCTCCCCACCAGCTGAACTTTGGGATCACAAAAAAATGCGATAAAATAAAGAAGGAAGAAGAAGAGGAAACTTTTTTTTTTTTTAACTAACTTTATAACTCCTGTATACAGTGTATTCAAATACACACACGCATGCCCAAATACACACATGCACAAACAAGCAGGGTCAAAGAGTACTAGATTTGAGGGACATTTTCTCTTATTGTCATCACAACTAAACTCAGTCCCCTGTTGCCCTCAAAATGTATTTTATTCCTCTTCACCACATTCATTTAATTCATCCAGCCACATTCTCCTCCCACCTCCTCCTCCTCTCCCAGCGGAGGCTGACTATAGTTTCTGTGTCTGTGATGGTACCAGTCCACATCGCCGCCCCACTCTAACCATCTCCTTTGTTTTTTGTCTCTCATTCTTTTATGTTTCAACTCCTGCTGGGACAGAGCATTCCTTATGTTTTTCTCCTTGACCCTGCTACCCTCTGCGAAATAAGATTATTCAGTCGCCCTGCCCTCTCCAACAAGACATCTCTGAATTTTTTTCTTAATTTGAAGTGTTGACATTTAATTGTGATTCATGGATTCACAAACACAGTGACCTGGCAATAACTGTTGTGTGTCATGAGAGGGGAAGTTGAAGATTTTAAAGGTTTCCAATTGTGAGTCAATAATCTACCTAAACAGAAAATATCATGGACAACGGAGGAATGGCGTAATTGAAATTTGCCTTTAAAAAGACCACAAAAAGGATTTTTGCAGGTTGAATATGTGTTGTGTAAGCTTGTTGAATGCTTTTAATCACACTTTATACTGTAAGCCAGAGCAGATGAAAGGTCTTTAAAGTGTCCCTCCTCAGTATAATGCAGTCAATAGATGTCATTCTGGACAATGGGTCAACGTGGGGTATGAGTAATGTCAGCATCACAGGCATACCACCCATTGTCTCAGCTCAGGCCTGAAGAGTGTACACAGGCACTCCTGGATCGACAGAAACACAGATGAAGGCCAGTAATTAGTTACTGAACTCCCTCGTTCTGCATTCAGTGTTTACTTAACAACTTGCAAATCACCGACTATTGATTTGTTCTTTAGCTTTGTGGCTTTACCTTTACGTGGATGATGTGTCATAGCAGTGACTAAAACTGAGCTGATAGCAGTATGAAATGGACTGAAGGAAAAAGTCCAAAAGGTGGTGAGGTGGGGAAAAGTGAGAGTCAGAGAGAAAGGGAGTGTGGAGTTACCCACCTAGCTTGGGCGCTGTTGATATGTTGCCATGGCAGCCTTCGCCTGAGTACTTGGATTTCAGTAGCAATATGAAGATAAATATCTTTACCAGGGCTGTCAAAATAACGCGTTAATTTCGATTAATTAATCACAGAAAAAATAACATGTTCAAAAAATGAACGCTGATTAATCGCGTTCCTTTGGCCCCATGAATGAAACGTTTACATTTTAAAAATGCCCAGATGGAACTGTTGATAGCAGCAACGTTCTCTGCCATTTCTGCAGTAAGGACTTTTTATACCATCAGAGTACTTCAAGCCTGAAATATCACCTCAACGCAAAACATTTAGCAGCTAACCTGGAGATCCGAGCTAGCATAGCCTCTGATGCTAGCGCTAGCAGCCAGCCTCGTCAAGCCACACTCGAACAGGCATTCAGACACAAACCGAGTATATGTTCCTGTGACAGCAGCTTTACTCGACACATCTGCCAAATTCATTTTAACAGAACATTTTTTAAATACTTTCACAGCAAAACTTGTGCGATGTATGTGATTAATTTAGATTAATTAATCACAGAGCATTAAATAATTAGACAGATTTTTTGACAGCCCTAATCTTAACATTTGATTCCTTTAATACCCTAACATACAAACAGTATCACACAACAATAATTTAACCACATATAATGAAAGTAACTGAAGGATACACAATCCTGTTCTGAGAACAAAGTCGTGGACAACATAACATCAGCTGGTTTTAACCAAAGATTTCTGGGGAATCCCTGAGAGGCACTGCCAACTGGGGAGCTCCCCAAGAACTACATATCTTTAAGGGCTACTTTATGTTTGCATTTGCAACGACAATAGGAACTCCAAAATTAACGTACTGTAAGCTGGCCAGCGGTTGGTATAGCACCATCATTCTTGCTTTGACGAGTCAAATTTGCGATGCACTTCCTTTGCAGCAAATAAGCTCAATTAAGCCTGGACTTCACCCTCAATTCATTTCATTTTCTTTCATTTCTTTTGTTGTGAGCTGCTATTTGTGTTTTGGGTTATCTGCTGTTTACACGGTAAATGGGTCTTTAAAGATGGCGATCAATGTGGATCAACTATGCACACTTACGTCTGGGCCAATCAGCATACACTTGCATCACTCCTCTTGTGCTTGGACAGTACCTACTCTCAAATAGTAACTAAAAGATTTCCTCAAAACGGCGTTCTAAGAACAAGGATCGTTCCCACTTCTTAGGATGTGGACACAACAAAACTGGGGTTCTTAGAACTTTGAAAAAGTCCCCCCTGGTCAGAAAATGCCTGTCTACAGTTTGTGTCAAACTCATAATATATTTTCTTGATTGTAATTTTTGAGACTGTAATTTGTAGAGTTACTGAGCAGCTGTCTTGTTTAATGTTCTATGTTCAGTCTATGCATCAGTAAAGAGGATCTTACACAGGCTACTTGTGACTGCTGTTCCTCTTTAGCTGGACCGTTGTCATGTTTTGCATGTGTCATTGTGATTGTTGTTAGATTTTTTATATGATAAATCAGTCTACCTGCCTTTCAGTTCAGTTACTTTTTAGTGTATGTTCCTTAGTACATTGTTTGTCTAGATCCTGAAGATCACAGATATCTTCACAGATAGCATTGTACTTATTTGACCCACACACCACCCCAACCTGCCTCCTTGCCCAGAGTTTCGCTTGTTATACTTTGTCTTAACTCCTGCCAGCGCGTTGGTCACGTGATCGCAGCCTTCCTGGCTCAAGATAATATAATGTGGGTTATGCACGAATTCTTTCTCATTCATATGAACGGTGCATGGGAAGAGCCAGAATACAGTCAGCCAGTTGGATGATTGGGCCAGTGCTCGAAAAAGTTTTAAAAAACTCACTTCATTTCAATAATTTTCTAAACATTGCTTGCTCTACTTTCCAAGACTTCGCTCTGCCCTGCCTGTGTCTCCCTTTGCACTCTACTTAGAGTCCTGGGAATGTGAGTAGAGCAAGTTGCGCGAATACAAACACAGTCATGCTTGTTCTTGTTTACTTAATAGCTGAAATGGTGATTAAACCTAAAACAACATACAGTTCAACTGCAAAGGAATTTTCTCTGAAAAAAACATGCAACTATGTGACTGTGGATGTACCTATTTGCCACTTGCCTGACAGGTCCAGTGGCAAAAAAAACATTATTGTTGAACCCTGCCTGACTGTACTGCACTGTACTTCAGTACAATTTTGACTTACATGTAATGAACTTTTGTTAGTAAAGTTACCTGTAACTTTTCATATTAAGATTTTTCATTCACCACATTATACACCACAGTGCATGAAAAAATATTATTACCAAATAAACTACCCAGTAGTATCTAAAGTTGTAAAAAAAAAAAAAAAAAAAAAATAAGTGGGTAATAAGAAGGGCTCTACCCGACTCGACAAATAAATGTCATTTGAATCAGTCTTTGCTGTCCAATACACATATTTGACTATTTTTTCCCTTTTTTCAATATAGAGTTTGAATGGGGTTTAGTGGAACATTCAGGCCAGCTGACACTGAAGTTCCCACAATACAGCAAACATGCCATCTTAGCCCTCTGAGCTAATATATGCTAATTACACTAACGACAGATTGGAACTGTGCAACAACATTTTTTGCCAACACTAAATATCAAATGAGAGAGCATTGTATTAAGTTACAGTGAGCTGTAAATTCACCACCTCTAAACAGAAAGCAGAAGGCAACATTATCTCGGAGCCTGACCAGGCAAAGCTTCTCTTCCTCCGGGCAGCTGCCTCCATCTTGCTCAGACTCACTCTGACCAGAGATATTGGATGAAGCGAGATACCCAACTCAGCTCACTTCCTGATTCAGTGACGTCAGCGCCACGCCCCCGTAGGAGACTTGTGGCAGCTGTGAATGTATTGTCGTCAATGAGGAAAATGAACGTGATCACAATTTATGGTCAATTCTTTCACCCTGTAGTCACTAAAGTAAATATTGGGTTCGTTTTCCAGGCTGTGATTGGAGGGAGAGCTAACCACGCCCACTTAGGAGACAGGAAGAGTAACTGTTTTCTTAACTTTGGATAAGCCTACAGTTGGGTATCTCCCTTCATCCAATATCTCTGCTCTGACTTTGGGTCCACAGCTGCCTGCAGGCAGAGCAATGTGGAAGTAAGGAGTGCTTTTGTTTTCCATAGAAAAAAATTGAAAATGCAAAAAAGACCACATCCAGTTGATGCCTTGCAGGCAGTAGCGCAGTAGATTCAAAACTAGATCAAACTGTGGTTGGAACAATTACTGGTTTCAGGGCGCCACTCCTGTGGTGTTTCACACCAGACACAAGTAGGTCAGGAAGATTTGGTTTTGTTTGATTGTTTCAGGTAAATGTCAGATATATGGATCCATATCAATAAAACCACATTGTTATGATACTTTTAGGCAGGTTGTAAATGAGTGGAACTGGCTGCGTGACAAGTTTCTCGCTCCTCCCTCAGGTGTAGAACACATAGTGAATTAAAATGGACTGTGATCTTTGTCAATCTACCACATTAAATAGTGGTTAACGATTGATGTTAAATGTGAAAGGTGTTTGCTGCCACTGTGTCATTGGAGGAAAGGATAGATTTCTCTGTGTGTATTCAAAATCTCCACAGACACAACAATATATGTTTTTATCATTTTAGAGGGTGAGAAGAGCAATATTGTAGAGAACCAGTCTTTTTATTCTCTGAAACCAAACAATGCACTTTATGCTGTTCAAAGGTCATAAAGTCATATAACTATAAATGAAGGCAAACACTGAGGCCATTGGTGAATTACTTCCTGTCTTGGTTATTCCTGGTCAGGCCTATGAGTACAACGAAAACTTTGGTGTCCCAGTGAACGAACACATGTAGGAGCACTGTGTGCACCCATGGTGCTGTGGCTTTGAATTTCCCTAATGAACTTTGTTTCTTTCCAGCCAATCACCTCCCCATGCTCCACAACAAGCTAAAACCAGTCTCTGCCTAAATAATATGTAAAACCTTAACAAAAGGTTCACCAGCACCTTGTTTTATCTTTCTTTTATGTACAGAGATAATATTCATCTCCTGTACTTCTTTTTATGGCCTCTGTCAGCTGCAATGTGATACCTTTAATGGATTTAAGGGCTATTTTTAGAGTGTTTATTTTCCTAGAATGTGTTAGTGAAGGTTAAGCCCCATTTAAACCTCAGTAGTCAATTTTTTACAGCAACAGAAAACCCATTTGGCTTTTCTTACCCAAAGACTGATTGGAAGTCAGGGTGAGAAGTCGTCATCAAAACAGCAAAACAAGGTATCCTTATGGTATCCTGAGGCAAAGGTTTCATTCAAAGTTAGAGGCAAGCCTTTGCTTCAGGAGTGTAACTATGAAAACTGGTTTAATAGCAGGAAGTGCCTCATTTGAATGCCTCATACCTAGACTAAATGACAGACAGGAGGATTCCTGTAGTGACCTCAAAATGGTCCTTTAAGCCAGCAAATAATACATAATGGTATTGTTGTAGTGGTTGGGGTCCAACTTTCAACCAACAAATATAATAAGAATAAGAAATATAAAAAGGATAGTTAGAAGTAGTTTGTACAAGTTTCCTACAGTCCACAGATTACTTTGGTAAAACAGATGTTTCCCTTTACATTTCTGATTCCAAGATAACATTTTTAAAATACAGTGGAAACAACTTGCAGTGATCGCACAGTGATTAACTGTTTCTATACATCAGAAAACTCCGACAGAATTATTCCTGTACAAATGTTTAAGTAATACACTTAAAGTAATCACGTAGTCCGCTTACATTGTTCTTTTTGGGTTTTTAATATATAAAAACTTGCGGAAATAACATTTAAAACCACAGAAACTCTAGTTTTTATGCCTCTGTACCAGCGGCCGTGCCCAGAGGCGTTATATTTTCAGGTTGTTTGTCTGTCTGTCCATCCATATGTATGTACGTCTGTCTCATTCTTGTGAACATAATATCTCAAAAACACCTCAAGGGAATTTCTTCAAATTTGGCACACACATCCACTTGGACTAAATGATGAACTGATTAGAATTTGGTGGTCAAAGGGCAAGGTCACTATGACCTTGCGTCCATCTCATTTTTGTGAACGCAGTATCTCAGGAAGGCTTCAAGGGGTTTTTCTCAAATTTGGCAAAAACGTCCACTCATTAAAATTAAGTAATCAGTGGTCAAAGGTCAGGGTTACTGTGACCTCCCATATCGTGTTCCATGTTGTGTCAATGGGATGAAATGATAAAGTGATGACATTTTATATCCAAAAGGTCAAAGGTCAGCTTCACTCTGACATCACAATGTTTTACAAAAACACTTTTCTGGCCATTACTCAATGTCATATCTCAGGAACAGAAGGGGAGACATTTGTCACATACTGAATTGGTGACACTAATTTTGATTGCCCACCTTGAAACTATAGTGATTGTATAGATCTTCTGTGCTGCCGTGGGAAGATGTGTGTGAAGCATCCATGTTTTCACAGACATGGACATAAACTGTAAGAGAAACTGATTTATTGAGGCATACAACCATGAGGCAGTAATTCTAATATTTTTTTTAATTTCCATTTTACCTCACAGTAACCCATCTGCTTCTGGCTGGCTACATGAGGCAGGTGCTGTATACACTTTAAAATCATGGCGGTAAAAGGAAAGTCATTTTCTCTCAATCAAAGATATTCAGTACGTTTACATGGACAGTTTAATTCCACTTTTAATCGGAATGAAAGGGCATTCCGATTAAAAGTGGTCATGTAAATGATCATTCCGATTGAAAATTAAATCCGATTAAAGGGGGTGGTTTATTCCGTTTGTCATTCCGAATGAAAGAAATTTGTGTGCATGTATACACTCATTCCTCTTTAAATTCATTCTGGTCTTTCTGCGCATGCTCGTTTCCTTGCCCTTCAGGCACAATGATGTATATAGCGCGCATAGCAACGGGCTGCATAGCAATGGGCTGAGATAGAGCAGTCGGACTCCATTCGGTTTCCATTCGCCACAGCAGGGTCTTCTATCTCCCTTCTCCTCCTCAACAGATGAAGCATTAGCAGAACAAGGTTGTTGTCGTACTGCTGCTTCAAGAATATAAGCAAAACACGCCCGAAAAAGGCACTAAGAACGGCGTCATCAAGCATCTTGTTATCCGGAGCGAGGACTACAGTGTTTTCTTCCGGTAAACGTAAACACGTAACATCCGCCCCGCCCCCTATCCAATCAGAAACCTTTCCTGCCCCAAACCTTGCGCAGACCTGAATAAAGGCGATTGAACTGATCTCCCATGTAAACCCTCATTCGGAATTAATATTTCCCATGTAAACTACCTGGACAGACTTTAATTCCGAATGATTTCATTCAGATTAATTTCATTCCGAATGAGAAGCCATCATGTAACCGTAGCCATTGCCTGCTTGAATTTCGTGGGTGTTAGTCATGGCTGCTTGTCACGGAGACAGAAAACAAATGCACACAGGGAAAGCACCTGTGGTTGAAGCTGCCCTCGTCATGTAGGATTGATAATGCCACTGTACTGTATTTTAAAGCAGGCCCACCTGCTATACCAGGCTCAGTTTTAAAGCTACAGTAAAGACACAGGTATTAAGGTGAAGGACCTAACGCATCCATTGGTGACAACTGTGTTGTATCGTGGCTGATAGGGTGCCAAAAAAAACATTCCAAAGTTAAGCTAAATGTTGGCAAGGGAAAAAGCAACATTGTCATTTTTCATAATAGTGTATTTAAATATTTCTGAATACTGGGGTCCCTAAACAGTCTTGAAACTGCATAGATTTGGTATTACTAAAAAACTGAGACTTGATAGCCATATACTATTTACACTATATCAGTTCTGCACTCATTTGACCAATATTTGATTAATGTAGCCCTCGAGATTGAATAATTAATTCAGAAAAATGTATTCGTTCACTCATGATTATGATTTAACACCTTGTAGCAATTTCTTCAATCAATTTATGATTTTACCTTTCTCTAATCATTCATTGGAGGACATTTTTTTGGCCCAGGAGACATGTGACTACGTCTGCTTTTCAAAGTTAGGTCTTAACATAGAGTTGATACAAAGTACGTGTGGAAATATGATTAATTTGATTGGAAATGTCAATTGGATAGTAATCTGCATGAAAGCCAAAAAAAAAAGAAACTTATATATAATATAATAATCGTCCACATATTGTGATCAGTTTGACCCTAAACAGATGGCATCACTATAAGCGGTTTCAATTGTAGTACTTGTCGTAGTAGTAATTAATTTCACCTCTGTTACAAAGAATGGCAACAAAAAAATGTGTGTCCTATAAAGTTCTTGGATCTGACTTACTAATCTACATGACAGAACTCCGATCATATTTTTCTTTAATATTTTTTGCACTTCTGTTCCTCCTCTCAGAACCTGCTGACAGTTAAGTTGCAATGTTAACAAATGACCTCACTCACACACAGTTGCAAAGGCAAATATCAGTAGTTGTACTTAATAAATTATCAACTTTAATCAACAAATTATTTTACCTCTACAGCATGCACAGATTGATGAAAAGCAGGTGATCAAAGAGGACCTGATTGGTGGATCATAGATTTGCAGACAAACCAACTAGGGATGCACCGAAATGAAAATTTGTGGCCGAAGACGAATAATATTAAACGCTTGGCCGAATACCGAGTACCGAATACCAAATATCGTTGTTTAGTTTTTCATTAGTTTTTGCTGATGAACCCCCTCCAGATTAGTGTTGTCACGGTACCAAAATTGGGACCCACTGTGCGATACCAGTGAAAATATCATGGTTCTGAGTAGTATCACGATACCACAGCGAAAATGAGGCAGATGTGCCTTTTGTCATTTATGAAAAGATAAATCACTTTTCTATTATAGGCTACATCAATGATATTTCAGTGGAATAAATTACTTATTGACTTATTCATACTTCAAAAACAGCATCAATGAGTGATGAACATAGGGGGGATCAAAATAAAATAAATAAATAAAATAAGAATCAACCAGCCACCCTCCTCCCCTGACAGTCCCTTCATAAGTAAAGAACAGTCCCTAAAGTGCGGTGAGGTTTGTGGGCCGTGAACGGCTCGTTTCTTCTCTGACACGTCACATACCTGTGTTCGGCTGGCTCGGCTGTTCAGGTACTTCTGGGCAGTCCACACACCAAGAAGAGGATATTATTGGAGCTGACTTATCCGTCACCGGTAAGCCGATGGCCGCCGTATTTGACAGGGATACATTACTGTCTGTGTCTGTGACCTCCGTTCAACCCACAATTGGTGGGATTTGCCTTTCGTTTCTGCTGCTGGTTGACATCTGTAGGCTGCTCACACAGCGTGTTGAATGATTTAAGCCTATTTTGCTCGCTCAAAACTATTTTTAGTTGTAAATGCAAGTGCAGTGACGGACGGATCGCCACACTGCCGACATTTTACTCCGCGCGTCACGGCACGCTGTTTTATTGCGTTATCAAAACACGCCGCTATTATTCAGCCTTGCTTTTAACTTATTCCACTGAATACCGAATGTGTGTTTTTTTTTATTCGGCCGAATATTCGGTGCATCCCTAAAACCAACTGTCACCTGCAACTGTCAGAGGAATGGGTGTGGCAAATGAATGAACATCACTCACCACACAGGCGTCTGAAATAGTTTACATGCCCATGTAGCCACAGATGAACTTATGTCAGGCTACACGCCTGTCATCGCATTTAAAAAGCTAAGAGAGAATTCAAGTTTTTACTTTTTTAAGTTCACTGGCTTTTGGAGAAGACATTTTTGAAAATATGATGGTAACATTACATGCACACTCAGTGTATACCGGTGTATAGGTATCTGATTTCAAGCAGCAGGTGGGTCACAGTGATGACAACCTCACCATGTGTTTGTCTAACTGTAATAACATGTCATAAATAAAACAGAACATGAGCCAATCATTGATCAGTATTTGTCCTACAAGCCAAACTGGATCTTCTACCCTTAATCCCAACACAACCGACCTGTAACTTAAAAAATATTAATGCAGATACTGATGCTTTTCTCGTTTTTATCATAAGCCTAACACTGTACCACACTTACTGTTCTTACCTATAAGCTCAGCAAAATCTCATTTAAAATTAACTAAAACTGTGTGCTCTTTTGCAGCACTGTTCTGATGGGTTAATGTGAGCCATTTGATTGCAGTTTCTATTAACTCGTTTGTTTCCATTATCACCTCCTTGGAGACTAAGCCTCTGTGTTGTGCAGTGGGTTTGATTTTGCTCTATCAGAGCATTAAGCAATAGAGGGGGCCTATGTGGGGTGTGTGTACTGTCTGCATTTAAAAAAATGTACACTATGGTGGAATGTGGAGCTCTGCACATATTGGTCCAGGCAGAATCGTGAGATGTGTGTTTGCATTGCCTGTTTGGCAGAGACGTTGACCGTGACTTAAAGTAAGTGAATGTGTTTATAGTAAAGCTTTGCTTTTCAGCAGTTATATGAGTGAAACTGAGGTGATAGGGAGTCAGGGATATTGGGATATTCACATTCCTAATACCGACCACACCCCCCCTGAATTCATTGACAGCACAGAGCTCCAGTCACCTTTGTTAGGCCAGCGGTCTCGTATGTATAAAGTGGGACGAGGTAGAGCTCAATAAACACCAGAATCACACATTACTCAGCCTCTCTCACGTAGGCTTTGGCTGCTGTTGCTGATACAGAGGGTGTGTCTGCTCGTTACTTTGACCAACATAAAGCTATCACGCTGCTTGTTTTGGTGTGTGTGTGTGTGTGTGTGTGTGTGTGTGTGTGTGTGTGTGAGTACCTGCATGAATCTGTGACCGGCAGAGAGAAGAAGTGTGTGTGATGGTGGCTTTGAGCCAATAGCCTTTGCTGTGCTATCCAGTGTGATTGTTTTGGTATCACTTAAGCATCACCATGTACAGCATCACCTATAACAACACTAAACAAATGACACACTGAATGTACACTGTACCCAAAATCTGTCTGATACTGATATTGATTTGTAGACTCTTTCTCTTCTATTTCTTGTGATTTTCGTGCTATACTTCCTCCCTCACTGTCCCCAAACATTTTGTACAATCAAATAATATTAATATTGCCATTAATATTGAGTGTGCATTCCAGATAAAGAGTTGATTGGAATTCTTGACAATTATTAATGGCCACACAAGATTATTAGTTGCTAAACCTGTTTCAAGTCTCTGAACAAGTCATTATGCAAATGTAATAACACAGTGTAATAACCTGCACTGTATTAGGACAATAAACATCACATCATTATTATTATTATTATTATAATTCTCTATACAGACAGCGTTCTATTGTGGATACTACAGACAAGACCAGGTAATACAAGATCACTACAGTTCCCTCAGTAATAACAGATTAAAGAAGTATTGATCTCATATTACTTGACGTCAGAGTGAATTACAACATTAAAGTTATTCTTCCAAGACGGACAAGACAGGTTAATGGTCCCTTTGTTTGTTTCTTTTTTTTCTTTCTTTTTTTTTTTTGGTACACTGTGATAATGGGGGGTGTAACGTTGCCTCTGTAGGTGTTGAATTGCCTGGGTGATGTTAGTAACAAACCATAGGGGACCTGTGTGTTTGTGTGTGAGTGTCTGAGTAAGTGTGTGTGCTTGTGCTTGTGCATGTGTCTGAAACCAACCAGCTGATAAATATTTCACTTGACTGACAGGAACTGACAGCCAGTGACAAACTTGAAGGATGAGCAGCCAATTGCAGATCAGAGAAGGGAGATGAGTTTTGTAACTTTGAATTTCTTTGAATTTTGAGTGTTTAGTCACGGACGAAGGAGAAGCAGATTAAAGTGCTCAAAGTTTTTATGACTTCCAATTTAGGGAGCTAGCATATGATCGAGGGCCGCGCAGGAAACATGCAATTGTGAATTGACAACCGAAATTGCTAACTTTAGCTTATAGCGCTAGTATTGATGGCCGAATGTAATTCCTGCAACACTTGTGAGGTGCCACTAGATGCTTGTTAGGGGGCACAGTTAGAAGCAGTAGACAAGTAGTGTATTAAACAAAAGCTATTGAAAGTGAAAGTATTTAAATGGACCACAAAGTATAAAAATATAATGCATGCATTTCATGTCACACTCAGGGGCCACTCAAAATGTTTCCTAGGGACTTCACCTTGTGTTTGTGTATCTATAATAGCATCATGAATAGATAAAGAACAGGAACCAATTAATGATCAGTATTATGAAAAGACAATCTGGCACCTTCCTACTTTAATACCATGACAGACTAAACTGTACTCATAAAAGGTCAGCAAAAGCTCATTTAAAAGCCTGAAAAAACTAAAACTGTGTGCTCTTTTGCAGCATTGTTCTGATGGGTTAATGTGAGCCATTTGATTGCAGTTCCTATTGACTCGTATGTTTCCATTGTCAGCTCCTTGGAGACTAAGCCTCTGTGTTGTGCCCTGGGTTTGATTTGCTCTATCAGACCATTAAGCAATAGAGAGGGCACCTGTGTGAGATGTGTGTACTGTTTGCATCAACAAAATGTACTTTTAAGTGGAATGTGGAGGTTTGCACATATTTGTCGAGGCAGAATCGTGAGGTCTGTGTTTGCGGTGATTGTTTGGCAGAGACATTGACCATGATTTAAAGTGAATATATTTGAATTGTTGGCACATTTACAGTGAAGCATAAACTGAGTGTTTTGTCTCGACGAAGGAAAAGCAGATAAAGAAATATTTCACTGTATCCTGTTTAAAAAAAAAAAAAGTACACAACTGTCCACTTGTCAAACTACTCCTGCAGCATAATCCACGTCTCCACTGTCTGTTTGCACATGCAGTATGCGCATTATATTTAATCACGTATTCATGACACTCATATCTTTTCCACCACATGGTTAAATTCACTGCCTCCATTTGTCACTCATGCATTAAATCATTGATTGAGCTCCTTCTGTCGTGCCTGACCACTGTAAACAGCTCACCACAGTGGCAGGAAAAGGAAAGTCTGAGTCAGATTTTGATGAACCTCAAAGTGTGATGGGCGTATCAGGCAGGTTTGCTGGGAAAAAATAGGTCACCACAGGAGATCAGTGGCTATGTTTACACGCTACAAAAACAACCAGTTTTTGCCCCTAGTCAGAGAAAGACAGTATTCCTACTAAGCTGTTCACATGTTTGATGAAAAAGAATGTTCCACTTACACGCTTGTTTACATGCAGCTGAGCATACTCTGATTAACCTGCTCTAACATATCGTTTATCACGTTAAAATATAGGAAAATGGAATGGCTGTAGCTGCCTGTGTTTATTTGCTTCATTGTATCAAAATAGGATCTTTTAAAGTTTCCCGCTGGTGGTGGACTTTTTGGACCGTGTGAACACAGCCTCTATTTTTCATGCTTTCTTAGGTTGGTGTTGAGATGTTTGTGCATATCCAAAACCCTGTTGATATCCAAGTCTTGTATAATAATTAAAATAAGTGTGTTTCTCCTGACCAGAAATGTGGGGTTTCTTTTGGGCATGCATCTCTACTCCAACATTGCAAACTGTTAACAAGTTGGTTTGTGTGCCATATCTCCATGACAATGCACAGAGCCGACCCTAAAAGGAGTCTGTGTGTCTTACTACCTCACAGGTGGTAAACATTTTAAACTACAGCTGTGAAAAGATACAATTAAAGCTTGCGTATTTGATTTGTGGGATTTAGGATCGCTGCAGATTTCCATTCAAAGTGACACATTTTCAATGTGAGCAGACATGTTTGTGCCTCTGTTCATGCCAACTTTGTATACATTGATGCTACCTTGTGCTTCTTGCTGCTTTTCTTTACATGAAAACAAACCTGCTTGTAAAGGCGTATTCACATCTTCATCTATTTATTTGCATTTTGCATCAACATCTTGAGATCTGGGGTGTCGGTGGCTTAGTGGATAGAGCAGGTACCCTTGTACAAAGTCTTTGTCCTTCCTGCCTGGGGGCCTTTGCTGCATGTCGCTCCCTCTCTCTCTTCCTTTCACTCTCAACTATCCTATCAATTAAAGGCAAAATGCCCAAAAATAATTAAAAAAAACCTTGAGATCTATAAGACTGTGCCCTTATAAATCTACAGCAGTGTGTGTGTGAGGTGGCTACAGTTGCCACTTCCTGTATTTGTCAGGGTGACTGTGTACAAGCCACTAATGCTTCATTCAAATAGGCCCACAACACTTTTTTTTAAGCCCCACTGTCAAAGTCAGGCGTGAGATTTGATTAGGAAAACAGTCTGAATATTGCACTTTTTGCATTTTCACACATGGTGATTTTTCTTTTCAGCTGTCACATTATGGTCCTCTGTCCAACTGCCGCCTGTCTTACTGAGTACACACATAGTCTGCCTTCCTAATGAGGGTTATGAAGAAGTAGTGAATGGGTCACAGTTATTTAGATGCACTCCAGAAACCTGGTATTAGATTTCTCACTATTTTAGCAAGAAAGGCAGTAGCGTGCATCTTAAAAAAAAAACCCCTGCAGAATCATCAAAGATAACAAAACATAATGTCCAATCAATGAATGATCAGTGTGCAGTGTTTTGCCTGTTTACCTGTGGAAATGGTGACAGAACCACCAATTGCAGATGTTTGTCAGTTCAAAGGTTCAAACACTGAGAATCATGATGTTAAATGTTAAGGTATATGACACACGTGACCATAACCATTTGGTATATAACAGCAGAGAGGAGCAAAAGGCAGCCACTCTGGAAATAATGAACTAAGTGACTCAGCCTACACACACACACACACACACACACACACACACACACACACTGAACACATACACAAAACTGTTCATCTATGACTTTTGTAAAATGACATGAACGTGCAAAAGGATTAAGATGCTTAATGACTACAAATGTAACCACCTGTGAGTCCAGGGGAAACAGAGGAGACATCCGCTTCGCCATTTTGTCACAGCTCTGATCATGGGTCTACCTTTCTGTTGTTAAATATGTCTTTTTTTTCTTGTTTCTCTTCAGACTCTGAGAGAGAGGAGGACGGCCAGTGAGCAGTCAGAAGGAAAGACTGCAGAAAAGACGACAGACACGAAGGTGAAAGAGGAGGACAAGGAGGACGAGAATGACGCGTACAACCGCTGCAGCCCTGTGGACCTGGACAAGGTGTGTGTTGTGTGTGTGTGTGTGTGTGTGTGTGTGTGTGTGTGCGCACATTGGTGATGGGGGGTAGAAGAAGAGTGAACAGTCATGAGGTTATTCACCCTGCCTTGTTCCAAAACTGTCCCTGTTTGTTAGTAGACTCTGAAGTTCTCACATGGCCAGACAAGAGCCTGTGCAAACACACACACACACACACACACACACACACAGATGTGTCAGTGATAATAATTTACAAACACCTAACCACAACTTAAAGGAACCCACAAAATGACCATGTGTAAATCACTAAGTCATGCAGTGCTGACTTTAATTTGTGAAGAAAAAATAGTTTTTCTTGCATGCTTCCCAAAACAAAAAAAAACAGTGGAACATGTTGATTTATTGCGGGCCACATTTAACAACAGCAGGACTATATCAAAACATCTGTTTACAAACTTGCACAGAACTTGTGCCGTATATCCAGGCATATGCTCAGTTCTTCCCAAACGTGTATTTTTGCTGCACAGAACTTGTGCCGTATATCCAGGCATATGCTCAGTTCTTCCCAAACGTGTATTTTTGCTGAAAACCCCTACTGTAGTATTGGAGTCTGGCTTTGAAGAAAAGATAGATCAGTTTCACTTTCAATCCGGTTCAAGTGCTATGGCTTTAGTAAAATGCAGGTGTTTGGGAAGTATTGAGCATGCAGTTACTTTTTTTTTTATTATGGCTGAATAAAAAAGACTTTGATATTTCTACATGAGTTGTAAACAGAGTTTGTAAACAGATGTTTCAATATAGTTTTGCTGTTGTTAAATGTGGTACTGACCCCCAGTCAATCAATAAATCAGTATGTTTGCCATTTTCCATGGAGACATTGAAGGTTATGGTTTGACTTATTAATTTTAATTTTCTGATTATTACTGTTCCCTTAAAGGAATAGTTCCTGTCTGCTCTTGTGTGAACAACTTAAAGATGGACACCACCTAAATAAGGAACTCTAATATGTTATTCCCATAGCCTTGGGAAAATCAGTCAGTATTTGTCAACATGAGCTACTCTCTCTCAAAGTCAGAAACCAGAGAAGTGAGTCTCAAACTTGTGATGTCATAGGGCATTAAGTCTGGAGCTGTTCCGCAGACAGAGAATAGGAGACTGATTTTGTGGACCTCCAGAATGTTTTTTTTTTCTTCTTTTTCACAAATGAGCTTTATTCTGTCGTAGCGTTCTCAGTTCTGAAACAGGAAATGTACCTATATACTCTGAGCAGCCCCTTGGGTGCTTTCAGTGTTGACTATAACACTCAGTACGTTTGCATGGACAGTTTAATTCCAATTTTAATCGGAATGAAAGGCCATTCCATAGCAACGGGCTGCATAGCAATGGGCTGAGATAGAGCAGTCGGAGTCGTTGCACTCACCAGTTTCCATTCGCCACAGCAGGGTCTTCTATCTCCCTTCTCCTCCTCAACAGATGAAGCATTAGCAGAACAAGGTTGTTGTCGTACTGCTGCTTTAAGAATATAAGCAAAACACGCCCGAAAAAGGCACTAAGAACGGCGTTGTCAAGCATCTTGTTATCTGGAGCGAGGACTACAGTGTTTTCTTCCGGTAAACGTAAACACGTAACATCTGCCCCGCCCCCTATCCAATCAGAAACCTTCCCTGCCCCAAACCTTGCGCAGACCTGAATAAAGGCGATTGAACTGATCTCCCATGTAAACCCTCATTCGGGATTGAACATTTCCCATGTAAACTACCTGGAAAGACTTTAATTCCGAATGATTTCATTCAGATTTATTTCATTCTGAATAAGAAGCCATCATGTAACCGTAGGCAGTGCTTCCCAACTGGTGGGTCACAGGTCAAGTGACTCACCGACATGTCAAGTTTGGGGCGTCCATAGGGTCTTGGGTTGGGAACCAGAGGGTCGCCGGTTCAAGTCCCCGTCCGGACAAAATGCAGAGCGTGGACTGGTGGCTGGAGAGGTGCCAGTTCACCTCCTGGGCACTGCTGGGGTGCCCCAACTGCTTAGGGCACCAGACCAAGGCAGCCCCCTCACTCTGACATCTCTCCACTTTGTGCATGTATAGGTCCTGTTTGTGCTTGAGTGTGAAAAAATTGAATTTCCCCTCAGGGGGATATATAAAGTATATAAAAAATTAAGTTGAATTAAAAAACACACTTTATTTTGTAGTACAGTAAATTTCTGGGACAGTGCTTTTATTTTGAAGTGCTGTTTCCTGCTGTAGAGTGAGGGACTAAAGGACATCTACTTAACAGAGACGGCAAACTAGCTCAACAACACGGCCAAACACAATGCTGAGTATATTAAACTGCATGGACCTTGAACTAATGACAAAGGAGAAAACCAGACCCCATGGCTGGACCATTTGGGAACTACTAGTCTATAACTTATTTCCCAATTCATTGTGTTTGGAGCAGCTGCAGACTTTATACCCTGTGACATCACAAATTTGAGTTTGAGCCCTCTAGTTTGTGTATTTGGGTGCTTCATGTTTACTGATATTTTTTGACTATCTTAGACCATAGAAAGAATATGTATGAATTCTAAAAATGGGCCTAGTTCCAAGTTTAAGTATAAAAATCACCAAGTCCAACACACATAATGATGCATTCTCTCACTGAAATCATGCTCATGTGATTGAGCAGTTTGAGAAGTGTTTTTCTGTTCTGCAGCTGTAACAGCATACCAGGTCTTTGCACAACACATTGTGATGACCGATTCAACCAGTCCGTCTTGCTCACTCTATTGCCAGGCATGAGTGTATTGAGTGAAACGCACGTCTCTCGACTGTTCACATTGTAAACCAGACCTTGACTGGGCCTTATAAACTTTAACGCTTCTCAGTGTTTCCGTCTTTACAGCCACGCCGCATTGTTCAGTTGTTCAAATAAAACAGAGGATTAAATCCCTGTACTGCCTCTGTGAGTGTTTTGGTGTCATTGTAAAATAAATCCCGTGCCTCTCACACCTGCAGAGCGCCAGTGCGGTGTGGTTTCAATAACCAAACCCATAAAGCCTTTCTTTTGTTCTGGCTGCGGTGCTGGGAATGTCACCGTACCTTTCATGTGCTGTCCTGTCTGGGGATTTAGAAACAACAAGATGAAAACAGGGTGTCTGCACATCATAACAGCATTTTATATAAACTTAAACTCTGTGTGTGTGTGTGTGTGTGTGTGTGTGTGTGTGTGTGTGTGTGATTAAATGTATGTGTATATAATGTCAGGACAATCACTCACACCAACTGTTTGATCTAATGTGCTCTCACTAAAGTAGCTGCCTTGTTCAGTTAAGCCTTGTTTTATTACGTCGTGTTGCTGACACAGTCCACTTGGCGTTTACACACAGTACAGAGAGAAACTGGAAAAGCAGGAATCTCCCATTATTTAGATACTCACCTGTCCTTTTGAATCAAACATCCGGCCAGTTGATTGTGTGTGTGTGTGGGTGTGTGTGTGTGTGGGTGTGTGGGTGTGTGTGTGTTTTATCTGAGCTGCGTTACACTCAGGAATGTGAGGCATGGTTTCACAAATACATGTGGCTCAGTCATCTTCAGTGACCCTGAAGAAGACTTTGGTCGATACGCGTAGGTCTGTCTTGTTGCCTTTGCTCTAATAAAAGTTACTTTATATATATTTTTACCTGAAGACAGAGTGCCTCAGTTTTTTTCCTTGGTTGTCTGCATTTTTTTTACAAACAGCAAGACTTCCTTGGTTTTTTGTTCAACATGTGGCTCAGTCTTTTTGTTTGTTTTTTTTGTCTTTTATTCACCTGTTAATTTTAGATAGAGAAACCAGAATCCTTATCTTTGGTCTCATGAGCAAACTTCACCTGTTAGATGTTAGAATGCCATTATTATGGCTGGCCTGTCTTGATATGCACAATAAATATTAATCATCCTTAATATTTACTCTGAAGATCAACAGCATGCCAGTCTGATTGTGATTTATATATGTGATATATATATATATTCGTAAAGACTTTACGCCATGTTTTAGAGATGTTCAGATACCATTTTTTCCTTCCGATTACCAGTTGCGACACCTGAACTTGTGTGTCGGCTGATAACAAGTACCAATATGATAACACTGCATAAAAAAGAAATGTAACACTTCTGTTCCCTACTAACCCTGTGTGGTTGTGAAACTATAGCTATTGTTGTGGTATGGCATGGCTCAGGTTAAAGTCTTTGTAAAACATGATTGTTGTGTTGAAATCTGCAACACTAATTATTGCATACTGTACATATTGCCTTTATACTGGTGGGACATGCCGTGTAAATGTTGCCAAATTGCTGCCATGGCTGCCGCTCTGAAACAATAGTTACCACTGGTGGCACAGTGAAGTTGCTGTATACTGCTTCAGAGCAGCACAAAAGAACTGATTTCCAGGAAAATTGCTATTGTATTTGGGTTTAAAACGACTTGATTAGTTTATTAGAAATGACACAGTATTGGATGGGTGCATAGACTCACGTACGTGCAATAACTGAGCCAGTGTTTTTGGCAGTGTCAGAGGTATTTGTGATACTGGTGTCAGTAACTGTGACCTGGCAGTGAGTTTTAAATCCAGTGTCATTTTCTGGTTCATAGTGAAACTAATTTGCTTATTTCACACTATTATCACTTGTTTGTGTCAAGTTCCTGCCCTTGTCACAAGTGTTCTTATCCTCACCATGTGACAGGCGATTTCACTTCTTTCTTTTTTTAGAACAAGCTAAACGTTTAGTCAAGATGTGAGTTCTCTTGTTGACTAATAACAGATGGAGTGCCGATTAGCACCTGACAAACATACATTTCCTGTTGACAAATGTGAATGTGAATACCAGAGTTTTCCAGTTATTAGTATGAACATCTGGCTGCGTGGGGACCAGCTGATTTCATGGCAGTTGTTGTAGTTTAATGATTTGTATCTGACCATTCAGTGCCAGCTAAAGTGCCTACATGTTGTGTGGCAGATTTTACAGCCGAGTCGAAATGAGGGTATGTGATATAAATACGTTATCCAGGTGGTGACCTGTAATTACCTTTAATCAGCCCAAGTCTCAGCAATCAACCTGACGTAACTGTGTCAGGCTGTGCCTGTTACGAATGTTGTCAGAGGAGTATCACAAGTGAAAAATCATGACCTGGGCAACAATCATTTTTTCCGAAAAAGTAAATCCTAAACACTATTTAAAGTGCAAGAGTTTGGATCATATGACACTCCTAAAGTAATGCAGCTGAAATTAAGTGTTGGCTGTCTGCTTTAATGTGATCATGCGATGTCTTTACTCTGGTCATGGGTTTACTGTACTCTTCTTCCTCAAGAAAAAATCCTGATGTACAATCAGCTTTCTCGCCCACTTTCCCAGCCTGAAACATTCGTATGGATTTTACAGAACTGACCACAGATCAATGTGAAACTTGACTGTACTATCTTCATTGTTAATCCACACCAGAGCAGCGTGTCCCACGTGTGGCTGTGAGCATGAGGATCTTGTAAAGAGCTTGTAAAAGCAACTCAGTCTTTGGTCTTTGGACTCAGAATTATTGTTACAGACACAAACACATACAGGCATTTACTTCCTTATTGGACAAGTCTTTGAGCAGTTTATCAGTTATTACTCTCTGCTGCCACCTGCTGGAGGCAACACAGTCTCTGTTTTAACACTTGGGTGTGCTTTCTCCAACACAGTCACATTTACCTTCAAGAGAATATGGTGTACTAGTTTCTGATAGGTTGTGTCTGTACAGGATTTGGTGGATTGGCGGAAGCCCTTGGCATGGCAGGTAGGCCACCTGGGAGAGAAATATGATGCCTGGGTTCACCAACCAGTCGACAGACCAATCAGACTGTTTGGAAACCCCTTCCTGGAGGCCAGCACCAAGACTTCCTGGTAAGACATTCAGTTTAATAGACTTGCAAAAAGTCTCTTACCTCTTTTCCACCAACATGGAACTGGTTCTGTTCCAGTTCCTGCACCTAATTTTGAAGTGTTCAGAGCATTTTGACCAAAAATATATTCAAAGAGTGTGCAGTGGTCTCACTGATAGTTGGTCCATGCTTGCTTTTTGGTAAAAACAAATAACTACAATAACATCAAAAATCTGCAGGTAATCCATGTGATCTGCCATTTTGTTACTATTGTTAACTTCCAATGTGCATAGTGCAACGCCCTCTGTTGATGGCACATCCTTGATCACAACGGTTCTGTTCAAAAATGGTGGAAACGTGGGCTGATTCATGATAGCACCGCGGTTCTAGGAATCCTGAACTGAAACAGTCAAAGAACCAGAGTTCATTTGGTGGAAAAGGGGTATTTGTCCGTTCCTGTGCCCACTCCTGAGTGTGAGCAATTCCCAGAAGGTTAAAAAAAACATGATGACTTTCCTCTAAACCGATATATTACAGCAGGTTTTGTCATCTACAAATGAAGCGTTGTTGCAGAAGCATTATTGACTCAGTTACTGTACCTTTTGACTTATTCAGTAATTCCTAACCAGCGGTATTTGTAACCAATGGGGTAGATCTGCAGATGCTAGGGGTTATGTGGTAATATTGTAGAGTGGCTGAGCTCATTTTAAAAAAAAAAAAAAAGAAAAGAAAAAAAAATCAGAACTTGGTGTGATTTTGACCTTTAATATATTTACTTTTGCTTCCCACTAACCTGGATCAGTTGTAATACCTCAACATCATGTGCTAGGATTGAGGAAAGTAAACAGAGAAATCAAAGTACGGAGCTAACAGCGCTGGATAAATAATTCCCAAGTGTTAGTACTATGCACCTCACAATCAATATGTCCTGTACGGAGAAATACTATTGTACTGATATCCTATCCTATATAATTAAAGGTGTCCCTTTATAAATCAGTTGAAAGGAACACATTTAGAACATGAAGGGTTTCTCAATAAAGTGGTACTTGAACTCATCTGAATGGGCTGCTGGAGTACGCCAGATAAAGAAAAAGTTTGGTAACCACTGTACTAACACATATAGACTGTTGTTTTCATTGATTCCTAAACCTATTTTAACACTGACATCTTAAAGGTCCAATTTGTAGGATTTAGTGACATCTAGCAGTGAAGTTGCAGATTGCAGCCAACTTAAACCTGTCCCATGTGCCAAGCGTGAAGGATAACTGCTATGGCCAATGCGAAAATGTGAATGGCACTATCTAGAGCCAGTGTGTGGTTTGTCCGTTCAGGGCTACTGTAGAAACATGGCAGGCCCACTCCATATGTAGATATAAATGGCTCATTCTAAGGTTATAGAAACACAGCAGTTGTTAGTCTCAGGTGATTATACACTACTGAAAACATTTAACCCACTTCAACTTTTTTGGCTAGACTGAGGTTCCTGTTCATCTCACCTTCAGGCCGCATCACCCTTAATAAGATATGATATGATGTGATAAATAGTGTAAAACAGTTGTGACAGAAAGGACCTTACTTCTCAGAGAATGTGACCATATTCGTTTGTGCTCTCTTGCTATAGGTACTGGGTACCAGTGGTGTGGCTTCCTATTGTGTTTTATTACAGTTGGTACTGCTACACCACCCTGGCAAAGGGCACCACCAGACTACACTTTACTTCAGGTAACACACACACACACACACACACACACACTCACTTGCATGCACACACAGTCATATACAATGCATGCTGATATCATGAACACTGAATCACCTGAAACCCTTGCACACTCTCATTTTCATTTATACATCCACATTCTCATTTGGGCACGCACAAAATCATACCATACATCCAGTGTGTTGTCATTTTCATGTCCTGTTCATGTGTATTTATGTCAATATCTTTATGTGTGTGTGTGTTGCCAGACTTCTCTATCCCGATCCCTAAGTACATTTTCCCACTGCTCTTTTTGATGGGCTGGTTCTTATGGTCATTCATCGAGTACTGCATCCATCGCTTTGTCTTTCACATGAAACCGCCAGCCCATAACTACTACCTCATCACGCTACACTTCCTCCTGCACGGACAGCACCACAAGGTACAAACACACCACCCCTGAGGCTGAAGGACAGGGTGGATCTCATCATCATAAAACTGGTTTAATCATAAACTTGTATTTGCTTATTATGAATACTTTATGGCTCGCTTTATGAATAATTTGGTATTGCTGGTTAAGAAACAACTGCCTCTGTATTCCGCATAGTTTCAGTTCTCTTAAAACAAATGTATTTACTGACCTTTAAGAGGGAGATAGCAGGTCAGCAGTATGTGCCCCACAGAAGTGGTATAAATCATCTGAAAGCAGGGAAACTGAAGATTAATTTGAGATACAGCTCAGCACTGTGTGTCAGGTCTTTCTAGTCAAAAAATATGTCATAAACATTGTATTTTGGGATATGGAGGTATATGATGGCCATTTCTCTCGCTTAATTTTGTCTCATAAGTTGTTGCAACAATTTTTTGGATTGATACTATTTTTAAAACAGATTTAGTGCTACATTTGTTATCATTTTTTACCCCTCAAAAAGTGATAACAAATGGTCAAAATCATGCCAGAATACCACATTAAGACACCAAGACCTTGAGAAACACCACAGAAATATCCATACTGTGGTTTGGTATTAAAAAAGTTTGACGTTTGGAGATTAATATAAGAATCGCATTTTTTGTATGTTGGATGGCAAGCAATTTTGTTCAGGAAATTGCTCAGAAAACCTACCTCATTGTCAATAAACCTATGAAAGCCATCCGTCCTCTGAATACCCAAGGTCTCTAGTTTGTGGTTATAAAGTTTCATAAGACTTTAATTATCCTAGAGGTCACAACAGATCTTTTTATACAGTGATGTCAACTTTCACCACCATTTTGCACCATTTAACCCCCTTCCTGACAAGCTAGCATGACATGGTTGGTACCATGTTCTCTAGCTTTAAAACACAGCCTGGCACAGCCTCTGAAAGACTAATGTCAGCCAAGGATTGAGGGTGGTCTAGTGGAGTGGAAGAAGTTACCTGTTCTTTTTGCTAGTTTCTATGCGTTGCTTCTTCATGTCTCAGTGTGTGATGTCTGTCTCCACAGTCTCCGTTTGACGGCTCCCGGTTGGTCTTCCCCCCTGGCCTGGCCTCCTTAGTGGTGGGAGCTTTCTATCTAATCCTCTGCAAGACGCTCCCAGAGATCCTAGGGACGTCCGTGTTTGTTGGAGGCCTGTGTGGCTACGTCGTGTACGACATGATCCACTACTACCTTCACTACGGTTCACCCAAGAGAGGCTCGTATATGTACAGCCTGAAGGCCTACCACGTCAAGCACCACTTTGAGCACCAGAGGGCAGGTGAGCACTGGAAACATGAAATCTGATAGACATATATGGCTTAGACCCAGACAGATCTTACACAGTTTGTGGGTTTGATTCTCCTTGCGTCTGCTTTTTCTCTGATCTGTCTAATGTCATCTGTATTTCTCTCCACAGGTTTTGGAATCACCTCCACGTTCTGGGACCACCCCTTCAACACAGTCATCCCTGATGAGAAATTCTAACACAGAAACGGCTCTCCTGAAGGGCCAAAGGACTTATCAGCCCCCCTCCTTAGTGACCAGCCCATATGCTTTAACCACCCTGACACCCTTAGTCCAAACACCGCAGCCATAGCTTTCACAACCAAAGAGGAGAGTCCACATCTGAGGCCACCGCAACTAATCCATACATCCATACCGTATCACATATCGTCCTGCTTTTTGATTCCAGCCAGCAACACATTCTTTGCCGAAGCTAAGTCATCTGTGTGTGTGTGTGTGTGTGTGTGTGTGTGTGTGTGTGTGTGTGTGTGTGTGTGTGGACCAGTCTGCACTTTTTCCACACTGTGATCATTCCTGCACAGCTGCAAGGCCTTTCTGTGCCATCGTTTTTATAACCAAAGCAGCATCTACTACTGCTGTGCTCTTCACTGCACTGACATCACCAGCCAACATAGCCATTCACAGCATCATAATGTACACATAGAGGGGGGCAATAGAGAGAAAGAGAGGGGACACACACACACACACACACATGAACAGACACGTACAAGTACGTGCACATCTGTGTATGTTGAGTGTTGTGGTTTAATTTAAGGTGAAGTAATGACGTTCAAAAGCACACTGAAGATATACTCAAAATACACACTTTTCTCTCAACCCCTGAATATTTGCCAACAGCATATAACACATGAACAGAATCACATCTATCAGTGGAAATGCACACGCACACATAGGCACATGCACACATAGGGGCCTGAGCAATGGACCAAGCAGAGCAGCTGCACACCCACTATTTGACTTAGGGGATCAAATGTGTGTTTTTGCATCCCTGCTTTTTCATCAACTTTTTTAAATGTTTGAGTTGGATCACGAAGTTCTCTCTGTTTCATATGTAGTATATGTCTTACAAAAAAGTACACAATAATGTAAGCACACAATACAAATACTCTGTTAACCCAATTTAGGCGAGGGGTGCAAAAAGTACGCTGCAGTTGTAATTTGGCATTTTCAAGCTTTTCACCAGAAATAAAACAGCTTTCATTTGATGAGAAGTCAAAGGAAGTCCCCTCTCCCATTAGCGCCAGCGCTGATACCACTCTTGCACCCTCACTTTTTCTTATAACCAGGAGCACATTGTCCAACTTCCCTCGGAGGATGACGGAGGGAAAAGGAAGTGATAGATGGTATGTGAATGTGGAAGACGGAGAAGGAAGGGATGTAACAGAGTGGCAGAGAGTTTGTGAGAGAGTGTGTGTAAAGACTGAATAAGAGAAAGCCCCCAAACCCTGTGAACCAACTCAGGAAACAAACTTCATCTTTCCTCTAAACTATCTGCAGCTTTTCCTTATCATCTGTATGTCTCTCTTTGCTGTCGGCCACTAAGCTACCCAGCTACGCTGCTACACTCTGTTATTCTGCATGCTTTTAACAGTCAACAGGAGTTCCCTCCACCATGTTTGGTCTCACTGTGTTTTGTAAACAGCTGTGAACAGAAAACATCTGGATGCTGAGAGATTTATTTGGCAGTTTAGATTTAATTTATTACTAATCAGCAAAGCTGCAGAAGTGAAATGATACTGCAGGGCACGAATGCAATGTTCTGATCATGTCATGTAAAGCAGAGTCCTGAATGTTTGAAACCACTGTGGAGATATATTTTTGCAAGTCTTTTGTAATATTCCCGTCGTTTTCTTTTGTTTTTCATCATTAATGATACAACAAAGATGTAGAAAAATATTTTGTAAGATGCTTTGTACAGGAAAAGAGATTCTTTAATCGCACCAGCTTGAGAAGTGTGAGCAGATGTTTTCATATTGACAGATTAGACAGATACATTTAGGTGTAAAGATGGATGGATGTGATGTCATGGTGTCAGAGGGACAGAGCTGAAGGCATGAGGCCAGCCTGTCAGACTTTCCACTGCGGGGATCTAGGGGTCAAAGGGTCAGAGGCCGTGACAACAACGGCTTCATTTTCTCAAGGGAAAATTATTTTAAAAAATGATTGATTTCAACAGAGACTAATCAGAACTTGGGTCTCTGGAAAATTAAGCTGAGGGTGAGTTTTAGTCCCTTAGGACCCACCCTCAAGTCTCACTCCATCCATTGAAAGCCACTGTTTTTATTGGCCCTGCAGATCCCCACAGGATGACGATGGATGAACCATCTGACTGGACAGCAGGAGGTCTTGACAGTGACTGGCGGATCCTCGAAATGTCTCCTCTACACACCTGACAACAACACTTATTACTAAAGCAGAACAAACTTAATTAAAACCATTTACATAAATACGTTGAGCACAGTGAGAATATACTACAATTGCAGAAAACCATTTTGTATCTACTTTCCTAGTTTTAAGAGAGACCCCATTCACATAATATATTTAAAAAATATTATAAAAAATATTAAATAACATGCAAAATCTATTTCAGACTGTTCTAACTTCTGAAGAAGAGTAACATGATTCTATTTGCATTGCTTTTTTCTTAATAATAAATGCAGCAATAATAATGTCTGCAGGTAAACCTTAAGAGGGCTGTGTCACCAGAATACAGTTAGTGATTATACCAGTCATGGCCAGCAGGATTGAGCTATACTTACACAGAAATGCGTCTACAGCACAGATATCTGTTTAAAAAAACCCACAACACCGACTGTCTTACAATACGCAGTCCAGTTGAATGAATGTCCAGTGTATCCTGAAGAAAGAATTTTGACTTAATGACTGTACCACAAAGACGTTGCTTCAGAGAGGACCGAAAATTATTTTTGTTGTTGGTAATAATGGTGGAGATAGTGATGACCATAATAAGTGTAATACTGCATACTGATTGTGATGGCTGCTTGGCAAAGTGAAATGACTCCACCTGTTGGAATGAAGTACATACAGATCTTATTTATGTGTATTTATATCATACAGATGAAAGAGCAACTTGTACTCCGTGTTTCTGACAAGTGAACTTTTCCTTGTGCAAAATGATGCAGCATAAAATAATATTTCCTAAATCTGTTTACTATAATAGCTTATAACTTTTATTTTGGAATTTTAAATGTCTATGCAAATGCAACGGTATTTGTAAATAAATGTATATTTCTGATGTCAGTCTGTTTTCGTTTTTGTTTGACCACTGTTCATTATACATTTAGAAGTCAAGTGATCACCAACATCATACAATTTATCTTAAGGGCAACATGAATGTCTTAGTTTGATGAAAATCCTTCAAATAGTTGTTGGGATATTTTAGTCAGGACCAAAATGGTGGACAGCCAACAGACATTGTCGGTTCTATAGCTATAGCACTTGTGCAGCTAAAATATACACATTCAGAACAGTTTTAAAGATGCAATAATAGCATATAAATTACACTTAGATAGCCCCATATTGTTTAGAGCATTTGTTCTTAAGATGTGGTAATGTTGGTCAGTTAGTTGATCAGTCAACCACTTTTTGTCCACATATCTCAACAACTATTGGAACTATTGGATGAATTTTGATCAAATTTTGTGGAGACATTCATGGGCCCCAAAGGATAAAACATATTGACCTCATAGTTATTAGTAATTACCTGACTTCCCCTCTAGCACCTCAAAGGTTAACATTTTGTTATAATGCCTCCTTGCCAGCAATAGCCATGGCTGGTGTTATTTTCGGGTCATCTGTCCATCCATCCATCCTATTGTCGTAAGATTTCAAGAATGCCTTGAGGGAGTTTCTCAAGTGGACATTTGCACGAAAATTCCCTCACATCTAAAGAAATTCCCCAAACTTATTAGGTCACTGTGACCTAAACAGGATATCTCAAGAACACCTTGGGGATTTTTTTCAAATTTGGCACAAACATTCACTTGGACTCACAGATGTACTGATTTTTTTTTTTTTTTTAAAGATATTTTTCTGGGCATTTTTAAAGGTAGGGTCTGGAGGATTTTCCAGTTGCTGTTTGTAAACACACATTCAAATTCGGCCCCTCCTATCAGGCTCAACTCTCCCGGGTGTATGGAGCCCGGAGGTACGGAAGAAGGCTTCACAGAAGAGGTTCAGGCAAGGCTCACACTGGTGCACGCTCGGACACGCTCGTGCACAGCACCTGCGCTCTCTCAGAAATCTCTGCTCAGAAGCGGTCCGAGCTCATAAAAACATCAAAATACAGTTAAAGGGCAGGAGCTCTGCAAACAGAGTCACCACCACACATGAGTAGAAGCACATAGGTGATGATTAAGCAGGATTTCATTTGTATATGTCTATATGCCTCCAGATCCTACCTTTAATTGATTGGACAGATGAGCCTGAAGGGGGAGAGAGAGGGGGAGTGACATGCAGCAAGGGGCCACAGGCTGGAGTTGAACCCAGGCCGCTGCGGCAATCTTGTTCATGGGGCGCCTGCTCTACCACTGAGCCACCGATGCCCCACAGATGTTCTGATCAGAATTTGGTACTCAAAGGTCAAGGTCACTGTGACTATGCATCTCATTGTTTTGAACACAATATCCCAAGAAGGCCTCATGGGAATTTCCTCAAATTTGGCACAAATATCCACTTGGTTTACAATTTGGTGCTCAAAGGTCAAGGTGACTGTGTCCTCACAAAACATGTTTTTGGCCATAACTTAGGAATTCATACACTAATTACTGTCTAATAGAATGAAATGATAAAGTGAAAAACACTTTTTATCCAGAAGGTCAAAGGTCAACTTCACTGTGACATCATAATGTTCTGTAAAACACTTTTCTGGCCATTACTCAACATCATATCTTAGAAATAGAAGGGAAGACATTTGGTCAGATACTGAATTGATGAATCTAATTTTGGGTGTTCACCTTGAAACTGAGCAGATTCTGTTGATCTTCTGTGCTGCCGGGGGTGAGCATCCATGTTTGTACAGACATTAATTTGAATTGTAAGAGAAACTTGATTGGTGCGTGCAGGTATACAATTGTGAGGTGGTAATTCTAGTTTAGTGAAATGTCTTGACAGCTTCATGGAATGCCATAAAATTTGGTACAGATGTCCATGATGCCTAGAGAATTAATCCTGATAACTTTGGTAATTATCTGGCTTTTTATGTAACACTACCACCAGGTCTGCAGTGCATCTTGTGCTATGCATTTGCTTATGATGTCATCTTTGCTAAATCAATTACATTCCCATCAGCCTTAGTTATACTTTGTTTGCCACTAATTTGCAAATGTTAGCATGCTAACATCAGATGGTAGCTCTGGTTAGCATTACCTGCTAAATATTAGCATGTCATCATAGTCATTTTGAGCATGTTAGCATAGTGATGTTAGCATTTATCTTAAAATACTTGTGTTCCTTAGTCCAGCCTCAGAGCTGCTAGCGTGGCCAGAAACTCAAATACAAACAGAGGTCTTCTTGTTATCCAAAGTGCATGTCTGAGTTTTAAGCAGTTCATACAAAGAGTGATTATCCCTTCTCAGACTTTAAAGGAGACATGTTAGGCTCATGACATGGTAAATATTCTATTATTTTTCTCATACTGTCTGCCTGCATACACCTATATTGACCTTCTGTCTGAAACACTCTGTCTTAACGCCTGTCTCTCCAATGCTCTACAGTCTCAGAGGTGTGGCCCCATTCTTATGAAAGTTGCTCAGTGACGCATAAAGCCAAAAAAAGTTTGACTTCCAAGTGTAAAATTATCATTTGGTGCACAGAGCCGGCGCAATAGCATCTCCTCCCAACTGCTCAGTCTCGGGCTTGCTCTCATGAGTCACAGTGGTAAAATAACTGGATCTGGCTATTGGTGAAATTTACAACTTCAAAAACCTCCAAAATGATTTAAATAAGAGCTGTGTGGGAAGTTGTACCTCAAAAAAAAAATATCTGCCATTTTCAGGTGTCTCTTTCACAATGTAAGTCAATGGGGCCACTGTGTCAAATTGGCTTCAACGTCTGATGCTGTTCCTGAGGGCTTGTCTGTGGCATGAATGTATAGTGCTTGATTTATCCTTGACACATTTGTAAGAGTTGCGAGTCCCCACAAAACCAAAGTGATGTCACACCATGAGACACACCCCTTTGTAGGGGTCATGTGTGTAGGGTTTTTGCCTGTACCTGAACATTTGACATTTCAGTTGACGTGGATAGGCCAAGGAAATAAAGAAGCTATGTTGTAAGTTGGACTTTTTGAGACACTGTCCTTTGGGAGTTTGGAAGAATATTGGTCTGATGCAAGAAGAACTCAAAGAGAGACAATTTTTTTTCTCAAGAGCATTTTGCCTCGCCGTGCCCTACTGTGCTGTGATTGTCTAGTATTTGTTACATCTACCAGTTGAGGTCAGACACAGTAATAGTAAGGGTAAAGAGGTCATGGATAGGGTTACTACTAGTCAATCACAGTATGGTATGGCGGGACGAGGCAGAACACCTTACAACCACACACACTGCAACAGGAATCTAATTCTGAATCTGGGTAACTGGCAGCCAAGATTATGGATTTCCCTAAAGTTTGGCTCAGGTAAATACTGTTATATATGTGTCTCTGTCACATAATGTTTGCTCAGTATTTATTCATAAGCTCTGTCCACTATATTTTACACATGGTTTTTTGAGAAATGACTGACAGAGTCCGGTAAAGAAGAAAGCATATGTTGAGAAGGGACAAAGGTGACATGTATCAGAGTATCTAACAGTCTGTACGGTAATGCCAAGTGTATTTATGAATCATAATGGTCATACTGGCCTAGGTGTAACTTTACACACACTACCCAGCTGGTCGAGTCAACTTTCAGGCCCGAGCTAATCAATGACCAGGCTTTTCTGCTGGTTCTTGCATCCAACAACAGAACCAGCAGCATGTTTTGCTCGTACCGTGTTACCAGATCTGGGATCACTGTAATGCATGTTGACATTTCAGGAGCACTGGCTCAAAGTTCAGTTCACACAGATTAAAATTAACTAGTTCACTTCCATAATTCACAATTTTGAATTACTGTACTGTATGATTTGGGTGCTGTTGGCTCGTGGTCTTACGCTTTGTTAATGATTTCTTGAGATCATCAATCACTCACAGATATTTCTGAAGATAAGTCGGATGCTTCAGTGTATTGTGTCGTTTCATACTGGTTGCCAATGTGGCTGGAGTTCAAACCTGCTTGTTCAGAGCCAGTGAGCACAATTTACATAAAAACATTTGAATTTTTTCTGTTTGAATCTGTACTGATGTTTTTTTTTATAAAACTCCTTTGATATTCGTATGAATTGGTTTTAGCAGTACCAGTAGCTGTTTTGTCTGAATTGCCAGGTGCACTGCATGCTGAGTGCCATAAATTCTTTGACACAGTGAAACAAAGTGCGTGAGCTCATGTACATGTTCATTAGTTGCAAACAGATAAATTCAGTTAAGCGTTCACAATAGGAAATCACAATGACATCAGCGTGGGCGGCAGTGGTCACCAAGGTGGAGTTAATGGTGGTTTGATGGTGCACAAATCCAGTAGGACATCATAGCCAACAGCAAATCTGAGCCGCACATGGTTACACATGTTTCATAATAGATGAAGCAGCAAAAAAAGAAACAAGATTGTCTTTTCTCACACTTTGGGGTCTCTAAACACACCGTGGACACATATTTATGTTAAAAAGCCACGAAAAAGTAGATTTCACATAATACCTCACTTTTAATATTAATATTTTTAAAGATTTTATGTTTGACAAATGAAAAAAATAAGTAGGCAAAGATCAGTAAACCTAATTCTGACCTCTCAGGACCCATTTTAGGGTTCCAGCCCTCATATTGGGAACCACTGATGCTGTAGTATGTGGTACAGTGTAATTTGTTTCAGTGTCAAACATTGGATTTGCTTCATTGTTTGAGTACAGTTAAAGCAGCAGGTTGTCTGAGGTTTCAAACCAAAGTGTAGTTGCCCTGGAGCATCTTTAGGTGTGTGTGTGTGTGTGTGTGTGTGTGTGTGTGTGTGTGTGTGTGTGTGTGTGTGTGTGTGTGTGTGTTTAACACACAGGCGGGTGGTGCAGTAGGACCCTGGGCTGCAGCTGCAACAGTAAGGCAGAGAGCAGGCAGAAGGGAGGAGCCTGAATAAAAACCAAACAACCCTCCACACCCTGCAGTCTCTGGGAAGTTCCTCCGCATTCCTGCCATACACACACACACATTATGCACATAGCCGGAGTGCTGGGAGGAACCTCACACTGAGGCTGGGTGAGTGTGTGTGTGTGAGAGAGTGAGAGTGTGTTGTTCCTGGTTTCTTTTCAGGAAAACTGAGTAGATGTTGTTGTGTTCAAGTTCATGTGTGTGTGTGTGTATGTTTTCAGACAGGAGTTTGGAGGGGCCCTGCTGTAGGACCAGAGACCAGAACCTCTTCATCAGCGCTCCCTGCCAGGTGCTGTATTTCCTGACTCATCCTCTTTCACCTTATATGTCCCTCTCTCTCTCTCGCTGTCACTGTCTGTTTAAACAACTCAATCACAATAGGAGGGACGTTTGCACTTTCAGTTCTGCCTTCCTGTCTCTGTCTGTCTCCCATGAGTTTGTCTAAATGTCAGTGTGTCTTCAAGCTCTGTAGCGATGCAGTCAAAACAGAGGAAGTTCTCTTATCTGCTCTTAGTGCCAAAGTGACCGCTGTTTCCTTGTGAGAAACTAAAACATTTAGTGCTGGGTTATATCTGAGGGGTGCAGGAAGTAACTGAAAGGACAGCCAGAGTGTAAATGACAGAGTGCAGTATGCAGATCACTGGAAACTGCTGCATGTTCAATCCGACATGCAAATCTAAGAGCTCCATAACCAGTCTAATATTGTATAAGTAATAGCTGGTGATGCAAATGCAGAGAGGAGAAATGAACATTTTAACTGTCAAGACATGACTGCAATCAAACATGTAAATGATGCATTATAAAAAGTTTATTGCAGCATCTCAGAGAGGAGGTTACAAAGGTTGGTGGCACATTAATAGAGTCCTTAAACAGCTAACTAGATTCTGACTTTATTTATGGCTTCATGACTATTAATCTTCACGCATACCCAAGTTATGACTACATTAACATCAGTATGCTAACATGCTCACATTAACATTTCTAATATGCTGGTGTTAAGAAGGTTTAATGTTTACCATGGACTCCATCGTTGGCATTCTAACATTTGTTAACTAGATCTTAACACAAAGTGGATCTGAGGCTCATGGAAAGTTTTGCAGGGATGTAGTCACAAACTGTATTGGACAAAGGGAAAATTTGACCTGATGATGCTGCTAGATGAAAAATTATGGGAGCATTAAAGTTATAAGTCACCCTGAGGTGGACGTTAATATATCTGAACCAAATGATATCCAGTAGTTGTCGAGGCATCTCTTAAACTAGGGGAGAAGTCAGTGTATCAACAAAGTCATTAGCATTTAACATCTGATAACCAAATGTACCTGTACGAAATGCCAGTCCGTCTCATAGGTGTTGAGATAATATACAGGATAAGTAAAAACTGTGATCCGCTGGTGGCGATAGTTGTTAAATCACATTAGGGACGCAGTTTTAGAAACTTTAGAATTTTCAAAGCATCAACAAAAACAACATTCTCAGGTTTAGCTGACTGAGTGCCATTTTAAGGAGCCAACATATGATTAAGGGCTGCACAGGAAAAGTGCACGCACTGTTCCGTTTTATGACAATTTTATGACTTTTGTATGACATGGTAACATTAAACAAAAACAGAAATTCAGAATCGGTGGTGCTATATCCTACATAACACTCATATAACATTCTAGTTCTTCACTTCTTAATACATTTGAAAGTAACAAAATAGAAAGACAGTACATTGTCTGACAACGACTACGTTTACATGCACAAAATATTCTGTTTTTGCCTTTATTCCGAAAAAGACAATCTTTCTACTAATGGGTTTTTTAATGGCTAATTAAATGAATATTCCACAAATACCCCCATTTACATGCAGCTGTTCATACTCCAATTACTGTGCCATAATATACAGAAGTGGAACGACTGGAGCTGCTTGTCATTTTGCTTCTTTGCATCAAAATTGGATATTTTTTTTCCTACCAGTGGAGGACTTGTTAGACTGTATGAACACAGCCTCCCTCTTTCATCCCTTCAGTCACCTTCTTGAAAAGATCAGTGTTGTGATCTTTGTGCATATCCAAAAACCTGTTGATATCCAAGTCTTTCATCTTGTTTAAAAGTAAGTTTGTTTCTCCTTCTGACCAGAATTGTTGGCTTTTCTTCTGGCCATACATCTCTACATCAGCCCTGTGAAAATGATGGAAAGTTGGTTTGTGTACAACATATCCATGACAACGCACAGAGCTGACCATAAACAGACAAGGCTGTGTGACGCAAACTGTGGTAAAAACCCCAGTTCAGATGTATATTCCAAATGCACTGTATTCATGTCCAAATAATGCTTTAAAACCAAAATAATCATATCCTAATCAGAAAAAGGCCTAATTCATAATATCCAAACATAATATGCTGTTTACATGACCCTCATCAAATTCAGAATATTGTCATATTCATGATAATAGTCAAATGTTAGTGTGCCTATAAATGTAGTCGTAGATTGAAGCAACAGCTTCTGCCGGGGTACAGCACTTGCACATATCACATGCAGAAATTCAGTGGGAGTTGAGTTTATTTATTATTAGGGTCCGGGCAGCTAAGCTGCCAGGACACTATTGTAATCCTAGGTATTCTTCGTCTTCTTTCTTCTTTCTTCTTCTGAGGAAATCATACTTCCCATGGGTGAAAACTCGCCAAACTTTGCACAAAGGTCCAGTCTCATGCCAGATATCCTCAGCTGTAAACTCAAGCCAATAGTCCTGATGGTGGCACTACAGCAAGCGTCTAAAGTTCAAAACTTTGAAAATTCATAACAAATCAACCATACGTGCTATAACTTCACAACTTTCATCAAACTGTAGCCCCAATACTGAAGAAACTTTTGTACACTTAAACCTATTAAAAATTATGAAGTTCATCACTCTGTTTTTTTCAAAAACTGTAAAACTTCTTAAACCTATCTCTCAATTAACACCAAACTTGCTACAGAGGATCTTCAGACTGTCCTACAAAAACTATGTTTCTCAGATTTTTGATTGATCAAAAATTGAGCCTACAGTGCATCAAAATGTTTGACTGTAAACGGTACTGTAAACATATACGTACAAATTCTTGCTAAATAAATCTTCAATGTTCATGAAAAAATGACAAAATTCTAGAGTCATGGTAGATGATGTGTGGCAAATTTCAGAATTTTATCTCAAAAACTGAATTTTTGACAGCATTTTGAATTTTGCTCTAATGTGAACAGTTGGAGTCAATGTAAAAATGGCAATTTTAAACATCAGTTTTTCACTTATGGAGCAAATCAATCATTGTTACAAACAAGTTACCAACATCTCCATGCTGTCTAGATGCAATATGTGTATTTTCAGATTTTTGTCTTAATAACTGAATTTTTTACAGTGATTTCAAATCTGCCTTTCCATGCACGGATGGCTGCTTTCCTGTGAATGGCTTACTCAGTTTGTGAAGCCACTGTTGTGTTGCTACTTGCCAATTAGCTCAGAGAGGTATACGACCGTCTTAGCTTCCAGAGGTTGCGGGTTTGAGCCTCAACTGGTGCAGAATCCACATTGTAATGTAACCATCTTCTTGTGCTCCAGCTTATTGCTTAAAATTGCCTGAGCGTGACTAATCACTGTGCAGCATCTTCAAGTCTTTTTTTCTGCTAGAAAATCTGCCTGCTCATGCTTGAAAATAAACCAAACTTTGCACAAAGATCCAGTGTCAATACTTCAGTGTGAAACCATCTGAGGCCCCTCACTTTGCACATAGCTCAACTAGTTAAAGATCAGTTTTTCACTTATGAAGCAAATCAATCATTGTTAAAATAAATTACCAACATCTCCATGCTGTCTAGATGCAGTATGTGTATTTTCAGATTTTTGTTTCAATAACTGAATTTTTTACAGTGGTTTCAAATCTGCTTTTCCATGCATGGACGGCTGCTAAACCTGCACATTTGGCTTAGTCAATTTGTGAAGCTACAAATGAATTGTCACTGACTAATTAGCTCAGTGAGATAGAAATTTATCCTTAGTCTCAGAGGTTGTGAGTTCAAGCCTCAGCTGATGCAAAAGGCAGATTGTGTTGCTAAATTCCTAAATGTCTTCCAATTTTTCTGTTGTTGCTCAGAATTGCCTAAAAATGCCCGGACCCGACCCATTGCTGCACAGCAGCTATAATTATGATTACATTTGCTCATAATTGTTTCAAAAGGGTGCTGTGCAGTTGCCTTTTGTAGCAAAGCCAACAAAAAAAACTTTATGTTATCAGTATATTGTTGGTACATTTTGAGTACATTTGAGTATTGGGTAGATGCGTCCTCCCTACAATGTACAATTACTGCCTAATGTCAGATCACTCAAGTCATTAGAATTCATCCCCTGGGCACCATGAATGTCTGTGCCAAATTTCATGACAGTCCATCATATAGTTGTCGAGGTATTTCATGCTAGTACAGTTAAAAACGTAAAACAAGTAAAAGTGTAACAAGGGAGGAAAACCTTAAATCTTTGTACAGTTTCACCGAGCCAAGAGCAGTTCTTTACAGATGATCTACCTGCTTAGCTCTCCAGTTGGGACATAATGGAGACAACGATGACTAATGGAGACAATGATGATGATGATGTTGACTGACTGTTGACTGTTTTGTCAACATTTCTTCACAGTCTCACCATGAGTAAGGAGGGAGGTGATGAAGGTGGCAGCAGCAGCAGTGACACAGCCCAGCAGCCAGAGGAGAAGACTCCAGCTGGGAAGGGCCTGAGCAAACTGAGTGCTGTCGCTACAGGACCAGGCTGGACTAAAGTTAGTTGCCCGTGCTGTTTCTCAGAGCGTGTCGAGCCGTTGGTTCTGGTGAAGCTCGGAGAGAAAGTTCGCCCTGAGACGAAACGGTGGCTCATCAGAGTGATTGGAGCTCCTCAAAAAGATGGAGGTGAGGGCTCGAATATCAGTGAAGCTCCAAGAGTGCTGTGGAGCTGCTTATCTGTGTGCATTGATTGCAACCTTGCAAAGAAAAACATACACATCAAACATTCATGAGCCTTTCACTCTCTCATAGTGAAACAGGAGTCATTGCCTGCAGCTCTATAGCATTTACACATTTTACCACTGTAGCATTTGCATGTGCATGCCACTTAGCAATAAAGATAATTATAGTTAAATGAGTCCATGTAAATGAAGACCAGAGGTGGTTTGAATTTAACTAGGACTGAAAACATATCAAAACAGGGGCAAATTTGTTCTTGTTATTTCACTGTTCAAAATACTTTTTCATGCATGAATGGAAAATTGATTTGTAGACTATTATTTATACTTAATGGCCATTTTATTTCACTCATTATGGTCCCTGAGGAGCTCTGCAAGAGTAGCCTACATCTGTTCATCTCCTTTTTTTACTTTACGCTAGTGGATCAGTCATTAAAGCCATACTGTGCTGCCAAACATGTTCAGCCCCACAGAACTTTGAAACTGTAGCAGAGATCCCAAAGTTTCCAAAGACACCAAATATATAACAAGACATCTGGAATATTTCCATGTGATGAAATGGCTCGGTCCTTATAACATGAAGTTTGGGGTTTGAGTGTTTCCCTCAGAGTAAACATCATGTTATTGCAATATAGAGCTGGAATAAAGCAATACACAGCATGCTGTTTAGAGAAGGGTTTAGTGAGGTTGGTGTCACTTTTTGGATGGAGGCTCCATCTTGTGAGGATCGTGTGTTACCTGTGCCTGCTGCGGTGGTCAGGCAATGCACTGATCATGATAAACAACATAGTTTGATATGACTTGGCAGCCCAAGAATGGAGCTGATGCACTACTTCCACTCACATACCCAGACATTATAAGATGTCTTGTTTTAGGACTGCGTGCATGCGGTGTGGTAACAGAGATAGCAGAACGCATATCTCATAAGATGGCGCCCCCGCCCTACGTGATGTGCCCAGCCTTGTCATTCTCTATATATGCGCAGTTCAAAATTATTTTAACAAACCTTAGAAGGACATATCAGTTTTTTTCAACCTGGATCTTGTGCTCATATTTGTGGCTTTTCTGACTCTGAGTCATGCTATCATGCACCCACGACCTCTGTTGTTGCAGGAAATGTGATTGCAAAAAAACAACACAGGCTGTATCAGGGCAGGCCATGCAAGACTCCTAAAGCTTTCCAAAAACATCAACGTTACATAAATTATGAATTTAGAAATTACCTCCCTGGATTAGCTATTTTACCCAACAACATAGGGATCTCCCTCCAGGGCAACCAGTCCACTAACCAAGCTAGCTGTTTTATTACAAACTTCCTTCATCTGCAGTTATATATAGCATGTTTTAGAATCTATACAATGGAGGTAGGCCAGTGAGTGCGAATTCAGCATTACAGAATAATACTGAAATTTTCCTTTAAAGTTACTTAAAGGAAAATAAACAGAACTCCTCACAGCTGTAGATGGTAAATTAAATAAAACAACTTTTTCATATTTGCTGGAACTGTCACTATAATCACACAGCACTAAATGAGACAGACAATCTGTGAAAAAAATTACCCCCCCCTGCATATTCTACTGCCGTGAAGCATTTCTAATGGCCTTAATGTACATGAACGAAAACATCCCATCCTCAGAGCCGAGGAGTCTCAAACACATCTGTCAATCACTGCTCGTTAACTGCAGTCAAACTGTCAAACTAGGCAGCGCTGATCAAATTTTAGTGTACTGTTTAGCTGTAAAATGAGAAAGTTTGTGACCTTGCCATCATGTCGAAAACGGTTGAGCCAAAACTAAGTACTGCCCAAAAGCTGGACCAACTTTCTTGTTTTACAGCTAAACAGTACACTAAAATATGTTTCTGAAAACATCTGAGGTGAGAAGTCTGAGTCTTGTTTCATTTTTGATCAACGCTGCCTAGTTTCACCACAGTTCTTGGAGGAACTGACATGAATGACAGGTGAGATTCCTTGGTTCTGATTGGTTGTTGCTGACTGTGCCGATTTTAGTGAATACCATTAAAGGCAGTAGTAGACGTGATATTTTTCACAGATTATCTGTCTTGTGTCTTTCAGATTATGGTGACAATGAAAGTTATATTTCTAAGAGTTACCAACTGTAGCTTTAATTTCCCAGGTATCTTTAACAGCTGCCATCATGAGGTTATTGCCTCTATTTTAGGATAATATAAAAAAAAAGGTTTCTCTCTGTGTGATCAGCTCAGTGTTTTAAGGGTAGTTATATTTTTCAAGTCTGTTTTAAAACAATACTCCCATTGCCATATGAACATTTAAATTCTGTTTGGTTGCTGTAATTATTCCTCCTCTCCATACTGACCATGAAGGGATCCTTAATTTCTTCCCTTTTGGTTACAAATGACAAAACAAGAGTTTCAGTGCTCCCTCTTTGCTCCACTGTTTCACTCCAGGTGCTGAATTACTGGCCCACCCGGGTGAAGATGCCAGTGGTGACATCATTGTGGTCGCTGCCCCACGCTGTACATTACTTAAGGTCACTGAAGAGTTGGGTCTGTGTAAGACTTACCACACCGGGGAGGTGGAGGCCTTCTCCTACCACGACAGAGACAACTTTAAAGATTCAGGTACTTTACAAGTTGAAACCATTATCATAAGAGGAGGTGTATGTTAGTTCTGTAATATATTTAAAACATGATCAAACATGGTGTCAAATTGAAAGGGCGCCAAGTTAAGTTTTACTGTCTGTTTACTTTACCAGGTGCTCAGATTTCCATCTGATAAAAAGTCTGTATCTGTTTGGGATGAAATGTTGCACACTCATTCTGTCAGCCTGTAAAGGGCTATCATTTTATTTTGTCCCTCTGATCTAATAGTAGCTTCCTGTTTCCAAGCCATAAAGCTAAAGCTTTCGTCATGAACAAGCAGTCTGGCAATTACACAAAAGTTCAGTTGTGCTGGGTTTTTCCATTGCGACCGTCCAGGGCAAATTATGTAAGTCCACTTTGGTTATTTAATTAAGCGTATTCTTCCGCTTCTTAAATTAAATAAATCTTAAAAATAAAAAACATTGGATTATCCAAAAAAATGCAATGCATTGTCTCAAAGTTAGCTCATGATCAAAAACTGTGATGATATAACACTCACTGTCTGAAGTGTGTTTCTGTGTAAACGCATCCCTGCACACAAATCTTCTGAGTTCCTGTCTTTAGGGCACTGGTTCCTAACCTGGGGATCCCAACCCCATTTAGGGTCAAAAAAAGCTTCACAGGAGGTCCTGAGCCTTTCTTGATTTCAAGGGACGTAAGAAAATTCTTCCTTAAAAAATATGTAGTAGGCTTATATCTCAGCACTTCATTCATTCATGTGAAAAAAACTCAATAAAGTTATTTTTAAAGTTTATATTATATACTTTATATACTTTAAAGAAAATCTCATGGGATAAGGGCGCAGTAAAGTTATATTCACAGAGCCTCTCTGCTAAACAGTCTTTTATTCTGCATTAGAAAAATACGCAGTGAAAACATTCAAAAAGTTAATAGAACAATGGCCAAGCAGCAGGGAGAAGAACATGCTGTGTCAGTAAAAAAACAGAAGCCTATTACTGTAAGTATGATTGTTGATTAAAAAATAAGCCAGTGTTAGGGAGTAACCAGTTACATGTAATTCAATTACAATTAAAGGTGTAACATAGGAGTGTATTCTTTTTGGTAAAAAACTTATATGTAGAATATAATAGTCATTCTGTTGCTTTGCATCTTTCCGCTGTTCAGGAATGCCAGATGTAACATCAAATTCTGTGACCCTGTCCCAGACTCCATTAAAAAATCATTGGGGTTTTTTGAGTTGCTGAGTGGTTAGGTCAGGGGACTAAAAGTAATACACTGAGAGTGTTTACTTAGCACGGGCAACAGACAATTTGTCATAAAATATTCAGTCCTCCATTAAAGGTCTCTATATATAACTCTCAATGAAAAATCATGATAGAATTATTTGTAAGCCTAATTTAATAAAGAATAAACAAAAAGGAGAATAATGCAGAAAAGGGCTAGGAGAGAGGGAGGGGGAGGGCCATTAAGGGTTGGAAATAAGTAAGGGAGGGAGTAGTGGTGTAAGTTAGGGTTAGGGTTAAGTAAGTATTAACTTTTTGCCTAGTTCAAAACATCTGTTTGAAAAGTAATCAAAAAGTAATCAAATGTAATAAGTTACATTACTCTGATGAAGTAATTAAAATAGTTACATTGCTTATTACATTTTTAATAGGGTAACTAGTAATCAGCAACCTTTTTCATTCAAAGGTAACCTTCCCATCACTCCGTGATGCAGACAGAGAATCCTAGAATAGTTCCTAAAAATAACAAGAAAACTCATTTCTGATGCAAAATTCACAAGAAATCTTCTCAAAATGTATCTAAATTGCTCGTTGAACACAAACTTCCTGCAGTTATTGCGTTCACTATTTGGGTTAATTGTGCAGTTTATCAGTTGTTCTGTGCTTTTATTCTTTTATGTTGTCCATAATGGTCAGTTTACTCAGTGATAGAAAAGGGCCCGGGTCCCTCAAGGAAAATGATTGGGAACAACTACTTTAGGGTAAACCTACAGAGGTTTTAGGGTGATGAATGTTTTGTGTTAAGTGTTGACTCACTGTAACTTAAATTATCTGGTTAGATGTTATGACAGTTCAACCTCGAGAGGAGTCCCACAGTGTCCATCTTGGTCTGGTGACCCTCTTGGAAACCCTGTGTCTGTTTGTTCAGTTTGCTCATAGAAATCCCCTTTGCTGATGTAAAAGTGGTGCAAGACACAGTTGTTGTAGTTGGATGAGCTGATCCAAGCTGAAGTCGGTTTTATCAGAGCAAAGGTACCAGTCTTTGTGAATGGAGTGGCTCAGTCCATAAGGACTTGGCTTGGGAACTGATGGGTCGCTGGTTCAAGTCCTCATACGGACCAAGTATGGAGTGTGGACTGGTAGCTGGAGAGGTGTCAGTTCACCTCTTGTGCACTGCTGAGTTGCCCTTCAGTTGGTTTCTGAACAAATACCTGCAAAACTATGACATACTTATTAGCCTTAGCTGTAGCCTACTTTGTGTACACTATACAATACAATACAATACACACTCAAAATCTTTGTGTTATAATTGCTATTGTGACTTTGTTAGTATGCTGATGTTAGCATGTTAGCATGCTGATGATGCCTGCAGACTCTTGGTCTTGTCCCTTTTAAAAGTGAATATTTAATTTGTGTGCGTGTTTGTGTTCATGCATCACCGGCTTTATCCATCTACGTCTCTTCATGTGTGTGACAGACAACATGGAGGTGTTCCTCACTCTGGCAGAGCGGCAGCACATGGTGAAGTATGAGCTGGACGGTCTGCGGGCGCAGAGAGACCTGAGAATACCCGGCATGCCTGACAGCTTTGCACTGCAAAACCGTGACAACATCTGTGAGTGCTCTTGCTGTGTCACACACACTGGAAAGATTTCCTCTGAGATAAATACTTTACTGGGAGGATTTTTGTTTTTTTCCATTTGTCACTTGATTTGATCATTTCAAATGAATGCCTCCGGACAAACACGCAGACACAAACAACAACTCAACAGCTGATGATCACCACTTGTGATCTCTTGTGCTCCATTCTTGCAGTGCATCATGTCACCACATTGTAGTGTCCTATTCAGTCTTTAGAGTAATCTAATCATCAGTTATGATTCTGTTTTTTGGACATACTGACAGCCATGATGTTAATATTTGTTGTTGACTGCTGTCTTCACATTCAGACAGTATCCAGATGTATTATGTGTAGGCTGTCCATGACTGGCTGACCTCAGCTATTCTCTCCTCACATTCAATCAAGAAATTGCCTCGGTCAGCATCAGCCTGAGTGTATGTGACGTACTGTATGTGTGTGTGTAACTGTACATGTGTGGATCAGTTCTCTCCCTCTTTAACCCATGTTCTCATGCCATTCTGGTTTGCGAGGGTTGTTTTGATGTCATGTGTGTGAAACCGAATGTTGTTGCAGGGCAGAAGCTCGGGTCAGCTGGTGTTATTGTGGACACGTATCCCCTCCACAACGCGGACAAACTGAAGAGTCTCAGTGAAGCCTGGTACACTGGGAATCAGCTGGCTCAGCCACTGGGTGGGTGGAAATACAACACACACACACACACACACACACACACTACCTCATGACTGCTTGTACACTGTAAAATCTGACAAGTTGATCCTAAAATCTAGGAAACCAATAAAAAATGTGAGTAAACGTAACTATTTATCTTAAGTTATGTTACTATAGCCTATACTTATAGGCTAAAGATCTCTTCATTTTTTTTAAGATCAATTTCGGTTTAACATTGTATGCACACACACACATGCAGAACCTGATGCAGATATATATAAATATATTATAATTCACAATAGCTAACTTTGTGGTTGACAGTTTGTATTTTCTGTCTGTAAAACAACTGAGGCATGATGCACTGACACCAGACACCTGTCTGCTGCTTTATCCAGATTCAGTCAATGAGTATTTCGGAAGCTCTGTGGCTTTCTACTTCAGCTTCCTCGATTTCTACACCTGGTCTCTGCTCCCTCCAGCGTTACTGGGCCTGACCATCACATACTTCTCAGGTAGGTGTGTGGATTTATCATTTATTTTTGTCCATGTATACTGTCTATGGCATTTATGATTCTGCCCTTCATCGTTTTACCATTAGAATTGAGACTTATTCATTTCTCAGAAACTTATGCTGCGTCTCAAGTACACTCAAATGTAATACACTGCATATATATGTACTTACTAGTGTAGTGCACAAATTTTGACAGTGCAGTGTGGTCTCAAATCAAACATGGCTGCTCTGCTCTTAATGGAGATGATGGTTACAGGATTCGAAACTTTTCTTATTCTGCTCGCAAATTGCAACCAGGTGAAGCATTTTCGCCAACATTTGACAAATTATTGTCACCCGCCAAAATGTATGCTTACTATATCTACTTATTTGCTCACTTGTCTTCTCATGTATTCATTCATTTATTTATTTATTTTATTAAGAATGAATTTACATGCACAGCATGATATAAACAAACTTATCAAGCATCTGACCACAAATTTATACTAAAATCTTCTACAGTGAAGACCATATAGTTTATGCCTATATTAGTTTATGTAACATCAGTGCCAGATGATAAAATGTGCCACTCATAGCTAGCTAACAAGCTATTGTCAGTATTGGTAGTAGTATTAGTACCAAATTATTACAGAATTAACCCAGTAGAGGATGACTGAGGCTGAGAAATGTCTGATGCTGTACACTCAACTTTTTTGACCATTATGAGTGGACCATCCAGGTACTTACAGTGCACTGCATTTTACCTTACTTCTCAGTGTGAACACGCTTATGCACTCAAAATAGCAAATAGTACAGAAGAATCCGATGTGAGACACAGCATTCTTACCTTAAAGCTGCACAAGGCCATTTTTAAATGTAAATTATACTTATTACAAAATTAAGCAGCTGTTTGAGCTTAAAATGACTCTGATGCTGATTTTCACTGGCTGATGTGTGATGTTTTACACCGAAACATAACAAAGAGACAAGAGAGGATTGCAACAGTACTAAAAGTCTGCCATATTAATGGCCCTGAGAGGCTATATCACTCTTTAAAAAAAGAGAAGCCTTGTTAATCTTATCAGTGGAAAGCCAAGAACAGTTGTTGCACTAATTTCATTTAATCCTTTAATTACCTTGGTGAAAAAACTTTTGCTTTTTAAAATAATTATGCTGTATCACCAGAAAACTTTAACAACCCTTATCATGAGATAATGAGGTAATTCAGCCATGATTTTGAGAGAACTGATTGAATAAAATATTTGTAATCCAGTTGTTCTTGGCTTCCACACTCATCCTACATTACCTCTGTGAAAGAAAACTCATTTTTGCCCACTGCTATGTAAAGCTTGGCCTGAGGGTGGTAACAGAGTAAAGGCTGTTTTGTCAAGTGTTAGCACGTTAAAGCATGTGAACATGCCTATGGTTACTGTATTGGGTGAGTGTGAGGCAGCTTCGAGTGAGATCCAAATGCAGACAGACCAGGCAGACAGAAAGAGTTCAAGGCTAAGTGATTATATGAGAGTACATGAGCTTACTGGTATGGGTAGAGAAGTCTACACAGAGGTGACAGAGTCCACGGGTAAACAGTCAGACAGGTAAAGATTCCGGTTAGGTTACAGGTTACAGGTTCAGGATTCAGGATTCAGGATACAGGTGGCTTGAAAGCAAAGTACAAAGCAACATTTAAACTTCAACCATCCGTCAGGGAATGAGTGGAAATACATAAATACTGCTGGTCTGATGGGGGAAAGTAGAAACAGGTAAGCTAGGAAGGTCTGGAGGGAAACAGGTTACTGAAGGACTGGCAAAGAGCAGGTGGAAAGGTCAGAGGGCATCCGCTGGGCAGGTAAAGAATGATAATAAATGGGTTTGAAGAGGTGGGAATGTAGCTGGAGCACAGACTGTATGCAAATAATGCACATAGCCACCGTGATGTCACCCATTGGTTTGAGGACTTGCATTTTGAAGTTTAGCAGTTTGGCTATCGCCATCTGGGATTTCTGATGCCTCACAGGGGGCATCATGGGTAAATAAAACTTCACCCCTGAATAGTTGTCATTAATGTTGAAATTAGATACAGAGGCCCTTTTGTAACCAGGTTATAAACATGTTTATTTCTGCTGTAAAGTTGGTCATTTTTTACATGGGGGTCTATGGGGATTGACTGGCTTCTGGAGCCAGCCTCTAGTGGCCACTTGAGGAACTGCAGTTTTGGGTACTTTGGTGTTGGCTTCTCTTTTCAGTCACTGCTTGGGCTGGAGGGAGGGAAATACAGGCAGAATGTAACATTTATATTTTTACCATGCATGTTATTGAATGTTAGGAAAGCGTTTAGCATGTTAGTATGTTAGCACGAAAATTTCTAACTCCGAGAATGCGCACACAGCTAAATGGATTTTAAGCGCTTCTCGTCCATCACAGGTGAGGTTCAGAAGGAGATCGAGGAGTCAGTCTCAGGCTCGCCAGCCACAGATCTTGAAGATGACTCAGGACCAGCTGTCGGCGGTCACATGATCCAGGCGGTCTTTAGCATGCTCTGGTCCACAGTTGTTATGGAGCTGTGGAAGCGTCGGAGCTCCTCACTTTCCTACCGCTGGGGGACCCTGCACCTTGCCGAGCGCTTTGCAGAGCCCCGACCTGGTTTCCACGGTGACCTCGGGGTGAACCCTGTGACAGGTCGTGTGGAGCCGCTCTTTCCTGAATGGAAGAGGGACCTGCGTATGGCACTGGTGTCGGTCCCAGTGGTGGGGCTGTTTCTAGGTACAGCTTGAATTCTAAATGTGAATTGAATGAACCCATCAGTGCATATGACTGAGCTGAAAGATAAAGCGATGTTCATTGTTTGATTTATATGTAAAAGAAGTATCAGTGATGTTTTTCAAAGGTCTGCTCACGAATAAAACATCAGTTAATGTCAAGTGAAGAGTGTTAACATGTGACAGATGCAATACTCTGCTCTTTAATATTGCAAACACTCTTCTCATCCCTGCCTCCATCCTCATGTCTCCTGCCCTGTCACGTCTCCCTCCGCAGGTTTAGTCATACTGGGTATGACTGGTTTCTACTGGGGGGAAGCCCAGGTGCAACAGCTAAACAAAGACTGGGACTCCCTGCTGTCTCAGACTTTGATCTACATGCCCTCAGTGCTTCACATCGTCTACACAAACGTGCTAGCGACTGTTTACAGGACAGTGGCACTGTCTCTGACTGAATTTGGTGAGTGATATGGAAAGATGAAGCCAGGTTTAGGAAAAGGGTTACAGGAGGGACACAAAGAGAAAAAAAAAATCTGATCAGGTTATACAGTCTTACCACTGATTAATTAGCTAATCATTTCTCTTATATTTCCCCTTAGAGAACCACAGAGAAGAGTCTTCCCATGAGAATCATCTGACAGCCAAAGTCTTAGTGGTTAGTTCCTCCTCTCCTCTCCAAACATTAGCCCTCACATCATCTTGACCCAGCAGGCTCTCTAACCAGCCTCTTGTCTCTCCTCTCTCAGTTCACCTTCTTCAACTACTTTGCAGTGCTCTTCCACATCGCCTTCTTCAAGCAGGATGTGCCTTTGCTCCGTAAGGTAACAGCTGAGCTCTACAAATCTTCCACTAGTCTCAGTAAAGCCATGTGTCTTCTAGCAGATACTCTAGTGATTTAGCAATGCACTTCCATAATTGCGGAAACTTGATTTAAAAAAAAAAAATAAAAAAAAATAAAAAATAAAAGGAATAAATCGATGTAGCAGAGGCCGAGATGTCCTGTCTCCTGTCCCGAACTGATGTGGGTCAAGATCATAGACTGTGTAAAATAATGTAAGTAGGTAGCCACCGGTGATGTTACCAACTGGTTTGTGGACTGCCATTATGAAGCCACGAGTATGGCCTTTTGACCATCATTATCTTGGTGTTTTGGGGCCAGAAGTCACCATATTTGGAGACTGGACCTGTGAAGGAGCAAGGGGTGAATCTGACTCATAGACTGTGGTGATGCCTGCCCCTAAATATGTGCAACTTTAAGCCTTAATAAAATGTAAACAGATGAGTTATATAAAAAAATCACCCCCGTACAGTTGTCAGGAATGTTGAAATTAGCTACAGAGACCAAAATGGAGGTTGCTGCTTGTACAAGATACAAAAAATTGCTGAATCCTGCAATTCTCATTATGCAACTAAAGAGAACTCCTCCAACCTAGTTTGCAACACAGGCTTTCTGTTTCTTAACACAGGCTGAGGTCATCAGGGTTATTTCCTCCTTCAGAAGCTGAGCAGTACAAGCTTAATTAATAGACCGGACTTTGAGGCTAATTTGACATAGTGGCCGAAGTGTGTAACTACAAAATTGGGGTCCCTCATGTGATGTCATTGGGCCCAAATTACTTTGCCCATAGACTTAGGGAAAGAGACATCTGTAAATCAATGGATACATTTTTATGAGGGTCACAACCCCCACAAGGCAAGGCAAGGCAAGTTTATTTGTAGAGCACAATTCGCACAAAATGATTCATTTCACTACATGGACTTGATCCATTTGGTTCGATAACATTTCGTAAGACTAGAAGAGCCGCGTGTTAAAAGAAATTTCCCCATTAAGGTTGGGGGGGGGGGGGGGGGTAAAAAACCTTCATGAATGACAATAAATTCACATATTCTTTTTGTCTGTCTAAAGCGCCTAGCATCTTTGCTGATAGTGACCCAGCTGGTGAACCAGGTGACAGAGGTGGTCATACCCTTCCTGGTGGACCGCTTCATCAGCGCCCCCAAGAGGACAGAGAGTGAGGACGACCCAGATGAGGACAAATTTAGGAATCAAGGCACCCTGCCTGCTTTCCCAGTGAGTGTACAGTATTCACGCCAAAAGAGGGATTAGAAAACACTCTGGCAGTGTCTGACACAGCTTCTTGTTTCGCCACAGGGCTTGTTTGCAGAGTACATCGAGCTCCTGGTGCAGTTTGGGTATTTGAGTCTTTTCTCCTGCGTGTATCCCCTGACGGCCGTGCTGCTGCTCATCAATAACCTAACAGAGATCCGATCAGATGCTTACAAGATGTGCAAACTCTTCCGGAAACCCTTCTGCTCTCCTGTTTCTAACATGGGCGTGTGGCGGGTCAGCAGTAAACACAACACACAATAGAAATGAGAGGCGCCCAGAATGTCACACTCAGCTACGCAAGAACAGCTCATGTCATTGTCTTGTGTTTCAGATTGCTTTCGAGGTCCTGAGTTTTGTCTCTGTCGTGTCCAACTGCTGGCTACTGCTGCTGTCACCATGGATACAAAGGCTGTCTCAGGAGGGCGAGTGGAGCAGCACAAACATTCTGCTGATGGCTGTTTTGGTGGAGGTAAGAGGGAGGACACAGAGGTTGTCAGTGAGAGTCACATTAAGAATAATTACAGCCTGACATTTTGACCTGTGTGTGTGTGTTTGCAGCATGTGCTGATCTTGGTTAAGGTGGTTTTGTCGGTGCTGATCCCCGATGAACCGGACTGGATCCGTAAAAAGAGAGAGCATATTGAGTTCACATCCAGGCAGGCCTTGAGAGAGCAGGTTAACCCTCCACCACAGATTTCATTACTTAGCATTTTGGTGTTCTCCTTCATCAGTGTGATGACTTCTCTTTCTTTTCTTCCAGAAACTGCATTCTAAAGAGTCTTGATTGCATTTCAAAGCACTGATGCTTCATGTTGTCCTGTGCTGGGCTGCTACAACTAGAAGTACCAACCTCAGTGTTGTGTGGACCGGCAGAGGAGAAGACGAGTCTCCGATCTCCAGAAGGGCCCACAATGTATACTGCTGTGCATGTACCAATATTCACCCCGTACACATGTCTAGTGTTTCTGCTGCTCTCACTAATTAACAAGGTGCCTCTGCAATGTACACCCTTTGATATGCACTCATATTACATACAGTATATACTGCAAGTGCAATTGAAACAGCAGCAGCTAAAAAGTGTTTTGCTTTTTTTTTCTCAATAGTAGACAGCAGATGGAATGTATTGGTTATGTTTGCAGAGTAGATGCCCTTTAAAAAAGATAATGTTATGATAATGGAGGTTTTCACAGGCTTTGCTCAGATTTAATGAGGGAAAACTGAAGAGCTCTTGTAAAATCACTATGGCTACAGTATGTACAGTCAGTATTTACAAAAGTAAAGGACAGACAGGACAAAGTGTTTTGGGCAGGTTCATAAACAGACAGAATACTTGACAAAATCATCCTTGTTTTGGCAGGAGTAGGACTCTTTCAGGAGGGTGTTTGCTAAGATTTCTTTGTGATAAGCTACAGGTAGTGTTCAGGATTCACCAGAGGACAGTATCATCACCTGAGGGATTCTAAGATTAAAAGACAAAACTTTATTTATCTCAAAGGGAACTGCTGTGGAAAGTTTCAGTACAAAAGGGGAAGAGTGCAAGTATACAGAGTGCAAATATTAGTCTTTAAGACAAAAAGCAAAAAATATATGTAAATAAAAGTTAGTCTTCGAAGTGTCTTTAATCAGAATAGGGGTTGGCTCGTGGTAATGAAACCACCAGTAGTTATCACCCAACAGTGCAGTTCTCCTCAGCTCTGCAGAGTATTTTAGCACCTTTTATCTCATTGTTTTGGTTTTCTGGTCCTGCAGCTTTGCAGTTTTGATCGACTTTCACCACTAAAATATCAGCCTGAAGTCAGCTGTTTTCAGTAAAAAGAAATCTCTGATAAACCCACTGTGTGCTACCAAACAGCAGACACACAGTTAGAGACTAGCAGTTTAACATAATGGAGCATTTAGCAACTGAAGGGCCAGATACTTCCCTAAGGAGTTGGTGGAGACCAAAAGCAGAGCTAAAAAGAAAGTAAATTAAGGACATCAGGTGCACAGAAACACAGCTCCAAATAAATGATAATGTTACTCTGTGAGGGCTGGATGTGTAAATAAGCAACTCTTTAGAAGTTAGCCATGCCAACTCTTTAAAGGGATGTTATGTTAAAGAGACACTTCACCCCCAAATCAAAAGTACATATTTTTCCTCTTACCTGTAGTGCTATGTATCAGTCTAGATTGTTTTGATGTGAGTTGCTGTTGTTGGAGATATCAGCCGTAGAGATGTCTGTCTTTTCTCAAAAGTAATGGAACTAGATGGCACTCGGCTTGTGGTGCTCAAAGCTCCAAAAATACATTTTTAAAACGCAACAGCAATGTCTCTCTCTGGAAATCATGACGTGGTTACTCAAGATAATCCACAGACCTTGTTGTGAGCAGTTTCATGTAGGAGCTATTTTCTTTTCTACGGAACTACACCAGTCAACTGTATCACCGCACAGAAGGAAGCGTGCAACTACTGCTAGCTCACCTAGCACCACTGAGCTAGCTAACATTACAGCTCAGCTGATGAGGACGCCATTAATGTTTGCATCTCGCGCTGTCACGAGCACAAGGCTTTTGTCTATACACACATCCTTCTGCGTGGGGATACAGTTGACAGGTGTAGTTTGGCAGAAGGAAAATAGTTGCTACATGAAACTGCTAACAATCGTGGATTATCTTGAATAACCAGGTCATGATTTCTGGAAAGAGACATTGCTGTTGAGTTTGTCAAATGTATTTTTTGGCGCTTTGAACATCACAAGCTGTGTGGCATCTAGTACCATTATATTGGAGAGAAGGCAGACATCTCTACGGTTGATATCTCTAACACTCAGCAACTCACACCAAAACAATCTAGACTGATAAGTAGCACTATGGGTAATAGGAAAAGATGTTCTGATTTTGTGCTAAACTGTCCCTATTATGTTGTGTTTAGAAAAGAAAGACAATTATTGCAGCTTTGGATTTAGAAAATCATTAATTATGTCTGTAATTCCATCAAATGGGCTAAAAAAGTTTGTGATGTAATCCTTTGACTAATACTGCAGACTGTATTCTCAGTTATAGTATGGTGCCAGGTGAGTTTGGTACTCAGTCAGTATTGACAGTGGAAAGAATTCACATCCTGAAGACTCTGACAGTGGAGTATTTTACATATTTATTTATAAATGTTCTACAATAATGGGTTTATTATCTGTTATTGTGCTAAATTAACTTTATTGTCTGAACTGGCATTTACAGGTCCAGTGTGTAGGATTTAGTGGCATCTAGTGGTGATGTTGCAAATTGCAACCAACTGAGACTTCTCGTGTGCGCCAAGTTTGTAGAAGAACTACAGCAGCCAGCACAAATGCTCATAAATGCGAATGGCCCCATCTAAAGTTAGTGTTTGGTTTGTTCATTCTTGGCTACTGTAGGACAACATGGCGGACTTCGTGGAGACCCACTCCGTATATAGATATAAACAGCTCATTGCATGGTAACGAAAACAAAGCAATTCTTATATTCAAGTGATTATAAACTAATAACAACAAAGTTATAATTATGCTACCATTCCTGCCGATAGATGTCCCTAAATCCTGCACACTGGACCTTTAAGAACTATCAAGAAATGATGAGAAACACTTAGAGATTTGCTTCTGGTTGAGTAGTTAGGAGAATATGTTTCATTTGTACTCTCCCTTGATGGTGCTGCCCTCTCCTTGAATAATCACAGTATGGTTATAGTATGCATGATTATAATATGAGAACAGTAAGCTATGTGCTGAGATTTGGTTTGCAGTGAAAGTGATGGGGAGCTACCAAAGAACTGCTATGTGCTTTGCTATTAGAGATGTATATTTTTTTCTGTGTGGATTTCAGTCTTTCCTCACTCACCCATCTGCTGTGTGCCTCGAAGAATGAGTTCACTGTGCTGCAACAACTACTTCACCTTACAGTCGAACACTTCCATAATATTGGTGTTATTTCACTGTTCACTGCTGGAAGATTTGACTTCATATAATATATGTGTAGATGAATCCACTGGGGAGGTCCGCTATTTCTTCAATCCTTGCAGCACAACAGTGCTGTGGTGCTTACTACATGTTATTGATTTTAGGAGTTAGTATTCTGTGCAGCCACCAGGAGGCAGTATACACTTTCCATTTTATTCCACATGCAGCTTTTCACAAGCCCTGGTGGCTGTAGAAGGACTGTCTCAGTAAAGATGCAGATGGGTGGTGAGACTTTCTCATGAGGCTGCACGTGTGCACTCCTCACACTAATCATAAAACTAAGTGTGTGTGTGTGTGTGTGTGTGTGTGTGTGTGTGTGTGTGTGTGTGTGTGTGTGCATGCTCTGTTCTGAAGGGTTGTATTGAATTATATCGAATGATAAACATTTAGATAATCTGGTCCCAGGATCAAGATATCAGGTCAGAAACAGAGGTGATAATGTTTGCTGATTGTCCTGTAATAAACTCACAGAAGGAAACTGGTTGTTTGCCGTGTCGACTCTTTATGAAAAGAAGCTGGATTCAACCTTTCCAAGCTTCTTCACTCCACTACATATATTTGACAGCCACAGTTACTGGTTTCTTTACTAGAGCTGAAATGTTAAATTATGATATGCACTTAACATCATTTTATACATCAGATTAATTGATAATAGAAAGAATTATTATCAGCCCTATATTTAACAGATTAGAATCCCAGAAACCCAATATGATGAGCTTGTAGAATATAGTATGATGGTTCTGATTGCTGAAACCACCAAACAGTAGATAAGAATGTTTAAGATTAGTTCCACCTCGACAAGCTATGACATTGAAATGCTTCGTACATGTTATTGGATTTACAATAATTATCCAATAATGTATAGACTAAGGTAAAAAGGACAGGAGCCATTCTGCTGCACAATGAATTTTGAGTACATTTTGCTGATAATACTTCTGTACTTTTACTTGAAGGTCCAGTGTGCAGGATTTAATGGCATCTAATGGTGAGGTTGCAGAACTGACACATCTCACATATAGGAGAACTATAATGGCTGGTGCTAAAATATTAAAGGGCCTTTTTACAGCCAGTGTTTTGGTTTGTCTGTTCTAAGCTACTGCAGAACAGCATGGCAGACTCAATGGATGAGGGCCAGCTCCCTATGTAGATGTAAATGCCTCAATCAAAGGTAACAAAAACACAATGAATCTTTTTTGGGGGGGTGATTATGAGCTAATGAACATAGTACTATATTCCTAGATACCACTAGATCCTACACACTAGACCTTTAAGACAGAATTTGAATGCCGGGTTTTAATTTGAAATGGAGTATTTTACACTGTGGCACTGCTACTTTTACTCCCACCAATCGTTGTATTATTGATTGTCTGTGCTGGTGATTTAGTTATTGAATTTTTAGTCCTCACATGAACATTTGGCTTATCATTATGAGTCAGAATAGCAATGCCTGAGGTATCGTGATCTGAGGAACACGGCCCACTTAACCTACTGCAGAGCCCTGAGGCAAAATAAACTCTGGGGTCCTCCCACTCTCTTTGCTTTATTATTTCAGTTGATACAGAGCACATTTTCAAACATATGCAGTTTATTGAAATACTGTTTTTGGGGCAGCTCAGGCCCCAGATGCCTGTATTACCTGGTTGGTAATCCAGCTTTGTGGAGAAGGGGATATTTAGTCTCTGGTGTGTGTGGGGGAAACAACACAGTATATGAGAGGCTCACCCCCGAATGTCCTCATATCCATAAACACCCCAGCATACACCTGACCTGCACAGGGCTGCTTGGATTGGATTTGCCTCTTGGCAAAGAGGAGCAAGGACAGTCACCACTGAAAAGTTAAAAACAGGCGATTTATTCATTATATGTACAGATAAATATTAGAATTTGTTTATTAAGTGGTCCCTGGCCACCTATCATTTTGCAAAAGCGCCCCCCGGGCAATGCCAGTTGAATATCCCCTGCTGTACATTATCCTTGCCCACGTTGTCTATAAAAACAGCACACTGCACACTTTCATCCCGTTGATTTAATCCATTTTAATAAATAAATACAGAAAAATAAGTTCATGGCTCCATAGAGACGTGGTCCTAGTTACAATGCAGGTCAGTAGACACAGACACACTGAAGAGAGACAGGCTGCAGTCACACAGGGACAAATAATGAGATTTTATCCCTCCTCTGCACAGATTATATGCTTCCACGGCTGATGAAATGCGAGTGATAATCTGATTTCACGTGACATCCGCTCCGTTTATACAGAAGGCGGCGAGCGTCCCATCACAGGACACACGTTAATAACCCAATGTGTTGTACCCGTGAAGCTGCAGTGACTGACAGGAATACACTGTGTTTACTGAACTATAGGAGGAAGATGTAGTTTATAGCTTTGGCCTTCTTTAACTTTACAAAACATTTCATTTCTTGTCTCGCCTTCGAAAGAGGAAAAATACAGTGCGAATGAGAAAATACAGAAACACACAGAGGCATTATATGGTAAAATAATACCATACAGAGGGACTCCTCAGCTACACAATGACATATCACATCATTCCGTCTGGATGACTAACAAATCTATCCATCAGTACAGGGATACTGTTTGTACAAAGCTATCAGCTACAGTAGTTGTACTGTGTGCAATTCATCATTCAGACGTTTACCTCAAGGTACTTACAGTTACACAAGAACAATGTCCTGTCAGATCCAAGACACATGGAGGTATATTGTGATAAATAACAGTAATAACATGCACAAAGTCACGTATCTCTTCAGAGAATTAATACCTTTGTCACGTTATAATAAAAAAAAAAGATCAACGAACTTCATTTCTGCACATCCAAAATAAGACTGTTAAACTGTTCAGTATGAATAAAAGAAGAAGTTCAAATACAATGGAAGACCTGCATCCCAATCAATGATCAATGATCCTATCAACAGTATTATACAGTGTGTTAGGACAAGTCATTATATCAATCAGACTTTAGGATTAAGAGAACAGAAAATCATATCATCATCTCAGTCTTAGGCATATATTACACAGTATCATATATCATATATCATAACAGTCTCAGTCTTTCTTTAATAGAGCTTATATTAAGAGCTTTTAAACCAAAGAGAGAAGCAGGTTGTGCAAAGGGAAGAGGAAACGAATGCTACTCTGTAGCAGAAGCTGGTTCAAAGTTCATTCTAATTCATATATTACAAAATATGAAATCGTGGATCTACTGGACCATTCTGACCCTTGGAGCTTTTTACAGTCAGAACCAAAGTGACACAGTGGCCATGTACAGTGTGAAACCCATTTCATCGTTGTAGGCACCTTTTAAACAAACAAAACAGACTATAGCTTATTCAATAAAAACTGTTGCACCCTTTACGTCTGTCTCTCGCTCTCCTCGTCAGCCTCCTTTCCTTCCTGTAGGTCCAGTATTGTTTCTAAGCTACAGATTGGACACAGTCTAGTCATTGTAATTCTATGGTTGCTCCTGTAACAGCAGCAAATGCATGAGGTTCTACTAAGTCTGACTACTGTGCTGTACACCACCTCTAGCTTAATACAATGTTTATTACATGAGCACAATGCTAGGACTTTGTAGGTATGAAGCTGTACACGTCCCATCCTGGTGTTTGCATGCTGAGGGCCTTTCCTCTCCCGCCTCAAGGTCTCTGCAGCAGAAAGGCTCAGCGGGCAGCGCAGCGGTTTGCCACTTCACAAGGTATGTGCTCTGCAGCCGACCACCTGCCTGCTGCTAAACAGTCTGCACATCCCAAGCGAGCGAGCAGCACATCACAGGCAGCACAGTTGCACTTATAGCACGTGGCAGCAGTTGTACTGAGCCAGCGGCAGGATCTTGGGCTTGTTGTGAGTCGGTATGTTAAAGGCAAGAGCTTTCTCACACAGAGGGAACTGAAAGAGTCTCTCACGCAGCTTTATGCTGTGTCGCTTCCCCTGCTCCACCCTCGGAGCGGCCTCATCACGCGTCCCCGGTGCATTGTGGGGTTGAGATCTGTCTGTCGAGAGGTCATCTCTTCCGCCCTCCTCTGTTTTGTCGTCTTGTTCTGATTCCCTTCTCATTTCCTTCGCCCTCGCCTCCTTCTCGTTCAGGATGAGTCCAGAGGAGGACGCGGGGATGGAGGGCGCAGAGGATTCAGGGAGGAGAGGAGGAGGTTTGTTGGTGTTGTTGTTCGGCTCTGTTTCCCCGTCCTTTTCTTCCTCTGAGTTTGTGGAGTCTGGCTGCCCCTGACAGCACGGCACCCCAAAACCAGGAAGAGATGGCGGAGGGACTTCAGATGTCTGACAGACAGGCTTGTCTCCATGACTGACTGGTTGGTCTGAAATCACGCACCCACTGTTTTCTTTCTCTATTTCCATCTCCTCCATCTCTTCCTGCTCCTCCTCTTCCTCCTTCACTATCTCCTCTAAGCTCCCTAGTTCTTGTTCCTTTTCCCTGCACTCCTGATCATCTGCACCATCAACCATCTCCTCAGCTTCTTGTTCTGGCTCTGCTACCGACAAAGATACCAAACCTTCACCCTCTTTTGCCAAACTGCCCTCCTCTTCCTCTTCCTCTTCCTCTTCTTCCTCACAGATCTGCTGTAGTGCAGGCAGGTTCTTGGCGACTGGGGGCTCTTCAGCCGGAGGCTGACGGAGGGTAAAGCTGAGGCTGGGCTGCCAGGGGCCAGGGAAGACCTGCTGAGACTGGGGCCTCGTGGCAAGCAGGTCACCACACTCAGGTAAACCTAAGCGGGGGGAGCTGGGTGAGAGGGCCCCTGAGAGCCAGTATGGTGGGGCCTCTGGGCTGAGCAGGGCGTCATCCAGCCCCTGCAGCCAGTGATGGGCCTCAATCTCTTCAAGTGAGGCGCGGCGAGACGGGTCTTTCTGGAGCATCCTGGAGATCAGACTGACGGGGGAAAACACAGAGAGGTTTATTGTTTCATGGAGATGATACGAGCTGCGGTTTGCTTGCTTTATTTTCTGCATCACATTTGGATGATCAGCCATTACAGCAAATGAATTCACACAGACAATGAGCTGATTAAGATCTGATCTGTCTTCTCCACACATCTTACTGAAATTCCCTGAAACCTGTTTAAGTTTAATGTCCAGAAGGTTGTTCTGTTCCATTCTGCTCCCCTTCTGTAATCAAATACGCCATCATGTGGCTCAGGGCTAAGTCATATGACAAGTGCTGGTTCAGATGTACCAGGATGTGTTTGCTGCTGCAGATAATCTAACAAACCACTGGGTTGAGGGTACTTTCTGCCTGTTGCCTTCTAGAGAACAGGAAATCAGTGTATCAAGGCATTCATTCAGGAAGCTTTCAGAGCAAGATCTGCAAAGAGATGTAGCCAGTGTTTTACATGTGCAAGCTGCACTGCTGTTCTGCAAGCTGCAAACCGCACCAACCACTGTTACATAAATTCACATAATGTCATGTTTCAGTATTTTTAAAATGCCAGTTTCACCATCCTGGATGTATGTATGCTCATGTTTAGATAATATTGGGTTTGTTCCATGTTTTTCTCATTGTCTACAGAGTCAATCCAATGAGAAGACCAAAACAACAATGTGTTAGTCTTTGTGTCAGTGCCACTGACTTTCCAAAAAAGCCTTTACAAAAAAGGCTCAGTAACGTCCTCAAACAGCTGGGCACTGTTGATTTTACAAAACATTATTCAAACAGGATTATATAGTCTGTCTTGAGGGGGATATTTCTGACTGCAAATTAAGACACATTTGTTGCTTTGGTGAGTATGTATGCCTCCATACTGGTGTATGTAGGATAAGAACAGGGTAATATGGAGAAAATCCAATGTCATGTAGGGCCATTGCTTGGCCCTAACTTAAAATAATCACAGTTTGTGCTCATGGTAATGATGACACATCACTCGTCAGCCAGTGCAACTGTGTGTCTAACTAATGTGTTTTGTTTGAATTCAGATTTTTTTCTGCTTTATAAACCGTAACATTACATAACATTACATTACAAGACTGGTCCAGAAAAAAAGAAGCACAATAACATGAGGTTATGTAATTATTGTGTACGTCAATCTGATTATAAATGTGTCTTTAATACTGTTTGGGAAACAATGGAGCTCAATGGCACAGAGGAAACAGCTGTATCAGGCTTGGGATACACACACTCTACTTGTTGGCGGGATCAACTAATTGTTGGTTTCCGTGTTTTCATTTGATTTGTGTAGAAAAGCTTGCCCCACCACCTAGATGACAAGATATGATACTTTTTTTTTTATTCTACCTACAGGGTTTTGTCTGAGTTCACCAGGTTAAATATAAGATTTTTAAAGACCAATTTATCTCTCACAGTTAAGTATGTTGGAAAACCAGGAGAGTAAATATGACCTGGAATTATCACATTGTTTCATAACTTCCTGGCAGTACAACAATTATTTCTGATGATAAATTAATTATGTTAATGCGACCTGCATAAGCAGCAGAAAATGGATGGATGGATTAAGCAATTAAAAATGATTAATTAATGTAAATTCATGTATTTTTTGGCAAAAACTGACACTTGCCCGTTATGAATCAATGAGCTTCCTTGCTAGTGGAGCTCGCTGTAGTGACAGTGCTTGTTAGAGGTCTGAGGGTGCTCTGACAAAGACTGAACAGCCTTCTGCACACACAATCCACTGATTAAACTAACAATATTGTTTTAATCTGCGATGAAGCCTGCAATCAGATACAAAAACATTTTAACATCCCTGCCTGCAGACTTTTAAATATCTTCTACGGCCTTGTTTGAGAAGACTTTCAAGACCTGTAGATACCCTTGTACAGGCATTTGGATTTTAACAACAAATGTAAAAGGGGTCAGTGCTTTTTAATGTGGATCTGAATTTCCATTTAGATTTCATAAACCCTTGCCAACCATCTACTTCCTCTATTGATTATTCCTCTGTTAAGTCAATACTGACCTAGTGAAATTATCTGGAAGACTGTGCTTTGAGGTTTTTTTTTTGTTTTTTTTTAAATCTCAGACTAATGTCATTTGCTCTCCAAAGCTGCAGCAGCAGATTAAACTGTGCTGATGTTTACCCTGCAGTCGTGTGAGCTGAGGACAGCGTGTGTGTTTGGATTGGAGGTGTGAGGAGTGAAGGTGAGGTGAGAAGACACACGAGTACATGTGAGTTGTATTTTGTTCCGGGGTGTTTCTGTGTGCCTCCGACAGGACTGAAACATGGTGAGACAGATGTTTTGTATTAAAGACAGCAAAAGCAAAAATATTTGACAGATAACACTCACTGTTTAAAGCCCAAAAAGTGTTCACTGTTTTAGCAAGAAACTCTATTTGCAGCAGGGTGGAGAAGCCTGTGAGATAACGAGGACGCTAACATTATCCACTGAAACGCACGCTAATGAGATGATTTTACGGTCAGCAGCTTCTTAAGATGGAGTGACCCAACACATGTATTGCACAGCAGCAAACCTTTGGGAGCAGAACGAGCCTTTAATGAAAATTCAATTTGCAATCAAGAAATAAAACTGCAAAGATAATAAAATCTTTGTATTTTACATTTAACTCTTTTTTCTAAAGCTGTGATCAGAGACGGACGTGCCAATGATTGCCATGGTTTAACGCTAGTGTCATTAATCAGTACTCACTCTTTGCAGTCATCTGAAACATGCTCTGGGACGCAGTAGCGACAGTCCAGAATCATGACCAGAGTCTCGCTGTCGTTGGTTTCCTGGAAGGGAGGGACTCCGCACACCAACATGTACAGGATCACCCCAAGAGACCAGATATCTGGAACACACACACACGTGCACACAGAACAGCACAAAAATTAGCCTTAAATAGCAAATCATGTCAGGCCTTAAAAAAGCCCAAAATCCCTCTGCTATCAGATCATATTTAGAATTCTGTGAGCTTCATTAGGGATTTTAAAAATAAATGTCCCTTTTGAATTTGACTTGAAAACACCCCTGCAGTTGTTTTCTAAAGCAGCACACAGACAAGGTGAAGGCCTGACACTATTCTATAAATCCACATAAAAGGATCAACTCTGGATCACGGTCAAAATAACAGCATTATTTATTGATTCTATTTTCCCATACCTCCTTCACACCCTTCACAGAGAGGTCAAGGGTCAGGGAAGGAAACATAGCAGTGTTCTTGCCAAGTGGTCCATGAGGTTACATTAGGTTGTTCCTCCAGGACGTGAGAAAATTCAGGAGGAAAGTGTGTGAGTAACAGCTGGGTGACCGGGTTTCTGCGTGTAAATTTTGAGGCCCACGCTGCAGACGGCTGGGCTCAGTGCTCTTGACCCCTGAATCAAACACACCGACGATGACACACGATGACACACACACACACACACACGCACAGGCTTCCTGGTGCTGACCAACATTGCTGACTGTGTGTTCTTTTCCTATCTCCTCCCTTTCCTTCCTCCCCCTCTCCCTCCCTCCCCCTAGCATCCTCACGGAGGCGCACTGACAGGAGCTCCATGCAAACTCAGAACACCCTGAACCAAGCGAGAACACTGCAGCGGCCAGTTCAAGGCAACACACACACACACACACACACACACACACACACACACATGCATGGGAATGAGTGCTGAGGGCTGAAGGCCATAACAAACAGAGGGCTTGTTGTGGTGGTGTGCTATTCTGAGAATGATCTTGCTCTCCCTTTTTTTTCCTTCTGTCTCTCCCTGTGTTTCTACCAAACACTGGAAAAAGGGAACATGGCACACGCTGTTCACATCGTGTGTTAACCCTGATGTAACACTAGAAATAAAGCCAGGTCACGTACCTAATAAACACTGCCTCTGCTAATATCACATTTGTTTCGAGTCAGCTGAAGGACAGTTCCAGTTATTTTCGACCTTGGTCTTTTACCCTAGTTTTAGCTTTCTTAATCTTTCAGCAGTTTTGTCAACACGGAGTTTTACAGCGAGCACTGAACTCCTATATTAAAACACAGAAGCACATGAGTCACAGCACATGAATTTAAAAAATGTTGCTCATTGACTTCTCACTACATTTTCACTTTAACTCACAGTTTGACCATTTTTAGTGTTCTTTACATATTCTGTTTTCTCCCCTGGCTGCTGTTCTGCTGTACTCAGGTTAGATCAAAGGAGAAGAAACAAAAGGCCTTTTTTTTTTTTACTTAAGAGGGATTCTTTGCATTTTTTTACATTCTCTGCATCCACATGTATTTTTAATACTGTATGTGTTTATGATGTTTACCTAACCCTAATGAACAACAGCACCTTTTGTCTCATTATGTATTAGCCATGCCAGTGCTGTAGCTAAAATATCTCAATAACTCTCAGGATAGACTGATATCAAACTCTGAACAAACATCCATGATCTCCACAGGATGAAATCCTAATGTCTCTGTTTTCCTCATAAGGTCATATTTTTTATCTTTTCAATATTCTGATTTATGACCAAATACCTCCAAAACTATTGACATTCTGATCAGCCTCAGCTGTAGTTAAAGGCTCTGTTCGCAATATTCAGTGCATAAATATAGCAGCAAACCACTCTTTGCTATGTAAAGATAGAGTGGAGTAATGGCGTCCTAAACAGACAATAAATGCTACCTGCGTGTGCGTGGTAATCCAAGCTTCTCTGTCTTTTGATCTAGTAAACCAGTCTGTCTGCATGTGCAGTTTAGAGCATGTGTTTATCCACTGGCTAGCTTGCTGATATGGGGATGGCATCCTGACAAAAGTTTAGCGCCCATCCTCTGGTTCCAAGCTGGTTAACATCATTAGCAATGTCAGCACTGTTGTGGATGGATTATGAGACAATGGGCCCCTGGGCACAGACATGAACGCCCCAACACATTTCTTATGTAGGAGCAACACACATAGACTTTGTGGTGGTTTGGCCAACCTAGTCTCACTCCCAACTCATCAAATACTGATGCTTGGTCAGTAGACCTCAGCATCAGCCACCAATGCACAGAGGCATCCTTAGGTAGACACTCCCCTGGCAGCTGCATTTTTTGATGCTGCGGGTGACTACCAAAGTATAAAGACTGGCAAAGTCTGCATAGGGCTGGTGGCAGGGGAGGTGGATGGGTCAAACAAACTCCGGACTTTCACCCAGGAGCCTGCTGTTAGTGTCCCGTGTGAAACCATAATTCAATCAAGTTCAAGTTATTTTAACACAACATAGTGTGTTAATATGTGTAGCATGCTGTGCTAGTGACGTATGTCAGCTGACGTTACGTTATGTTAGTAACAAACATACTTATTTTAAGCGAAAAAATTAATTTTTTTTTCTCAACCTAACCCTGTGCTAGTGTTGCCTAAACCTAAGGAAGTAAACCTACCTATGTTGTAAGTTTATTTTGAAAAAGACTTTATGCATTTAATGAGCCAAAACTGTACATATCCTGTGCAAACAGAGGTTTATTTTGAAAAGGCACAATGCATGTAATGAGCACAAATTGACACTCTGTCCCTGGGTACTCAAAACTGACACAGGAGGAGTACCTGATGAGTCACATTTTACCATGTAGGGACGCTGACCAAATGTCGGTATTTGACGAGTTAGGAGTGAGACAGTGTTGCTGCCTTGTTGGTGTTTTGTGTCTCTTTGTAGTCATGCTCCCTCTTTAAGGTAATTTTGTGTATTTTTTGGTTGTTTTGTGTCTCTTTGCAGTTCATTTGCATCTTTGTGGACATTTTTCTCTGTGATATTCATTTTATGTCATCCAGAGGGCCAGAGCCAGAGGGCCTGTGACACTCTGGGCCCTGGGCCTGTGCCCAGTCGGCCAGTTTATTAATCAATCCATCAGCACTGTTGCCTTGGTACACTGTTATAGTGTGTTAACATGCTAAACCAAGATGGTGAAGGTGATAACATTACACCTGCTAAACATCAACATGTTGGAATTGTCATTGTGAGCATGTTAGCATGCTGACATTAGCATTTATCTCACATTACCACTGTGCCTCAGTACAGCCTCAAAGAGCTGCGGGCACGGCAACAGTGTGAGTATAACTAAGTCTGACATTTATGATCTTATAACTGCTGGAAAAAATGGAACAAAAAATACTTGATATCAACTTTATTATAAAGCTGATATCAAAATTCTTTTCTGATATGTAGATGCAGAGCATTAGATGAGATATGAATGCAGTATCACTGTTTGTGCAAACAGTTTGTCAATTAGTTCTTACTATTTAACACATGTAATAGTGTGATATGTACAAGTTTTAGGATACAGATAATCCTTGCATTGCTGAGATCTGGACAGTTGGCAGGTTCATAAGATTTTACAGTGACATTAATAAGCAATAAAACATAGTGATATCAGTAAAGACCTGCCTTTGTAGAAAAACATTTTCATTATAATATCATAAGCAGATCAGACGGACAGGGATTCATGAATCTACTTTCAGTGCACAATAAAAATCCAGACACTGTGGTTCATTCAGATCCATATCTGTCCATAGATTCTCACGTACCAGTCCCATGTGTGATAAACATCAGCCATTGTCCCACATTATACTCATGATGGTCCAAACAACAGCCCTCAGTCCTTGCCATACAATGTACACTCACATGCACGCTCACGAGCACGCTCTTTTCGGTCAAGAGAAGTGTTATGCAACAGGGAGGAGAAGCCACTGAGTGCTGGGAGTGTACTCTTCTCTGCTCGCTGGGGAATATCACACTTTCTCACCATGCATTAGTTGCCTGCTGACAGCACAAACATCAACTCCACACACACACACACACACACACACACACACACACACACACACACACACACACACACTGTATAAACCAGATGTTAGCTGAAAAAGTTTGTGCGCAGAGTTCAGCAACAGAATGCATGGTCCTGGTTTTGTGGTTGGCTGTGGTCCTTTTTAGGGGCTGCCTCTTTAATGTGCGCATTTCAAGACCAAATACGTCATAAAGGGTCAGCTAAGTCAGCCTTGTTCCAAAGGGACCTCCAAGTTCAGACAAAGAATGCAGCCCTTTTTGCCCACATTTGGAGGACAAAACTGAAATATCCCAACATCCATTGCAAGGCAGTAACATATTAATGGTGCATTCAGGTCATCAGTCACTGATAAACACACTTTATCATATAAACTGGACCTATTATTGAGCCATTTTTCCTCATGATCTTGACAAATTTCATTATTCTGACATGATTATCTTTCAACTCTGATATATTGGTCCTGATAAAGCTGGGAAACGGAGGACTATGTACAGAACAGAGGTGCATTTTTCTTTAACTGATATAGCATAGACATGATTGTCACTACTTTTTTGAGTCCTTGTAGCCACCTCCTAGTGACATTAGAGTAGCTTGGGTGTAAATCCCACTCCGATCTGTCTAACACTGCACTATTTCTTGAGAATCAGATGAGGTTAATGGGTAATGTAAGGCATGTTAGGTGCTCTTAAAATATCAGCAAGACAGCAATTATAACTTTTTTAATATTTGACTTACAAAAGACAGATTTAAACTTTTATAAAATTAAGTTTTTGTCATATTTGCTTAAACTGTCACTACATCCATATAGCAGTACATGACACAGATTATTTATATAAAAAAAATCATGTTCCTCCTCCTCATAGTGCTTCTAATGGCATTTACAAGAATCCACTATGGCTGAACCAAAAACAACCAATTGGAGAAGTCACTAACGCAGCTGTCAAACTGTCAAACTAAGCTTTGCTGATCAAATATGAATTGAGATTCTGTTACTACATCGCTAATTTATCATCTCAAATGTTTTCAGAAATATTTTAGTCTACTGTGCAACAGCTGGTGCGCGGTGCTTGGTTTTGGGTTTTTAACATGGCAGCTGGGTCACAAACTTTCTCATTTCACAGCTAAACAGTACACTAAAATGTTCTTGAAAACATCTGCAACGATAAAATGCGATCCTGTGACGAAATCTTAATCCACATTCGATCAGCGCTGCCTTGTTTGACCAAAATTCACAAGCAGTGACTGACATGATTGACGGCTGCCTTAGAGAATTCTCGGCTCTGACTGGTTGTTGGATTCTTGAATATTCCATTAGGAACACTAAGAGGAGGTGGAGGAACATGATTTTTTTCACAGTCTATCTCTCTCACGTACTACTGTGTGGATAAAGTCACAGTTTCAGCAAATATGACAAACACTTATTTTTATAAAAGTTACCAACCACAGCTTTAAGTTTGTAGTCAGAACAATAAGAAGGACAACTGATGTCAACTTCATGTGTCTTTAGCTCCTCCTTTACACACACTCACTCACACACTCACATGCTGTTCCTTAATGACTCAGTTTAGTGTTGTGTAATTTCCCCCCAAAGTGATGTTACTGTTTTTGGATTTTGTTGCTAAGAGAGATGGTTTGTTGTCTGCTCTGTTATATTTCCAACACATCAAGCGGCGGTGTTCTGGTTTTGGGTTTTACAAGCTCCACTTACAAGTCCTTGTTGATATAAACAGCCCTCAGGTTGATATAAAAACACTGACAAAGAGGTTTTGTCTGAAAAATGATTATCCAACTATTTTTTGATCTGAATGGGATTTTATAAAGGGGCTTTCCATGAGCTGCTCCCAGCTGGGCAACAAGCAAGCATCACCCTCCGCCCTGGAGCAGAGAAATGAGTGGCATCAACTCTGTTGCAGGCAGCCACAGAGGCGGCATGGAAAGTCATTATTCTAAATGAAACTTTTTGCTGTGGGTCAATACATCACACTTTGTGGATACTGGACAGCACATCAGAGAGCTCTAACTTAACTTGACCTCAGACTTCATTACTGTGTCTGACTTATTTTGATTCATCTTCCTCATCTTGTAAATGCTCTTTAAAGGACTGACACCAAAGTCTGTTTTAAAAAGCAGCTCTGCACTGTAAAAAAATAACTGTCTACTTGGCTCAGTTACTGAAGTTTATAAGACAATTGGACCACAAAACAACAGAATAGGCACAGAAAATAGCAAAGCATGCCACCATCAGCTGCTTCCCTTAACAAAGTTAATGCACTTAAAGCAAATCTTCATATTATAAACACATTTAATGCTTCTGTACCTCATAGCATAGATAGGAGAGTGTAGCTGACGCCCAGGGAGGCTTTCAGTATCTGTCAAATGCAGAACTTCCTCCTGCTAAGAACATAGTCCACCAATGTAGGCCTTCCTCCCTTCTTATCTGACATTTTCTGTTTCTATATCGCCAACCACTGCTCTTTCATAACTCACCAAATATGTTTAAATTGTTTTATATAAATATAAACTATAATTTGTGGCCTCCTTAGCAACAAATAACATACCAGGGTGACCCAGTTCTATCAAAATCTTAAGTGCAGATCACTACAACAACAAAAAATAAGCCCATCTGGTCAAGCAAAAAGACAACACAAAGTTATTTCATTAGCAGACGAACATGAACCACATCAATGGTGACAACCTTTCACCAACTTAAAGCCTGTGAACCTAACATGAACACTTAGGCCTGAAAAACTGTTCACACATGTGTGCACACAGTAATGGGAAGATGTTATGTAACTGTGGGCAGTGTTTATCTTTGTTAAAGGCTGTCTCCTCTCCACATCATATGACTATCATCAAACACGCACACCATGTCCTCAAACAGAGCACATGTATACTGTTAAGACTTCTAGCAGTGGAGGAACCACAGCGAATTAAACCACAGTCTGTTTATAGACAGGAATATCAAAGAGACACACAGAGCAGTCTATCTGTGTCTGTGTGTGTCTGTGCGTGAGTGTGTGTAGACAGAGACGGGTTTATGAGTCACCTTACTAAGCTGAGATCACTGAGGGACATCTCTTCCCCTGTGCAGCTCAGGATTATCACACACACCTACATATATTTATGGGTGTGTGGGTGGCTGATGGAAGTGTGCATTTCTAGCAGAGTGATGATGTAATTCTGATATCCACAGGTTGAATCATGTTAAAATAGAACAGAGAAGTGCACTTGAGTTGAGGTGAAGCAGAAAACTGTCTTGGAGGATGTAATAATAGCACACACACACAAATGGATTTAAATGGACGCCCTTCGTGGGGACACTAAAAGAAACAGGAACTAAAATGAAAAAAGGAACTAATGCAACACATGCTGAAGTTACGGATGCATGTGATTAGTGTTTCTTCATGGCCACTCCCTGTCATGCCCTTGGTTAACGAAGAAAACATCTTACCAAGAGTATTACTTAGGGAAGCACTGATTGTGAAATACTGGGCTGATACGGACACCAATGTTCTGTGGTTGTTGTCTATTCTGTTGTTGTTGTAAATTATTCCCACTTTTGTGCAAGAGAAACAAAGAAATTTTCATTTTGAAAAAAATACTGAACTGTTTTAAGTCATTCAGCTAGGGTTGCAACAGTGTGGGATTTTCACAGTATGATAACATCTCAAAAATATACCGGTTTCATGGTATTACACAATTACTATTATCATTATCAGTTACAATGACTCTTAAAGGAATAAAGCAATAAGTTATTTTTAGTTCTACAAACACTGTATATTAATAGAACCTTGAAATCAGTGTGTGTGTAACATGTCTGACAGGCAGTCAGGAGATGCAGGTGATTTTTTCCATCATGTTGCATATTTTTTTCAATACCACAAATTAGCAAATGTACACGGTATGAAAACAATTTTCATACCACGGTATAATTGAAACCGGTATACTGCTGCAGCCCTACATTCAGCCCTTCAAAAGCTTTTTTAGTGTATATAATATCTCATAATTCCTTCTCTAATATCTATTTCATAGTGCTGTGAAAACATCAACACATTTCTCCTTCAAACAACTCTACTGAGTCACAGTTTCACTCCAAAAACTAACTGAAATGCATAAATAAATAAAGGATTACATTTGAACACATCATGATATCATGATTTAGCTTTGCCCAATACTCCTTTCTACTGAATAGAGCTTGAATGCCTCATAATGTAACTCACTGCAACCCATGGATGTATAAAGTTCAACTTCTTAGTTATAAAATTACGCGGATCTTCTGCATCATTGGTCCCATAGAGCAGGCACACTAGAGACCTTTGTGAACCGAGTGGCTACCTCTTCCCAACCAAGCAGCTAACTTCTGGTTCAGCCCTCCAATAACTTGAATGGGTTTAAAATAATTTTATCATGTGGCTCTTCTAGAGTTTTAATGTGATTAGACAAAATGGATCGAATCCTGATGGTGGGACGAGTCATTTTACAGGGGTTGTGATACTCAAAAAAATCATCCACTTATTGACAGAAGTCTCTTTCACAATGTAAGTCTATGGGAAAACCCACAAGTTATAATTCCACTATTTGAAAATCGACTTCAAAGCCCGATGCACTTCCTTTGTTACCTCTTAGCTCAGGCCACTGGCAGCTAACAGCTAACGTTAACTAGCACTCCTTTTACCAATTTCAACACAGATTTGTTCTTCAAAATGTAGCACTATCAGGGGAAAAACAGGGTGTGTGACATGTCAATAGTGAGTTTACTGCCTCCTTCTATTCTGAAGGTGTCCCTGAAAAGGTCTCAAAAGCCAAAAAATGCTTTCAATTGTCCCAGGGACGACATTAGTCTCAAGCGCTGCTCTTTAGCCTGATAATGTGACACAACAGATAAAACATCAGTCACTGCCATCTGTGAATGTCATATGCTGAGCTGCTCAGCTGATAGGCCGATGGCAGTCAACAAGGCGAATATCAACTGATACCGATGTTCAGCCGATAAACTGGTGCATGCTCAGTATTATGAGCAGACAACGAAACAAGGTCATATGAGAAAAAGGAGACTCAAGACTTTTAGTTTCCTAAATAACATGTTCACTTGTTTTGACACATTTGCAACTCATCCTTGCCACAGGCAGCAAAACAAATGCTGTAGATGTCCTTCTGCAAGAACGGTGCCTAATTGCAGTTGGGATACATTTGTATTCAGTGCAGATGCTTTTGTAGTCACCAGAATAAATAGCGCCCACACTCTGCCAAAATCCATCCTAGTCCAGCTTAGAAGATAAAAAAAACACGCTGTGTGTCCCCCCCAGGAGACATGGGACCAAATCCCACAGTTTTCCTCCTGTTCCTATGATGTCAAATCCTGCAATCTATCGGCCGGCCTCACCTCTAATGTCACACAGACCCCAGCAGTGCAGACCAGCCTCTCTGCTGTGGATAAACAGTGACGCATGGCACTTTCTCTTTCTGCTATCTATCTCTGTCTTTCTCTCACTCTCACACTCACACACACACACACACACACACACACACAAATGCTTGCTATGCAGTGTGAGAGACCAGTGGTGAGCTGCAGTGTTTGGTTCCACTGCAGAACGTGCCCAGTTGGCTCATGACTGGCTGGCTTGCTTAGACTGACCCAGATACACACACTAATCCTTTCTGGATATACACACACAAACAAACGCACACAGATATCTATGCATACAGTACACACAGGAACATACAAATACAAGCACATACATATGAAAGGGTATACAGAGCAGACACACACACACACACACACACACACACACACACTATGACACAAGAAAATACACACACACAGGGTCAAAGGGACAAATGTGGCCACACAAACCCTCTCACACACATACAGACAGTGTGTAATGCAAACACACACATGCACACACACACAGGCTCATGCAGACAGTCACAATTTGAAACTATACAGTCCTCCAGCTAAATCTGGCATTTGGACTATTAGTCATGTTTTCAGTTTGTTTTCATCTCAAAGTTCATTCTTGACCTTGGACACAGAAAATCTGCTGATAGTATGGTATGACTGTCAGCTGCTCTGTCTGTGGTCAATTCCTTAAAGTGCTCAGGGAAAAATGGAAATTTGAGCATCTATCACATAACAATTCCCTGACAACTGGGTAAAATCTGATGTGGCATCTGATGAGGATCATGGCATGTGATAGAAAGCATCAGAAAAGTTACTAAATGGCCCTCAAGATAAGTAAGACTGCTCTGCTCAGGGTAAAAAATAATCAACTTAAATCAGTTAAGATAAGGTGAATTTCACTTTGATTAAGATTTTACATTTCAACAGATTTTGATCCATGTTACCTCGACAGCAACACACCAAATTCTGATCTCCGAACAGAATGACTGGGTTGTTGCATTTTGCCCCTGGATATAATTTAAATATATGCAAGTGTATGAAGACTGATTTGTCTTAATATCATTTGTGCAGGGAGACCAACAAATTGCGTGTGAATGTGTAATCTGCACATATAAAACAACTTCCACAACTACAAAATATCTGTAAATCTCCAAAAAAAAAACAGAGCCAATACACAAACTCCACAAATAAAAACTCAAATATTGACTCAGTGTGTAAAATGCAAATCTGCAAGTGCAGAACTGAAATTCGCAAATAAAAACTGGATTCACAAGTATCTCTTGAAAAGTTGTGTATGTTAGAAAGATATTGACAAATGCTTTTCATTTATTTGAACATTAATTGAATATATTCGCTGATATTTTTTTATTTGTGGAATTGTCTGTGCGTTTACAGATCTGTTTTATATTACTAAAATAGTGTTTGAGTTGACAAATCCTTTTTTTGTATTAGTGGAAGGTGCTTTATATTTACAGATTACATATTAACACATGGATTGTCAATCTTTTCACACAAATAATACTGCAAGTGCAAGTGTGTTATGCCAGCATCACAATGTGTGTAACTTGAGACCTGCGCATACTTGCTTGTCTGGGTCTGTCACGTGTCTACCTGTTGTCACCAGTTTAACCAGAGTCTAGTCATTCCAGAATATAAGCTACATTTAGAGGAAAGTCTGACAAAATAAACATAATTTGATAAAGCACAAGTATTTTATGCTTTTCTTTTCTGTCAGTTATCTTGCTACCCTTCAGATTTCTCATGACCCCATGTGGGGGGCCTGACCTACAGGACTGAAACCACTGACCTTGGGGAACTAAAAAAAAATAAATCTGTTCCTCACCCACAGCTGGAGCATCATACTCTTCTCCCAGCAGAATCTCTGGAGCGGAGTATGCCAGCGACCCACAGCTGGTGGCCAACATCGTCCCCGGTTGAAATAAGTTGCTGAACCCAAAGTCTGTCAGCTTCACCGCCCCCTGCTGTGGGAAGAACACCACATTCTCAGGCTTCAGGTCCCGGTGCACCACGTGGAGCTGGTGACAGTACGCCACAGCACGCACAATCTGGGCGAAGTGACGCTTGGCGGTGCTTTCAGCTACACCTCCTTCATGGCGAAGGATGTAGTCGTAGAGGTCGCCCCCCTCAGCCAGCTCCATAACCAAGTAGAGGGTGGTGGGCGTGTCGATGACCTCGTAGAGGCGGACCACATTGGGATGCTGCACCAGCCTCATGCACCTGAAAGTTATTAGTAACGATGGTGAGAACAGTCAGGGTAATCTGAGGAACTAAGAGTATTGGCTTTTAATAGAGTTTTAAATAAGGATGCTTTGAGGGCGCCTTAAAATCTAGACAGGAGCGTTTGTTCCATTCTTGGCTCTGATAAGATTCAGATGGATCACACACAGTCTAAAATCAGTATGTTTGAAATCCCATTAAATCTGACCTACAAAGCAACAAAGTGTTGTTTTTCACTTCTGTTTTTCAAACATTTTTTTGGACATTTTTAAAAACTTGACCTTTTCTTCTCAACCTCAGTCTTTCAGAAAAATTTGTTTTTTTTACCTCACTTCCTGTAAGAGGTGGCTTGTTGCCATAACATCAAGTTTTGTCTTGTCAATCATCTTGATGGCGACAAGTTGCCCGGTGTTGACATGACGAGCCAGTTTGACCACAGCAAAGTGACCCCTGCCCAACGTCCGACCCAGGTGGTACAGTCCGCTGAGATCAGAGCGACCGGTGCTGCTCCTGGGGTCAAGATGACCATCCTGGGCTGAGGTTACGTCTCCAGAGGAGTCCATGTTTGGAACAAAGAGGGGATTCGGGAAGGGAGGACTGGAGAACTTCAGGAAGATGTAGAGTGGGATTAAAAGAAACAGGAGACGGAAAATAGTTGTGTGAAGGTGTCAAGGACAGAGGGAGGAGGGGGTGCGCGGCAGCAAAGTTCCTCAGTGACGGGGAGTTGCCTGGCAAGACAAAGAAAAGACAACACAATGAGACAAAATGACAGCGCTGATGATTGGTGCAAAGGGAAAAGGGCTACGATGAGGTCAGCTTCTGCTAATGCCTCATCCCTTCTAGCACTGGACCAGAAATAGATTGATATGTCACATCTTTTAAAAAAGGCAGAGCAATTTTAAACTAAGTAGCTGCGAACAGATTGCAGTGTATATGATTATACTGTAGTACAACGAGAGCCGTAGAGGGTAAAATATTCTTTTATTGTCTGCGATATTGAAGGGCTGTGTTTGGCTCTATCTCAAATAACACCCATCCAGCACAAATGGCATGCCCAATCAATACTGTAACAGGAAACCATAATGTATGTATGTGTGTGTGTGTGTGTGTGTGTGTGTGTGTGTGCGCGCGCAAGCAAGAGTGTGAGTTTGTGGGTCATTAGTTTAGCTAAGAGGGTCAGAAGGTGGCATTATACCTGATGATGTCATCATCAGATCTTCCCCAGGGTAACAAGTTCATCATCTTCATTACCATAGTCATCAATACATTTACCACTGTCAAGCTCATTGCCGTTATCTATTCATCCTCATCACAGTAAGCAGCTCATCATCAACACCATTATCACTTAGGGACTGTTGGTTATTAATGCCGCAAGAAGGGGGAGGGATTTCAAATAGTTTTTAAGCACGAGGGAGGGACTTACGTTTTTTTTATTTTGGCTTAGAGGAGAGGCATATAAATTTTAATCAGTTGTATTTACACCATTTATCATAGCCAGACACTGTACAACCCGAAATTATCATTGCATTTTCAAATTACTGACAGTCCTTGGACAGCTCATGTGTGATGAATGCTTCAGGAAAACAACATAACCACATCTGGCTTAAAATAGTGACATTTCATTAAAATCACTTTGAAATTTGGCCAAAAATAACCAGCTTGCATGAACTAACCAGCAAGACTTTAAAGCCAAGGCTTTATTCAACTCCAGGATTTCGTCTTCAGCTTTTAACTTCGAACTTTTAAACATCAAAAGGTTAAGTTTTAAAAATCTGTTAACTAGTTTATGGTGTAGGGAGGGTCATGCATTTCCACCAGTCACTCAGGGAGGTTCAAGGAAAATTATTTGAACCTTAAATAAGGCTTTATTGCCACCCCCTCCCCTGATAAGTACAGAACAGTCCTTTATTTCTCACTACATGGCAGCATCACTATTCCCATTAAAGACAACAGCAGCCTCTTCCTCACATGTTTAAAGCCCCTCTCACAGCTCCACTGGGCCAAGTGTACAGCAGCAGGCCTCACCGTGTTAATATGCGCTGATATCCTTGGCTGTACAGTTTTATCAGATCCAAAACACTGCGTAATCTTGCCTACGGGCTACTACACTTGTGCTAAGGCCAGCTGTTCTCCACTTGGCCTCAACTGCAGTCCCGAGTTGGCACATACGCATGTAGTCATCCTCCTGGCTGCTGCTCAACACCTCCAAACAAACGCTACCAACAACCTCGCTAACACTGACAGCGCCGCGGGAACATAACGCCGCTGCTGGACCGAAGAGGCAGCTATGAACACACAGTAACCTCGGTGCCAACTTACCATTGTTGTGCAAATATCCCGTAGCTGCGAGCTGCTCAGCCAACGGCTCTCTCTCTGTCACCCACACTTGGTGTCACCGCTGAATTCAGACGTAGAAAACGACAGCGCCGCGTTCTCCTTCTCTTTCATAACACTCCATGTTCATGTCCATGTGTGCACATACTTTTCTCATGACTGCCTGCTTCAATTCATCCCGGAGTCTCGAGCTGTGTACTCGCGCACCCGCTCCGCAGAAAGAGACACACACAAGACAGAGTGGTGGGACTGAACAGCTCGGGCGCGCGCGCAAACACACTCACACACACACACACGCGCGTGTGTCCAGCTTCCTTCTGACGTCAATACATTCCAACTCGCTCCCGCGGCGCAGCAGCAGCCAGCGGCCGCGAGCCTCCAGTTCTCAGAGGAGAGAGGAAAATCACTGAATGAGTGCTTCGGAAGTCCAACACATTATATAACTGACTAATGTGTGTTTGTCTCTAACTATCAGGGAGGCACAATGAGCTATGCCATAACAAACATAATGACTGACATTCCTGACATACTTCAGATAAAATGACTTTATTCATTTCACAAAGAGGACTCAGGGGGCCACAACGGAAATGAGGATCTAAACAAAAAAAGTTGTTTCTATTTATAAACATGTTTGCCCTTAGAAGCTGGAGTGTTCTGAGGAAAATTCACATAACATTCCTGCAGGCGCACTTTCGTTTTCTCTATAGGGTGCTGTGTGTCACATAGTAGGCCTATTTACTAGTGACCTTAGCATGTACATGTAGGTTTTGTGTCTCTGTGTGTATAGCCTGTTTCCATGTCCATTTATGTATCTGCATGCAACCTCACACTGACACATCCTTAAACTGGCTGAATGTTTAACGTTTTCTGTTTTTGTCTCCTTTCTTTGTTGTTGTTATTTGTCATTTGGTTTTAGAGTTTAAGCATTGTTATATTGAAAAGTCTGCACTAGTCTGTTGGATGATCTCATCCCAGCTGCTCTTTGTTTCATCTAACCAGCCAACCTGCAGAATAATGGGGCCACCTAGTGGTCATTTCCATTCTTTCTTTCTTTCTTTCTTTCTTTCTTTCTTTCTTTCTTTCTTTCTTTCTTTCTTCCTCGAACAAAATTACTTCCAACCCACACACTACAGACAAAGGAAATGATTTATTGGGGTTTTGGGTTTCTCTCTCTCTCTCTCTCTCTCTCTCTCTCTCTCTCTCTCTCTCACACACACACACACACACACACACACACACACACACACACACACACGTTTTCACAATAGAGAGTACACTCAGTTGTCAGGGACATAAGTGGTGACTGCCAGTGATAGCAGAGACAGTATAGTACTAGTTGAAGCTTTTATTTATGACCAAACTGTGGATATGTGGATATTTGATGCTGTCAAATATGAAAATAACTTGTCTGCACCTGTAACCTAGATCTGAGATGGTATTCAGGAGTGGTTGGTATTTAATGACCTTAGCATTGTGGTGTGGTGGTTAGCACTGTTGCCTCACAGCAAGAAGGTTCCTGGTCCAATCCCAGGAGGGAGCCCTTCTGTGCGGAGTTTGCACGTTCTCCCTGTGTCAGTGTGGGTTTTCTCCGGGTACTCCAGCTTCCTCCCACAGTCCAAAGATATGCAGGTTAATTGGTGACTCTAAATTGTCCATAGGTGTGAATGTGAGCGTGAATGGTTGTCTGTCTCTATGTGTCAACCCTGTCCACGCGCCCGCCTCGCACCCAATGTCAGCTGGGATAGGCTCCAGACCCTCAAGAGGATAAGCGGTTAAAAAATTGATGGATGGATGGTCGTAAAGCCTTAAGTTAGAGTCAGAGGTGCAGGCTACTTCAAAAACTAACACATTTGGGCTCTTCATTAGGCCCGTTTCCACCTCAGGAACTTCGGGGTAATTTTACGGGGCCGGGGCCGTTGGTGCGTGTCTCCACTGCAGGAACCACCCCCGAAGGACAGAGTTCCGGAATTTTTACAGGGGCTAAACAAGTCCCTGCCTCGGAGTAGGTACTCAGAATGGCCTGAAACACTCACTGGGGCTTGGGGTTTACTTGGTGCTTATTGGATATACTCAAGGCAGGATGTGACGTCATCAGAAAGCGACAAAATAGCCGGCATTTTTAAAACTCAGCAGGTCGCGCAATGATTACGTCACATCCAGAGCCTGGTAACTTTACAGGAACCTTCCTCCTACTCTGCCCTCTCAGTGGAGACATGGCAGTTGAGAGGGCTGAGCGAGAGGACGTTCCTGTAAAGTTCCTGCCCCCCAAATAGTACCAGGAACCTCTGCAGTGGAAACGGGCCTATTAACTAGCGAACCATCTGGAGGTTTGGAGACATTCATTCTTTTTCTGTAATCACTTATACTATTAGGGGTCACAGGGGGGCTGGAGCCTTTGGGTGAGAGGTGGGGTACGCCCTGGACAGGTTATCAGACTACCACAGGGCTGACACATATTCACACCTACGGCCAAATCACCAGTTGACCTGCATGCCTTTAGACAATGGGAGGAAGCCGGAGTACCCAGAGAAAACCCACGTTGACACATGAAACTCTGTACAGAAGGGTTCCCCCACCACAAGGTTCCAATCAGGAACCCTCTTGCTGTGAGGCAACAGTGCTAACCACTGGACCACTGTGCCGCCTGCATTGCAGCGGATGTGAAAAAATACCTATGCTACTATTGCAGATTTGGAACATGGAAGGTTTGACACAGGAATGTTTGTACATTCTCACTAAGGGTGAAAAAAAATGTCCTTTATTATAAAGTCCACTATTCTGTCATGACGTGCTATGTACATTCCTTTGTAAGCATAACAGCCATTCAAGATGTGAGACATTCTTTCAGTGGTCTGTTCTGTGGTGGGATGCGAATAGCGAGGAACCTGGGTAGTTGGAACCCAGATGGAAAGGTTGAGACACTGTGACAATGTCCTCAATGAGTGCAGTGTTCTTGAGGAATAAATGCACACACACTCACCCACCCACCCACACACACACTTTTCACACTGAAGAAAACAGAATAAGGACAAAGCACAGTAACACTTCATTATAGTCCGTCTACAGATAGTTTACAGAGTATTTGTAACATTGAAAGCACTTATTCTGCAAATGTTTATGTACAGACTATATGTGACAGTTCACTACATATGATCAGAATAATTGAGTTGAACTTGAACTATTCACTCACTGCTGCATGGGTTAAGTGAACAGTTCAACTAAATTACTCAGAGAACATGATGTATGTTCAAGAACTGTCACAATACTGTCACATCTACAGAACATTATAGTAGTTTTACAGTACAACTGATCAATGTAATAATATAATACACATTTCATTTTAACTTTTTTGTAACATAAAAGCCACACTCATAGTAAACTATTTTACAACACATTTTATTTTAATGTTTGGACTTTGTTACCATCTGGTGGTAGAGCCAAGAATGACAGCACCTCTATCATGAAGTAGTTCATGGGCATACATAACGGAGAAACCCTGTCTATGGTCATTTTTACCAGTCATACCTTCACATTACATATATACCACTTTGTTATTATTCAATTAGTATCAAGCATCAAATCTGTGTTTGCACATAATGTTCATGTGAACTGGTTTCAAGAAAACCTCAGAGCCACCATCTGTGGACAGGTGCAACAAGACAGTTATAAAAAAAACAGAGAAACCACAAAAAAAGTCCCCTGGCAGGAATGAAATGCAATAAAAAAATTCTAAAACAAAGGTTGAACTTTTACTCAAGACCCCTACTTTACACAGACATAGTTTTATCAGACTGTAATAACAGTATTTTCTCCTACCCATTTACTCCTTTAAATATATAATAAAGTAAACACAACCACAGTCTGGAAACACAAATAACCTTCAGTTAACTGACACGTCTCTGACATGTAATGAGCCACAACAATGATAATGTTCATGAATATAAAACGCATTACAGTTTAGCAAAGGATTACATTTGATTTAGTAAGGCACTTAATCAGCTGACAAATTCAGTATATTTTTTTACTTCAACTTGGTCTGAAAAAAAAAATCACTTTGTCCCTTCAAGGTGTAAAACTCATGACATAGAAATAAATATCTAAGTTAAATTACAGCATGTTATATTTTCATAGAATTTTAAAGTGCTTTCTGTCACAGAGCTACACTGTAGTACTGCTAAGACAGAATACCTGCTCTTTGGTCACCCTTATTAAAGTTCACTCTTAAATTATCCCGCCCTTTCTCAGCCCAGATACAAAACACCCCACTGTCCAGCAGCTGCAGATCCACCATCACATCTCGAACCCTCTCTCTACTATCAGGGCCTCTGTCAGCCTGTCTCGCATGATCTCCTTGGATGAGTATAAGGGCAGGTACAGAATGGAGTGACATGTCAGAGATTCAGGAAAGTGCTGATCGTAGTGCTGGCCTGTCTGGATTTGTGTAGCTCGAACCTCCATCTGGACCTGGTTCATGCCCAGAATAGGAGCCCTCCTAAAACCAGTCAGGAACCCTGAAGAACACCCATGGAGGGAAAGAAGGGATCTTCAAGTTACTTTTTGTCTGTTACCATCTTTGTCCATTAGCATCATCAGATTACTTTTTGTCTTTCTTGACTCACTTCTTACCCATAGTTGATTTGGTTTAAAGCATAGGCAACTAAAGCTATTAATAATGGCTGCATTCCATTTAGGTGTTCAAGTTCTTAGCTTTGCTAAAAGATGTGACTCACCTGCTTCTCTCTTCAGAAAAAACAAACTTAGATCAATTTTTAATGTCAACATAGACCAGACTTATGCATTCACATGAGCAGGCCCATATATACCTAACTTATGACTCGCTTAGTACTTTCCAGAAGTTTTCACTCAAGTTTTCACAGGATCCTCTATGGACTTTCATCCTCCAACATTGCTGTTATTCAAAAAACCTCTAAGAAGGTGTCAGAATAGCAAAGATTCATATCACGTCATGAATTTCACCTTAGTGCATCTCGACTTGTAAACATAAACATCTTTGCAAATTGTACATTTTTATCAGCGTTTAAGAAGTACACAATGTTTGCTGCTTTCTTTTTTAAGTATGATTATTAATATCTAATAGGGGTGTGTTACAGCGGTGTATGTGTTCTGTGCTGCTGTCTCTTTTTTCCTCCCTTGTAGATCTGCTCAGGTGTGCTGCATTACCTAACGAGGCGCAGCACACCTGGCATGGAGGAGGTGTTTAAGAGCTCCTGTGCCAGCAGCAGAGGAGAGAGGCTCTGGTGTGGGGGCTGCTGGTCCTGCTGCCTCTCACTGAGGGATTTTTGTTGTCTTGTCTGCTTGTTTTCAATCTAATAGATCCCATGGATTTGATTGTTTTAAAGGTGCTTGTGTGATTATTTTGGGTCAGTGTTTGGAGTTTTGTTTGCCCCATAGGGCCGCCTAAGGGTGGGGCGTAACAGGGTGGTATCTTCATAAGCCATTTTTGGCTTCTAACCTCTCTTTCACAATGTTCATACTCTTTTTTTAAAATGTTTAAAATAAGTTCAATTCTTGCTGTCTTTTTCTCTCAAAACATGTATATGCACAAATAAACTAAATACTTAAGTCACTGTACAATACTTACAAAGGAAATCTTTCCTCTGGTCTTCAGTCAGTTCATCAAAAACCTCCCAAAACATCTGCGTGGTGGGGTAGCCAATACGAAGATCCCACATTGTGTTCTAATTTAGGGTAAAAAAAAAAAAAGACTTAAATGTTTGACACAGTTAAATCAAGCGTGTAACAATGTAGTGACTCATGCTGCGTTCCAGGCAAGTTTCCGAGCCCGAAAGTCACCACTTCAAGTCACAACTCACGACTTTATAGCGTTCCAGGCAAGTCAAACTGTCAAAGCAACATGGCAGACTGTGCAGGGTTTGTTTATGATCACTTCTGTCACCAAACGTGCCAGTTCCTTGCTCATTTGAGCGAAACGGAGGAGGAGAAACAGCGCATAAGGTCACAGATGCTATTATACTTTTTATTTTACATTATCTGTGTGTTTGGAAACATATTTTGTATTGATTTATTCTTGCACTGGAAACCAGCTGTTAGAGTGGCTGCCAATAATGCGTTAACATTAGGGTTATTTTATGTCTATTTCTCACCGTGTATCACCTGCATCAACACCGCATCCATAGGGCTGCCATTGTTGTTTAGAGGAGTAAGGTAATTGGTTTAGAGGGCTGTGTGACGTCAGAAAGCGTAACTGGGATCGATCTGGTACGAGTTCACGGGTGGCAAGTTACGGGTTTAACTGCCGTTCCAGTGCACTTTCACGGGTAGAAGGTTGTAAAAACACGAGTTACAGGTTGCCTGGAACGCACCATTAGTTGCAGAGAAAACCGGAGGATCTTTTGTTTGTAACAGTACCTGTTTCAGCTTCGCCCAGTCGTAGACGTCTTGGCCCACCAGCACTAGCTGCAACTCCTCTGGCCAAAACAACTTCACCAGATCCTGGTCACACACCTGGAAGAAGCCTCGCTTGAACTCCTGAAACACACCCTCCACTGAGGTGTTGAAGGCATGACTCACGTAGGCATCCACAAACTCCTTCCTGTTGAGCCGAATAAATATTAAATTTAACAAACAATTCTCTGAGACAGAGCTGATCTGAGTGCAGGTCATATAAACAACTTAGAGGTAAATATTTTTTAAAGGTCTTACTTATTTTGACCTGTCACTGGCTTTCCAGGATTTTGGGGATCAAGGTCAACCTCTGTCCCATCCCAGTTGATCTGTTCATCAGTTATGATAGAAAGGAGGTTAATGATCACTGCAAAATCTTTGGAATACTTTGAGACAGATAATTCAGACATCATCAGCAATTTTTTAGAGTAAAATACCAACCATAAAATCCATGTATAGGTTTTCTAGGTCTTCATCTTCACAGTCCAAGACGTACTGCAGACTCCTTAAAACAGTTAAACAAAAAAACTGAGTTAAATAAAAAAAAAAATGTTTACTAGCTGACTGGACAGTATTTTCAATAATCTGGTAATTTGTATTACTAGATGTAGATGAATACTGACTTTGCAACACTTGGGCTGAATTCCACCATATCCTCCAGTGTCGGCTCGACACCGAGCAGCTTCTTGAACAGAGCCAGTGGGAAGGGTAAGTGTATGATACTCGCATTGTACAAGGCCAATCCACACAGAACCCCAAACAGGAAGAAGTTTGTCTTGTCCTCCTCTGTTGTCTGTATTGATGAAAGTAAAAACAATGAAAATCAAGTGAGAATTTATGTTGATGAAAACTGCATATTAATCCATTGTTGCTTCATGGTCAATGGTTCCTGTATGAGGATTTAAAGTCTTACTTTGGAGGGGAACCAGGCCAGCGTTTCAGAGTCGTTGAACATGAACATCCCAGATTTGGTGGACATCATTTCATGAAACAAGTGATGAAAAAGGTCTTTTTTGTAGACATCTGTGACCTTTGGGTCCTCATCAAAGTAGACCTGAGAAGTTCCATTCAGTATACAAATAATTACAGATACATAAGATTCCAGTACATACAAAATAATTTGGCTATGCTTTAACCATCAGGTCAAAACAAAATATTTACCACAAGTGGCTTCTTGAGGGCACTGAGTTGAGCAGCAGCCAGTTGTTTGAAGGTGCCCTCCCAGAGTGATGCTCGCTTCAGCTTCAGTTCAAAATAATAAGAACTTTGGTTGAGAAACCACCCCGTTGGCTGGTGTTCCATCTGTAATACAATTCAAAGTGTCATTTTAAAAAAGTAATTTTCCCGTCCTAACTGTGTATGATGTCAATATTTAAAGCTGCGTTTATTTTGACCACCTGGGGGCACTGCAACATGCTTTAAAAACAACAGGGACATGTTACCACCTCACAAAGCATGGACAGTATGATTAAGATGAATGACATGACAGCTCCCCTAAAGGTTAGCTAAAACATCTTGAGTGCCCCTTGATGACTGGCTGCAGTATAGGTCATAATCCCCACGGGCCAAACATAAAGATCAAAATACATGTCAAATGAATTTTTCCCAAAGATGGAGTCTGGCATTTTAGTTGGTTCTCATCACCGTGATGTTTGGTTAAGTGTTCTTTTTTTCTTTTAAGTTTGGTTTAAATTAGTTATTGGGCAATTAGTGTACTCGCAATCAATGGCGCACTCAGGTGGGTGTATGGGCTCAGGGGTGGACTGGGACTAAAAAAGCCCTGGATTTTGACTCGGCCCAGCCCACAACAACCGGTGCGCGGAAACTCATCTGCCCCAGACACAGGTGTCAAAATACTTAAATCTTAAAACATGATACTATACCTTTCAAATTATAGCAATAGCGCCGATGTTGACTAGATGTTGTGTTAAGAGCATAGTGTAGAATACTCACTGAGAAATAAACGACACAGTCCAGATGTCTCTCTGCTGAACAGTACAATGCAGGTGACTGCCTGAAACAGGCCCAACATCTATGGGCCGGCTGGCATCCAATTTAACCCTATGGGCCCTAGGCGTTTTTGGGGTATTTTTACTGCCTTTACTTTTAAGCTCATAACACAGTCATTATAAAGGCTACATACACATGCTATATCTTGTTTTTTTTTTTCAGGACAATGTGGGCAAAAATGTGTTTTATCTGAAAGAAACATGCAATGTTTACATCTAAGATCATAGAAAAATAGTCAACCAAGTGCAATGATGTCCTCCAAGATAATATTTGCCACTTTGTTTGCAGTAAACAAAGTTTGTTGTTGTTTTTCAGTTTCAGTTATATATTGGGGGGACATTTTGGGCATGGGGGGGGGGGCACGTGTCCCCCTCAATGTATATGGTGACTACGGCCCTGTCAGCATGCATTAGGCTACAGTTGTCTGGGTGCGCAAAGGTGAAGTGTGCTGGTCTTGTCATACAAAGTTTGATGGAGTGTCAACTGGACAATATGGAGATATTTGCATCTTGAAAGCCGTACTACAAATGTGGATAGACAGGGAGAAACACACGCAAGCCTAAGACGTGGTAAGATACGATATTCCTCACTATATGAAGTGACTGATAACAAGATCTGTATAATGGGTTGTAAAGAAATTCGTCAGGTTTTTATTTTGTAGACAATTAATCTGGATTTATAGCATGATGGGATGACAGCACAATGATGTGTGTGGTATCTCTGGAAAGCTCTGCTCCTGCGCTTTCATGTGATACGCGTGGCATTTCTGTGCGAGCCTGCATTCGCGGGTAATCCATCCAACAAATCCATCCAACAGTAATGTGTGTGCAGAGCTGTATGAAAGCTCTGTTACATAGTTTTAGTGTAAATTTATCATTCTTTTTCGCTGTGAAAACATTGGACTACCGACAAGTGGTCTTGTCGGAAAGCCACAATTCCGCTGTTTCACGTGATATGCATGGCTTCTCGCTATGATGCACGGTTGCGGGGAAAATCAATAGAGAAGAACAGGTGTGAATTTGGACGCACTATGCGTCGTTCGGGCCCATAGGGTTAAAGGCTGCCACCTAGCGGACTAGACGTGGAAACGTAGATTATCAGAGAGAAAAAGTAAAAAAAAACAAAATAAAGATGATGACTGCGTGGCGGCCACCGGCCGTCCTGGAGTACCGGCTGTTCTGTGATTCTCCAGAACCTCCAGATGGCCAGTCCGCCCCTATATGGGCTAGAACTTGATACGCTGATAATCACCACTACGCGGACCCTGAGTCCAAATGTCTTCAGCACAAGATGGCAGCGGCCGTATTGGGGATATTTTAGCTTCATTTTTGTACAGTGGGAGGAAGTGGAGACGCGCTGTCCATGTTTGTACACAGTTATTGTTATAAAGTTGTTTTTACATACTTAGCAAACGGTTGCCTATTTACACATTTAGCAGACATAGCAACATAAGTATTCATTTAGAGTTGTGTTTCTGAGCCATTAGCTCCCATGAAGCAAAGTTCCAGGCTCAAGTTACCTGAGTGCACGCAGCGTTGATGTCAAAAGCCATTTTCTTTGATTTCAGATCCATCACAAATGGGAAGTTACCAAGGATAAGTGGCTGATAATCCATATCCTGAAAAAGAGAATATCAGTATTTGAGTTACAAAAATGTAAACTTGATTCTGTGTGACTACATTGTTTTTCACATGAACACTATGACAAGTGACAAAGAACATCTTGACAGATAAGTTCAAACTTTTCTTTTACCTTGATTTTTGACATTGAACGCCACATCTGCAGATCCTCCTGAAGAAATATTTGGTTAATCTCCAAACAAAAAGTTTTCTCTGGGATTCTTTGACGTCTTGCAGTTCTGTTGTTGGCCTTTAAAACAGGAATGTGTAGGCAGAGTAAATTAGATGAAATATATAGACAAGGTGAGTTAGATTACATTTAGTGCATTTTGAAATTCCCAGGAAATAAAACAAGACAACTGGTACTAACATTGTACATATACTGCAGGACCAGTAGCAGGTTTTTGACTTCAGAGTTGTGAGGAAAACACAACATCACTGACAGGGCCTGCTTCCACACCTTAACATGTTTAACCATGGTGGAGGGCGACAGTGAGGACCACCAGTCTCCTGAAGAAAACAACAGGGAGATTTACAGACATCAGTGTCAGTGAGCATTTTATAATCAAGCAGTTGTCACAGATATGTCTGAAGTGTGCAAACAGAGTAACTGTTAATAATTATTAGACTTTATTATCATTAATAGTCTTAAATGATGATCAATCAATAACCTGATAAAATAACAAAATTATATTTGGATCGAATACATTTGCATTTGTATTGAAATTACTGTTTTAAAGAACTTAAAAAAGAAGTTACAAGAGAACAATCGTTTTTGATAATTCTATATACCGTATTTATAATTTATCCATTGATTCACAAGAATGATTGTTATTCCATTAACTAATTTGTCTGCCTCTCACTTTCATTTTACAATTTAGATGTTTATCCTGCTGTAATCTTTACAATTTCTCTTTCATGACCACTATAATTTATAAACTCCTATATTTAATGTAAATGTGTCAACAGTGTGCCACCTAAAAATTGAAGTTCAATCCACAGAGCAGCAGCAGGAGTTGACTGACCCACTGGCCAATATAACAGGGAGGGACATCAACAAATGGAATAACAAAAACAAACAAAAAAGTTCTCCAGGAATGACTTTTTTTTTGTAGGCCAGTGCGGAAGTTAGTGTCGCCCTGGTCCCCTTGCCAAAAACTCTATGGGATTTTTCCACTGGATTTTGGATTCTTGCAGAAAATAACCTTTGTGGCATTTATGATACTTACATGTTTTGTTCAGAAAGATAATCTTCACAAATGAACACTGTTTGTATGATTTTTTAAGCTTAAATGTAATGACCAGAAGTAAAAACCTAATGTTGGGCTATAAACAAAAAGCTTGAGAACGTTCTATAGTCTTACATTTACCGACGTGTTTTATGTCGTAGAACAAACCGGGACGGTCTCTTAAGCTTGTGTGAACCACAGACGTTATTTCAGGCATCTAACCAAAAAACCCATTGACTTAGAGATGAGGGAACCGGGAATGCTAAAATGCTAATTCTTTTCTGGGTTTTAGGGCTCAATCCTGGAGCTCTATTACTTGGCTACATTGGCACACTTAAGACTCCATAGAAGGACACAACTTACTACAATTAATGTAAAGCATCTTATTGAAGTGGTAATGATAAACAGACTGCATTAAGTGTCTTTCTACCTTACCAGACAAAGCACTTTACAATTCGCCTCTCATTCACCCACTCGTACACTAATTTCTTACACCAGTGGTGGTGCAGATGCTATGCTAGGCGCTGGCCTGTCTGTTGGGAGCAACCTGGGGTTCTGGGTGCTCAAGGACACTTCCACATGCAAACAGGAGGCACCATGGATCACACTGCCAATCTTGTGACTAAAGGACGACCTGATCTACCTCCTGAGCCACAGACGCCCATCAAAATTAAATGTCTCAACTGCAGATGCTGGACTGAGGTGGTAAAAACAACAGCACTACAGGACGACCGAAGACCGACGAGAGAAGACGCATCCTGACCTTCTTCATTCTGACTCCATAGTTTTACTGTAGGTCTAATTAGACACCATTACATGATTCTATGACTATTATTGAATGAAGCCTCTCAAACATTCAAACAATTATCTCTCACGGTACCTATGACTTGGAGGCTTTCAGCAGGGAGTCTTTGTGTGGCAGCAGCGATTGCCTCAGCGAGCTCTGTGCTCGTTTTGCGTCTCTGGATCACATGCAGTAGCTCATTAAGAAGCAGGAAGATCCTCAACCCCTCCACGCCCACAGGCTTCTCATCAAGAGAAGAAAGCAAGTGCAGGACAGCGGCCTCAACCTGTTGAGAACATAACATAATAACTGAATAAAGGTTTAATAAAAAGTTTTAAATCTTCCTTGTTAATCACTGATCAGATACCAAACATACATTGTCACGATTCAGTTTCATACCTCTGCCAAAACAACATCCTTCTGCACCAGTTTCTCGAAAGCAGGTTGCACAAGTGACAAGTTTAAGCCGGAGTACTTTGGTGAGGTCTGGAAATGTTTATCTTTTCTATGAAGACAGAAAGTGCATGTAAATGTGATGTAATTCACCAGATATGAAGACGTGAAGATCGCACCAGCATGGCGTTTACCTTTGGTCAAGAAAGATCTGATTCATACAGGATGCAGAGGAAAACGTCCTGTGGATTTCCCTGTGAGGTTTTCATATGGTTAGTCAATGGCACGGAGAATATAGTGTTAACAGCTTTGGAGCCAAATAACAAACCAGTTATATAATGAGAAAACTAGTATGGTATTATACGTACTGTTTTATGTTTTTCCATGATTTTGAACCACATTTAGAGACCCATTTGTCAATCATCTCATCAACAGAGGGCTGTGTTACACTGTTGACTCTGTCAGTGTTTGACTCCTCATTAACTTCCTGTGAAAGAAACAAGAGTTTAAGACTTTATTTTTGGTTCAGAAAAATAACTATTATTACACCTCCTACAATTTTAGTCTGTACTGTAAGCATTTGTGTTGGTACCTGAACAGACGTGCACGTTGCAAAGGAACAGTTTTCTCCTGCAAAGATGTTTCTAATTATGGGACCATTTGTAGCATCTGGAATAAATACAAAATAAAAGTTAACTCTATCCTTGATAAGTCGACGGTATGACAGTTTCCTCTGGAGTTTCCTCAGAGACCATTACACACAGGCTTGGACCATCTCAAACATGTAGTTGGTATTCAGTTCGTCTTACATGCTATTGTCAATTCATGTCTTGACCACTGTCACACTCCTGACGTTGGAGTCAGTCAGTCATCCCTAGCTCACATGCAGCTAGTTGATAAGATAGCAGCAGAACTAGTAATGGCCAAAAATGAAACAACAAATCTTTCTGAACAACTTTTTTTAATGTCCTGTTTGTGCTGGGTCAGCCAGTCAAACGTCCAAGTGCTCATGAATCCCTAAAGTCTCGTAAAATAGTGTAGCAACGGCACCATAAAAGAATGAGCCAGGACCAATTAAACTGGAGTCAAAACCTTTGCCAGCCAAGGCCAGTGGTGCATTCAGTGCCCCTGGGATAGACGCTACAAGGAAGATGTGATGTATTTTCTTGCTCAGAGCGTTTAAACAACACCTTTATAATGAAAAGCAAATATGATTGGTAACAGATTATCCTGACACCACAGATGCAGTACAGATGCAGTAACTGGAACGCTGGCTACTTGTCCCTCAAAGAACAACGGGTCGTCGATCAGTGGCATTTCTGTTACATCGCACTGACCTTACATAGACCATGTCCATACAAGAAGGATGCTGAATCAATGTTTGTTGTAGTTATTTCATTGTATTTTGTATACACTACTCTACAAAGAAATTCTTGGCTAAACTCTCAATTCAGTTATTTTAGAAATGTAGTCACCTTGTGGCAGTTGAACAGGTAGTGGCACAGATGGATGACTCTCCTCTCCATGTCCCAGCTGCCCCTGCTCTCCACACCCAAAGGAGTAGACCTTCTTGGAGTCTGTCAACACTAATGTGTGATGTCTGATTGAAAAAAACATAATACAACACAAACATAATTAAAGGTTTAGTGTGTGGGATTAATCGGCCTCTGGTGGTGATATTGCAGAACTGAAACTCCTCTCATGTGCCAAATGCATAGGAGAATTATGGTGACTGACACAAAAACACAAAAATGTGAATTGCTCTATTGAGAGTCAGTGTCTGGTATGTCTGTTCTGGGCTACTGTAGAAACAACATGGCGGAGTCTGTAGAAGAGACCTGCTCTGTTTGTAGATATGAACAGCTCATTCGAAGGTAATGAAAACACGATTCTTAGTTTCAGGTGATTATGCATGGATAAAAACACACTTATGAGTACTATATTCCATTTCTGCCAATAGATGCTCCTAAATCCTGCACCCTGGGTGTTTAAGATATATGTTTAGCTGTGGCACTTGTGAACAATAACAGTCACATCTGGAAGCAAACAAAAAAATCACACCATGCTGGAACTGCACTGATAATGAGCAGAACTCGCTCAGAATACTGCATAAGAGTTCAAATTTATAAAAGTACTGTACCGTCCACAAGCAATCCTGGTGACCTTTGCCCCCCAGAGCTCTGCAACAAGCCGAGGTCGTAGTTCATCGTTGAATGAGTTGTGCCCAAGCTGTCCATACTGACCGGAGCCAAAAGTAAACACTGCACCAGTCTGGGGAAGCAACCACAACACCATAGTTTCAAGTCCCACTTATTGTCTGTCAGATCTGAGAAGTTAGTATATGATTGTTTTTGCACAAAAAGCATCTACTATTAATCGTTTTCAGTGAGTAAAGTTACACTTCCACAACGGATACATGTAGTACTTACGGAGCGACCTCAGAAGTAAAGTTAACATTCATCAGAGATCATTCAAAACATACTCCATCATTTCTGTGTCACTTGTAAAGTGAGTTAGAACTGTTTGCTCTTATACATTTTTACACCACCAGTAAAATGTGGTAGATTACAACATGAGAGTGTTAGGCAGCTTTCTATGTCTCACCTTTGTCAGAATGGCAGTGTGGTCCTTTCCACAGGAGATGTGAACAGTTTTCTTCATGTTCAGACAAGGAACAGGAGTTGGTGTATGTCTGTCTGTAGCAAATACATTAACATTCAGGTTTACATGTAACAGCAACAGTAATTATTCCATTTTAATAAATGAAAGATAATGACTGCTTGTTTTTACCTGTTGTGTCTCCCAGCCCGAGCTGTCCACAGTCGTTTCTGCCCCAGCCGAACACACCTCCAGAGACAGAGAGGGCGAAGCTCTGCTCTCCCCCTGCAGCAATCTGGACCAGGGGCATCACTGACAGAGATCGAAGGTGTTGGGGTGAATTGGCGGCGAGCTTCCTCCTCCCCAGACCCAGCTGGCCCCTGGAGTCCTGGCCCCATGTATACACCTGACCATCTGAGGAGAAATCACCATGACTTTCACAACACTTTCCTGACATCCTGACATGTTTGCATTCTGGAAACCACTTTGTAATATCAGCTTTCTGCTTCACTGTATGAACAGATATTATTGTAATTATCATTATCTTGTACTTGGCCTTAATCTTAGCCATTATTGGACTTTGAGTCAACTTTTACCATCCTGTCTCAACGCTGGCTGAGGTGTTTTTTTTCCACCCAGTCAACACGACAAAGGGTTTACAAAATGCAGTTGTGGGATACAAACTGTGATGCAGCAATTATCTCAGTATTTGAGAGTAGTGTTTAACACAGCACTGGTAGAATGTGGGTTAAATGGACTGAGATCAGTTTATTGCCTGCAGATCTTAAACAAGATTGTCTTAGTATTTTCTGTGTTTGTGTCTGGACCCCAGAAGAACGGCCACAAGTGTCATAGGAGTATATTAGTAGCAGTTTACGATGCACTTTACTGTACCTTTGGTCAGGGCGACTGAATGCTGGCTCCCACAGGCAACCTGTGATACAGCTGTGTTACACAAAGCTTCCACAGGCCTGAGAGAAGGATAGACAGAAAACAACAAAGCTCAAATATTTAATTATCGGAGCTGATTAATGTAAATTTAAAAAAAGAAGTTTTTAGAGTCATATTTTTCAAAATCCCTGACATTTTGCACATTTTGTTACAAATTCAGGACACATTTTAGTTTCTCCTTACCTAGGGATGTTAGTGTGAGTTGTGTCCACACAGAGAACTTTCCCTGTCTTAGACAGCAGTGTGACCAGATCATCACCACAACTCACAGCCTCAATCTTCTCCTTAAACTTCACAAACTCTGAAAGAACACAGGAACACAGCAGGTGTAAGTGATACAGCAGGTTTTAAGTCATTCATTCTGCAAATAAGAGAAAAAAACGTCCATTTGCAAGTACCTTGTAAGAAGGAAGTTACCATCAAGTTCAAGACAGAAACATAAGACTGACACTCACTCTGTCTTCCTCTGACTCTTCTCCCATCTGTGCTCTGATTGGTGCGAATGATGAACGCATCTCCATTACTGTTCATAAAAGCGAGCACATTGTGTCCTGCTGACAGATCCGTGATGTGATGACCGAGGTTTAACAAGTGAACTCCATCACCTGTTGAGATATGTGAGCCATCTTTCAGTCGAAAGCCCTTCTGACTGTCCTCTCCCCATGAAAACATTTTGGTGTGTGTCTCTGAAGAGCCGTCAGCTGATTTGTATCACTCAGTTCTGTCAGTCAGAAACGAAATCTGATTGGTTACTTATACAAACTCTGCTGTGATCAAGGGAAAACAAAACTTACAGTACAAAATATGATGAAACGAAAATAGCTCACGCCCAGTGAGTCAGAGGAAGGAGGAGTTTTGACTTCACAGTTGAAAAGGAAAACGAAAGTGAAACTGGGCTGATCGCTTGTGTTTATGCATGATTAGGCCTACAGCTGTAAAATGTGTTTCATAATCAAATAAAGCAAACAGAAATACTGAGCCACTGAAAGACTCACCTCAGGTTACACCAATCATTTGTCCCCTGGAAAAAACCTCTTTATGCCCATTCCCTTCAGTGCTGTAAAACAAACAAACAAACAAAGTAGCTCTAGATGTTGATTTAAACTAAAAAAAAACCAAACAAACAAAAAAAAAACGCAGTATTTATAAAGTTAGTCACAGAGCTGCTGACGTCACTAACTATAATTAGGGATGATTCGTTATTTGAAGGGGGACTGGGAGGTGCAAAAGGGGGAAGCATGTCAAATAATGATTGAGCACTGGCAAAGGGACTTATGTTTTTAATTTGGCTTAGGTGAGATAGTCATGGTTGTATTTATTTTACTGCTGCTGAAAAATCTCGAAAAATCGCCAAAATGACACCATTTATCGTAGCCAGACACTTTAAAAACAGAAATTATAATTGGAGTTCATGTGAGACAAAGGCTTTTGTCAGAAAAAAATATTTCCAAATGTGAGCTTAAAATAGTGATATTTCATCAAAATCACATTATTCTACAACTCATTTAAAATTCAGTTCTATTATTATTCAAAAAAAAGTCTAATTTATTATTCATTCATTTTCTAACCGCTTCGTCCTCTTGAGGGTCGCGGGGGGGCTGGAGCCTATCCCAGCTGACATCGGGCGAGAGGCAGGGTACACCCTGGACAGGTCGCCAGACTATCGCAGGGCTGACACACTCACACTCACACCTACGGACAATTTAGAGTTACCAATTAACCTAGTCCCCAATCTGCATGTCTTTGGACTGTGGGAGGAAGCCGGAGTGCCCGGAGAGAACCCACACTGACACGGGGAGAACATGCAAACTCCGCACAGAAGGGCTCCCACGCCCGGGATCGAACCGGCAACCCTCTTGCTGTGAGGCGACAGTGCTAACCACCACACCACCGTGCTGCCCCTAATTTGTTATTTTAATACAAAAACAAAGCTGTGTTAAAGTGGCTCCTTTACAGTTTTGTGCTTAAGATGTGGACTGCAGTGGCCCGCTGTGTGTGTTTATCATTCTGGACACATTATAGGTGCTGCAGGGGAGAACGTTTTTGGCGCTTTGTAGCCTTTAAAGAAATAAAAAAGTATTATTATTATCATAACTACTACTACTAATGTGATTTTCTGATCGTCTATTAAGAGAAATAGTTTTAAAAAATCAATTTTTCATGGAACTCTACACATCATTAAACTATGGAAATACTGTATATTGACACAAAAACATTTATATTATATTATATGTCTTACTTACTTTCTTTTTTACATTCTTTATTTAAACAACAGAATTTAACAATGATGTAATGTTTAACATCCTTCAGACAAAGAACAAAATGAGGTTTATTATCGATAAACTCACATTTATGGATAAAATACTTTGCCAGACTGATTACCAAATTAATTCTAAAAAGTTTTGTCTGCTTGTGTACTTGATGAAGCCAAACACCACATTATTCCATAATAAGTCTTTACAGATATGGTCCATGAAAAATCTGGTCCTTCCAGAATTTCCTGGTTACTTACAAGGAAACTATAACTTTATAGTTTCTATAACTACATAGTTTTCTTGGTTACGTATTAAAATCTCTTTCTCACCTGCACGTCAGTAAAAGTCACTCAAATGCTCCCTTTTGCATTTGAGTGTGACACAAGCTGGTACATGCTACTGTAAAACCTGAATGCTGGTAAACTGAATTGTTGGAGAAAGACAAACAGTACCAAACAGTACCCTGGTACTGTGCATGCTGGCCCACTGTCCTGTACTGACTTCACTAAACTGAGCCACCATCTGCTACAAAGTCAATATGACAGTTCTGTTTTCTTTTTTACTAGCTGAGTTTAACATTTTACTCTCAGGTATACATAACACCAACAATATAATATAGGTACACCCAAAGCTAATTTTGCCAGGGTTTATGTGTAGCATTTATATAGCACCAGTGAAGATGAATCTAATGAAATACCTCCATAAAAGAAACTTGAGGGCCAGCAGCTCATATGTGACCGTAGTTTCCAGTAACAACAGCAGGTGGCACACTGACCCCGTGATGCAGGTCTGGTGTGTGAGGAGGAAGAAGGGCCCTCTCTTCACATGAAATCCTTAATCAGATACACAGCTGTTTGATGGATATTTACACAAAGTGTTTCTATTAAAGCAATAGAGGTATTTTGGGTTTAAACAGTGCAGGTGTAAAATCAGCATCAGCTTAAGTGCACACCATATAAATGATATTTTCACCACTTTACCTTACACACTAACTGATCAAGGCAGCAGTAGACCAGCAGCTCTCATGTTCTGCAAAGTAAAATAACTGTTTGTCATGGAGTCTGGTGGCTTTGTGATAACGGCTTCAGTTCTCTGTCAGAAAGGGCTGTCTGACAGCAAAGTAAAGCCATGAAATGTTCTACATATAACGTACACTTGAACTGACATTGTTTTTTTTTTCCAGCGGGACTGTTATTGGTTGCTAAAAACTAATCAACTGATTGTTTCATTTTATGTGTGTGCGCCGTGATTAAGTCTACATTTTTATGGAAGTTAGCCCGCTACAATTGTTGCAACCCAATGGCAATAGACACATGAAAATGGCCGAAGCTCTGACTATCCAGCTACAATGATTTGAATGGGAATATCCATTCTGCTTTCATTCTGTGCCTATGACTGAAGGATTGATTGAAGTGTAATAGATACATTTTAATTGAAGTGAATGTGGTTAACTGGCATATGCCCATATTCTGGGAGAATGTTGGTGCCAAAGGCGTATTTCACTCTTTTACCTTTTTTTTTTATTATTACATTTAATACATTTTTTTTTTTTAACTTAAACTGTAGAAATATTGTTTTTATAGTGATGCTCAATCTGATGACACAAAAACATTAAATACTGTATTCAGTACATGGCAACAGCAGCTGATTCTAGTTCAATCAAAACTTGATTTGACTCTCCTGTAAAATCTGATATAACACACTTACGCCTCTTTTGGCTCCAAGCCCTTGAAATGCCATTCATTTTTTTCCATTTATCATAATAACAATAACAAATTGTTGAATGCTGCTTCACATCCAATCCAATTTATCCACTCAACAGTGCAAGGGCAGGTAGTGTTTTAGGCTCCACCATCGAAGATAGCAAGTAATTCCTAATAAAAGCACATAAATATCTGCTCACATATACAGTGTGTAAATCTCCTTGTGTAAGTTGCATGATTTCACCTCAGCTTATATTAACACAGCTGACTACCTGCAGCAATAAGAATGAGGACAGTCCTTCAAGTTGCTGTTTGTTGTGTTTCTCTGAAAATGTCTTGTTTTTCTATCTTAACAATCACTGTATCAACTGGTGAACTGTAGCCTGTAGATAAACAAGAGATGCTGCAATTGAATTAAACCATTTACTTATAAACAGTTTCACAGTGCAGCGTTTAGCAGCTCTATCTCAAGGCATATCTATGTTGAGTTTTATTAGTAATTAATTCCACAGCTGAGAGGCAGAGGAGAATTTATACTTTATTGCACCACCATGAAAAATGTTACATGTTTCAAATATTTTACATTATTATATTTAAGTTTTGGGAAATCTCATTTGATAAACATAACAAACATGCATAGTCTTTATAACACAGAGGGGTATGCTTTACGTTCACATTTATTTTGTGCAGATTTTTATTCAACTTGGTCCCAGAATAACAAACTCTATCACACTCTTTATTATCTGAGGAGATGTAACACTTGTTAAAAGAAATATCATTAAATCACTTACTTAAGACTTCCCTGCAATGTATTTACAAACACTATACTATATATATCAGTGTTATACATTATGAGGCATGTGTTTTTTATTTACACCCAAACATGTGATTATTGCAGAGAGTTTAAAACCCTTGGTGTCTGCTTATACACAGGCAATGCTGTGTTACATGTTAAGTCCTCTGTTCAGTACAGAGACAGTCACAGTACAGTCCCACCATCACTCACAGATTCTTCTGTTTTTGCTCAGGGCCTCTGTCAGCATGGTTTTCATGATCTCTTTGCTTGAGTATAAGGGCAGCTCCAGGGCTGAGAAACATGTATGTGTTTCAGGGTACTGCTGGTCGTAGGAGAGGTCCTGGGCTGGGCTGACTTTGATTGTCATCTTGAACTTTTCCATGTCAAGAACAGGCACCTTGTCAAAACCAGTCACAAACCCTAGAGGAGGGAAAAGTGGCAATCAATGAGTTTCTTGCGTTTTCATTAATTTACGGTGTTTTGCACTGCCCTTCCCTGAGGTTAGAGTGAAAATTCAGACAAAATTTTATCACTGCTCATGTTAAGTAGAACAGTTGTTTTTCAAATCCACGCAACCATCGTTGTTGGTAATACATCATCTACTGTGCAAGTGTACTTCTCTCAAAAGCCTGGATACCAAGTTTACAGAGCAGTAAATGTGAAATCGTTATGACCCATCTAGACTGAAATAGCTCATGTTTGCATTTTACATTTCTGCAAACCAGAATTGTGGTACATTTTTTATGTTTCATATGTATCGGATCAATATTTCAAAAATAATGAGTATATGAGCTGACTTTGTAATGTGGAGGAGACAGTGCCAGGTGGGTGGTGTGTCAAGCAGGTGGGATGCCTGTGAAGTGGCAGACCACAGTTTGAGACCAACAAACAACAAAACTGGTTGTGTTGTGTGTTAGTTAGTCATCACTGTGTTTCAAGACGGGATAGTGCCACCGGAACTGGGTATTTTAAGCTCAAAGATGATCTTTTCCTCACCATAACCAAGTGGTTTTAGTGGCTAAACCTAACCACTTTGACCACAGTGTTGTTGAAATGTAAAGTTTCACCATATTCACCACATAATAACGTACAAAGGTAACATATCCACGGTTTGTGAAAAAGTACGATGCCAGTATTTTTTACCAGTGATTGGGTTGATTAGTTGCCTTCCCTTGATTCAGCTCATACGTATATAGCAAATCTAGTCTTGCAGATTTACAATAAAATACATTGTGATAGCTTTTATATGTAGAATCAGGTATAATACTTACAAAGGAAAGCTTTCCTCTGATCCTCAGTTAGTTCGTCAAAAACCTCCCAAAACATCTGTATGGTGGGGTGTGGTGGTGTGGTATTGAACTCCCCCTCATAACCTGTGTTCTAATAACAGTGAAGTAGACTGTTACGATTACTTCTGTTACAGACTTTTACAACTGTTCGTAACATTTAAATCAAGCACGAAGAAGCGATAAATCTGTTGCAGTTGGAGAGAAATAAGACCATGAGAAGCTCTTGTTTTGGACTGTACCTGTTTCAGCTTTGCCCAGTCATGGAAGTCTTTGCCCACCAGCACTTCCTGCAGCTCCTTTGGTCTGAAGAGCTTCACCAAATCCCGGTCACACACCTGGAAGAAGCCTTGCTTGAACTCCTGAAACACACCCTCCACTGATGCATTGAAGGCATGATTCACGTAGGCATCCACAAACTCCTTCCTGTTTAGCAAATTAAAGTTTTGAGTAAACAAAAAGGTCCGCAAAGTGAGATTCTGGACCTCATTCTCTCTCTTTTACATGCCACCCCTTGGACACATGATTAGTAGACATAATAGCTCTTCATTTCTATGCAGATGATATGCAATTGTATCTTCCAGTCCTAAAAACTCTACTTATAGTAGCAGTTTGGCTGCCCTAGCGGATTGCTTTGAAGATATTAGGCTTTGCATCCCATACTGTCAGCTCAATCAGCAAAAGACTGTATTAAAATGTTTGCAGATGATTAAATGACTTTTTAAAATAGGTGCTGATTATAGAGTTACAAAAGTAAAGACCGATAAATTGAAATGAAATGACAGCATGAGTAACATTCTCCAGGTCAGACAAAGAAAGAAATACTTTGATTTAACACACATTTCTTAACAGGTAAAAGACCTGTGATTAGTGATTTTTTACAGAGGGGTTATTCAGTCTTGTTTTTATCACTTAAGAAGTACATTAACTTTGCTGTCTCTCATGTCCTTTATTTAAGAGGGCTTTTTAAAAAAAAAAAACAGCTGAGAAAATGCAGCCAAAGGGTCAGACCTGAACCCAGGCCTAAGCCTTTCAAAACATGGGGTACATGCACAAAATAAGCTGTGTCTTTTTTTCACTCGCTTTCAAAGCAAAATGCACACGCTAGCCAGGTCAAAATCATTACTACATGAGGTGGTGTTGCTTTAGAAAACACAGTCTTTATTCTGGTCAACTCTACTGCTTTTGTCCACAGGGCACAACAAAATCAACACAAAATGAAGCTTTAAATGACTGAATTATTATGTCTCTGGGTTATATTTTCAAGTTGTAGGTACGCCTGTACCTACTTATTAAATGGTTTCTTGAAGTCATAGTCAAATGACAAAACACAAAAGAAAGTAACAAAAGTACACACATGGTCCTTACTTATTTTGACCTGTCACTGGCTTCTCAGGATTTTCAGGATCAAGGGCAACCTCTGTCCCATCCCAGTTGATCTGTTGATCAGGTATGAGAAAGAAAAAGATTGTGATATCACTGCTTTGGAAAATGATAACAGATTGTCAGCTGGATATCAGACAGAGGATAAATGAGACAAACTTTTGAATATCTGTAAAACACATACAAAAAAATCCATGTAGAGGTTTTCTATGACATCATCTTCGTAGTCTTCCAGGATGTTCAGCAGACTCCTTGAAACACAATAAAAGGAAAAATATTGAACTTCAAAAATGTTTTACAGTTTTTACAGTATGCTATGAGAAATCAGCACCAATAATAAAAAAAAACTTTACACATCAATTTCCTCTTACTCTCCAACAGATGGGCTGAACTCCATCATATCGCTCAGTGAAGGCTTAACACCCAGCAGCTTCTTGAACAGAGCCAGTGGGAAGGGTAAGTGTATGATGCACTTGTTGTACAAAGCCAATCCACACAGAACTCCAAACTGGAAGTATCGCTGGTCCTCTTGTGTTGGCTGGCATTGATGGAAGAGACAATTAATATCAGAAAAACAGAAAATAGGATGATAATTTCTTCTGAGGTAGGACCTTGAGAACTGAACTGACTATTATTTCATAATTACGTATTACCATCAAAAGGAAAACCATTAAGTGTTTTCCTGTGTCTTACTTTGGAGGGGAACCATGCCAGCGTTTTGGAGTTGTTGAACATGAACATCCCAGACTCAGCTGACACCATCTCATGAAAAACTTCATAAAAAAAGTCTTTCATATAGAGTGGTATATCATCAAATGTCAAGTTTTCACCCCAATCAACCTAGAAGACAAAAAGGCATAAAGTATTCCTCCTGGTACAGAAGCTTACACAAAAGTAACACAGTCATAATGCAAGTTTTCTAGTGTGACTTTAACAATCAGAATCGAAATGTTTACCACAAGTGGAAACTTGTAGTGACTGTGATGAGCAGCAGCCAGTTGTTTAAAGGTGTCCTCCAAAACCGATGCTCGCCTCACGTCCAGTTTTAGGAGCACATCTTTAGGCGGCGGTTGAGCGAAACCAAATTCCAAAAAGAAATCCAACAATTTGCGATGAAGTGCCTCCACCTGGAATGGACAGCAAACTTCATTGTGAGGCTTAAACAGGGAACAAGTATTCTATTATACAACAATATTGTATGTGTAAAAGCTAGCTCTCATGAGGCACAGTTCAGGGCTTCATACCTTGGTGCAATCAGCATTCAGGTCAAAAACAAATTTCTTTGACTCCAGATCCATCACAGTCGGAAAGCTACAGAGGATAAGTGGCTCAGCATGCCCATTCTACAAGGAAAAAACCCAAACATGTTAAAGACAATCATTGAAGATCACAGATTAATGAAAGGCCAGTGGCTGAAAAGTGACAGAAACAAAGACGGAGACAGACGGAGGGACAGTGTCATGGCTTTAGCTCACAAACTATTTAGCCATGTGTTTTTTTTACCTTGCGTTTTGACCGTAAACGCCAAAGCCGTAGATCCTCCTGAAGAAAGTCTTTCTCAATAGACAAACAGAAATCACTGTCTGGCATTTTTTGAGGTTCTGCAATCCTGCTGTTGGCCTTTAAAACAAGTTTTACATTCATTAGGTGAAATGTTCATCAAAGTAAAAAGTAGGAAAGAAGGATTACTGATTTAGAATTATGCTGTAAGATTACATCTTATAACTGATACTAACATTGTACATGTACTGGAGGACTAGCAGCAGGTTTCTGACTCCAGAGTTGCGGGGAACACACTCAGAAGACAGGATCATTGACAGGGCGTGCTTCCACACCTTAACATGTCTAACCATGGTGGAGGGTGACAGTGAGGACCACCAGTCCCCTGAAGAAGACAACATGGAGATTTGCAGACATTAGTTGCAGGAAACATTTCATAACTGAGTGGATGTCAAGGACATACCTTTGACCTATTTAAGTTATTATCCTTGATTTTCAGTGTTGGTTGATTTTACCAGGGTTACAGCAAGTGTGGTTTCCTTACACTCAGGCAGTTTGTTTGTCAGGAATACCACAGAAGTGCAGCTGGTGCATTTATTCACAGTCCAGCTCAACAAACTCACATTGTTTTAAGTAATCAAGATGTCGGTCAATAATAATTACAACTGCAATCTGATTTCATGCTGCACACAGCTTGAGTAGTTTTACCCACAACAGCAGGCCACAGTACAGTTGGTTATCCTGCTGAGGAGTTGGAGGTGTGCAGCCTGTCGTCTCCTCCTTCTGCAATATTCATTCCATGTACATTTAGCAATTAGTTCTTGGTAGTGGCGGAGTCCGCCATGTGTTGTCTCTGGATCACAGCCTGACTCTTTACTGTTAATGCTCTTTTTTAAGTAAGTGCCATTACTGCTGTTTCTTCACACAAAAACACACAGTCTCTTCATCAACGGGGAGAAGGTGGAGGAGGTGGAGTCTTCCAAATATCTTGGCATCACACTGGACAATAACCTCAGCTTCAATCAACACACCACGGACATTTACAAACACTGCCAACAGAGACTCACGGCTATACGCAAACTCCTCCTCCTTCTGTACCGCAACATTGCTGAGCCGGTTCTGTTGTATAGTGCCATCTGCTTCTTCCCCATGCTCACTGTTGTTAATAGAAACAAACTTTTGAAAGTAACCCATCTGGCAAGCAAAATCATTGGCTTAACTACTCCTAACCTATCTGACAGTGTCACCTCATCTCTGACCCGTAAAGCACTTGCAATCACACAGGACCCTGACCATCCACTCCACCAATACTTCATTCCCCTCCCCTCCGGCCGTAGGTACAGGCTACCTCTGTGCAAAAAAGCCAAGTTCAACAAGAGTTTCATTCCTGCAGCTATACATGCCCTAAATGTATGAATAACATCTGTCTGACAATGTTCCAGCTTGTGGTGTGTTTGTATGTCTATGTAATTGTCAACGTCATGTAACCCCCGTTTGTCTGTTAATGTTTTTGCACTGACTGTAAAAAGAATTTCCTTGCAAAGGACTAAATAAACTAAACTAAACTTACACACACACACACACATATATGATGGAGAAGTGATTGAGGTCAGTGCTAACTGCGATGACAAATATACTGCATTTCCTGTGACAGCTTCACAATAGTTTTTCCTGTTGCATGCTTGTAATCTGAAGAAACAGCAGCAATGGCAGTAACATAACACAGCCATGATGTAAAGAGAGTAAATAATAAAGAGTGAGGTTGTTGTATAAATGAGATCAAATTGTGCAGGATTACATGCATGCATCATTTCCTGTGTATTCCTCATGCTGGATCCAAAACAGGAATGGCGGACTCTGCCATTACCAATTATAACTTATATCTGATTGTAAATACATTGAATGACGACTGCAGAAAATATGCCAACAATAACTTGTAATAAAAATAGTTTGATTTTATGACTCAAACTCAAAGATTGCAACTTGAATATGTAATATAATATATTCAATGTATTTATAATATATATTTAAAAAACAATAACGTAAAAATAATGATGATGTAACATGTGGTGGTGACAGTACCTATGACCTGCAGGCTGTCAGCAGACAAGTTTACTACAGCAGCAGCGACCACCTCAGCAAGCTTTGTGCTTGTTTGACGCCGTTTGTGTCTCTGGGTTGCACGTAGGAGCTCATTGAGAAGCAGGAAGATCCTCAATCCCTCGACACTCACTGGCTTCTTATCAAGAGAGGGAAGCAGGTGTAGGACAGCAGCCTCGACCTGTTTGAAAAGCAAAAGAGAAATATCGGGAATACATTTTTAACTGTAGCACTTAAATGAATAACTTTGAGAAAACAAAACCTTTCCTACACATTACAGACATTTCAGTTTCATACCTCTGCAAAAACATCATCCTTCTTCACCAGTTTCTTGAAAGCAAGTCGTGCAAGTTTCAAGTTCAAGCCAGAGTACTTTGGTGAGGTCTGGAAATGTTTGTCTTTGCTAAAACACAAAGAAGAAAAGACAAAGCTTAAAGACAAAGCTTAAATCCATATCATCAGCTCTGAGAGGCTGTGCTGAAGTAAAGATAATGCACAGAAACGCTATGTTTACCTTTGCTCAAGAAAGCTTGCATTCACACAGGATACAGAGGAAAACATCTTGTGAATTTGCCTGCAAAGATTCAACAGTTTTAGTCCACTGCACTGAGAAAACAGGGTTAATAGCTTGTCATCCAGATGAAAATCAAATGAATGAGAGTTATAAAACATCAGGCTATTTAACATACTGAAAACTGCAGATGCAATACACTTACTGTTTTATCTTTTTCCATGACTTTAAGTCACATTCAGCGGTCCATTTCTCAATCATGTTGTCGAGACAATGCTGTGTTACATTGTTGACACTGTCAGTGTTTGACTCCTCATGAATGTCCTGTGAAATAAACAAGATGAGATGAGGTTCACATCATTATAACCCCGACCATCATGGTCTGCACCGTGTGTATGTGTGCTGGTACCTCATTAGATGTGCATGTTGCAAATGAACAGTTTCCTCCTGCGAAGATGTTTCTAATTTTAGCATCATCAGCGGTGCCTGAAATAATAATGGATAAAGTGTAAGTTCTTTTGTGAAACCATTCAATGCATTCACATGATTTATTTTACTTATCTAGTTACCCTGTGGCAGTTGAACAGGTAGCGGCACAGATGGATGACTCTCCTCTCCATGTCCCAGCTGCCCCTGCTCTCCACACCCGAAGGAGTAGACCTTCTTTGAGTCCGTCAACACTAATGTGTGATGTCTGAAGAGGTGGTATATTACAAACAACATTTTAATGTCATCAGAGACATGAATGCCTTTTGATTGACAACTTTCATAAACATAGGCTTGATTGGAGCAGCCTCCAGGCCTCTTTAACTACTGCATTATGAAAGGTAATACACTGTACCGTCCACAAGCAATCCTGGTGACCTTTGCCCCCCAGAGCTCTGCAACAAGCCGAGGTCGTAGTTCATCGCTGAATGAGTTGTGCCCAAGCTGTCCATACTGACCAGAGCCAAATGTAAACACTGCACCAGTCTGATGAAGCAACAGCATCACCACAATTAAAGTCCCCCTTAAGTTTATTTTTCCTTTTTTGCTTTTTTTTTAAAAAATTGTTTTGGTTTTTATGCTACAGCTAGCTAGCTAGCTAGCTAACCAACCGCTGTCAGGACTACTCACAAGCTAACGTTAGCCACTGGAATGTTTGCTATTTGCCTACGAGCTAACACCACATTTCAGCTGAAAGTGTTGCCTATGGTTGACTTGCTTCAATGTAGGGCTGCAATGATTAGTCGACTAATCATTGACTTATCAACTATTAAAATAATCGTTGACTATTTTAGTAGTCAACTAATGGGTTTGAGTCATTTTTCATAGAAAAGTACTACAAAAGTACCCCAAAATACTCTTATTGCAGCTTCTTACGTTCAAAGCGGCTTTACACACTCTCCCATAACGGTGAACTAAAACCCTTTGGCGTGAGTACGAAACAAGACATTAGATGACATAATTTGGGGTTTGGGAGAGACAGACCGACATTTTGTAATATTTTAACACATTTGTTGATAAAATGATTAGTCGACCAATCGAAGGAATAATCGACAGATTAGTCCACAATGAAAATAATCGTTAGTTGCAGCCCTGCTTCAATGTTTTAAAGATGAAGTATTTAACGTTCCACACTAATATTTTCACCACAGGGGCCTTCAAAAATGGCCATTGGATTAAATGATGAATCATTTAAAACCTATTGCATCATTCCATTTGTATACAAGTGTTATTTGGTGAGTAAATTCATAGAGAAAGAGTCTTTTTCCAGCAATAAAATGTGTGTGGTTGTTGGTTACAACATCAGAATATTTAAAAACTTTCCAGTAACATTTAATGTGATATCTAAAAGTTACAAAGGACCAGCTGAGGAAAAATAACAAATCAGGAATCAAACCTTTGTCAAAACAGCAGTGTGATCCTTTCCACAGGAGATGTGAATAGATTTCTTCATGTTCAGACAATGAACAGGAGTCGGTGTATTTCTGTCTACAGAGACAAAATTAACCTTCAGGTTTACATGTCATGGAAATACTGCAGTATGAATAAGTTTGTTATTGTTTAAAGAAATCATCTTTAAAGATGTGTAAAAGAGACAAGTTGAATAAAGAAACAAGTAAAGCAAATAGAAATCTAACTTGTTCCTACTGTACCTTTTGTGTCTCCCAGCCCGAGCTGTCCACAGTTGTTTCTGCCCCAGCCGAACACACCTCCAGAGACAGAGAGGGCGAAGCTCTGCTCTCCCCCTGCAGCAATCTGGACCAGGGGTATCGCTGACAGAGATCGGAGATGTTGTGGTGGTGAACTGGCGCCGAGCTTCCTCCTCCCCAGACCCAGCTGGCCCCTGGAGTCCTGGCCCCATGTATACACCTGACCATCTGCAGAGAAATCACCATGACTCTGTTAGCTCAGTAGTGCAGTCTACAAAACTATGATCTGCTTTGTCAAACACTTTCCTGACATCAGCCACTGCTGGTGCATAATTTATTGTCTTCTACACAAAAGTTAAGGTTTACAATATCTAGTTTTGTCACATGTCAATGCACTGACTTATTCAATTCTATGTACTGAATGCTGATAGTATAAAGTAAATACAGACATCAATCAGTGACATCATCACCATATGTTTGTTGTTGAAGGAAAAAGAAATGCAAATTTGCAGTGTTGTACCGTCATAATGAGTTTATTTTGAAAGCGACTGTATGTAAACATTAAATTTCCTGTGAAAACAGAAGTGTATCTTGAAAGAAGACAATGCATGTAACGGGCAGAACTCGACACGGTGTCCAAGAACGTCAACAACTAATGCACCCAGGGTACCTTGCAAGTCGTATGTGGACTTGGAAAGTCCATGACCAGAACATCAATATGTGACAAGGTCGGAGTGAGAATGTGTTGCCTAAATCATACATACTGGACCTTTAATACATAGAGTTGTATTCACCCCCACTGTTTTTGGGTGGAGACTAGTCTGAGTGGACGGAAGTTCGCTGCATGGATCAGCCTCTCATTGGGCGGAACGAGCCACCCGCTGAAGTCCCGCCCTACCACCTCCGGTTGTGTAGCAGTTTTCAACCGTTTTCATCACGTCCTTTACTAACTTTTGCAGTGTTTGATCTTGCTGGGATGTAGCCATTTTTCTGCCATGGTTCGTGTCCTGTAGGCGATATTTTTGTGGGCGTGTTAAACCAAAACCTGTTTCCCCCCGGCAATATTTTTGCAAGCGCAGCGTTGCTGTGGCACCGTCCAGAACGATCGTGATTGCTTGAAAGAAGTACAAGCAGCCAGGGCATTTTTTCCTCCAATCTTAAAAAGAGAGTCGGCCCAGCCAGACCGAGACACAACGCTCAGATATACAGTAAATATCTCCAAACCTTGACGCATAAAGCCACACCTATTTGCATGACTGGATACCAGATCTTGAACGTCAGTAGCAGTTTACGATGCACTTTACTGTACCTTTGGTCAGGGCGACTGAATGCTGGCTCCCACAAGCAACCTGAGATACCACTATGTTACACAAAGCTTCCACAGGCCTGAGAGAAACAGAGACAGAAAACAACAGAGCTCAAATATATAACTCACAGCTGATTAACGTTTTTTTTAGTCATATTTTACAAAATTGCCGACACATAATTTTAGTTTCTTCTTACCTAGGAATGTAAGTGTGAGTTGTGTCCACACAGAGAACTTTCCCTGTCTCAGACAGCAGTGTGACCAGATCATCACCACAACTCACAGCCTCAATCTTCTCCTTAAACTTCACAAACTCTGAAAGAACACAGGACACATTACGTGATGCAGCGGTTTATGTGTCATCATTACTGCAAATAAAGAGTTTTAACTTGTTTTATATGAATAAATACATGCAATAACAGATCATCAAGACTGATACTCACTCTGCTTTCCTCTGACTCTTCTCCCATCTTTGCTCTCATTTGTGCGAATGATGAAGGAGTTTCCATTACTTTTGACAAAAGCCAGCACATTGTCACCTGCCGACAGATCCGTGATGTGATAACCGAGGTTTACATGACAGACCCCATCATCTGTTGTACTGTCGATATGTGAGCCATCCTTTAACCGAAAGCCCCGCTGACTGTCCTCTCCCCATGAAAACATGTTGTCACAGTGCTCTGCAGCACCGACAGCTGATTTGTAGGACTCAGAAACGAAACTTACAGTGAACACAAACTCTGCTGGGAGGAATGGAAAACGAAACCTAAACACAGCAGCATGATGAAAAACGACAACAAGCAGAGTCACGCTGACACACCGAGTCAGAAATGGTTATTTATTACCTTTAAATGGAGACAAATGAAAGTGAAACTACGGATAGCTATAGAATATAGATGCTTATTAAACTTAAAAGTGTGTTTTTGTGTCACACTACATCAGAGTCGTCATTTGTGGGCGTCACAGGTGGTTATGGGTGCATATGGTTGAATGTGCAGATTGTATGTTTTGGTGAAAGAAAGTGACAGTCATCCGCTTTTCTTCTAGTTTCATTTCATTTGCAGAGAGAGAGCACTGAGGGCGGTATTGAGACACTGTCCTAGAGAAGTTGCTATCAGAGATGGGTGTTTGTGTTTGCTAAGTTTAGGAAAGAGTCAAGGTTTGGGTTAAAATGAAGAGATTTCTTTCAGAGAGGGGCAAACTTCCCCCATGTGCACACAGAGGAGGGCAGTCAGGATGAAGAGACTTTGCGTCATTTTGTTCAGTGGGAAATATAGTCTGTCAAAAACTGACATCCGAATGTGCTTAAATCAGGGTAGCTCATTCTGACAATAATCAAAATAGTTAGGAGCAGTATTGACCATAGTGTAAATACTGTGAATGAGGTCCTCCTGTCAGGTAGGATCTATTTCTCAGAATATACCCATCCTTCCCCATCTTATTCCTCTTAGCTCACCCTGAGCAGATGACTGTCAGAACACAGACATATAAAAGTCCTCATTTAACAATGAAAGACCTACACTGGATGTGATGTGATCTGCAGGCTGGCAGCCAGAATATTCAACACAGTTTATTCAGCAGTCCAAAGGAACACTGGATGGTGCTGTTTTGTGTTTTAAGCAGAGACAAGGCTAAATCAGATTTCTTCATACCAACTCAAATATCTTTCACGTTCTTTACATTTCCATCATGCCTGTGATGTAATGCAGGCATGTTGATGGATGTGCCTGTCCAAGGTTGTTGGGTTGTCCTACTGTTTGTTGTTTTTAGCAGTTTTGTCCCTGTAGGCTAAATGTATTTCATGTTAGGAGAGATTTAAACCAATCAGGAGTGATCCTCTATTGGGATCCACAGAGCATAAAGGCTACAGTATGTTGCTATGTTAATCTTTTCAGTCTGCACATCACATAATACTTATGTTACTTTATTAAATGTCACTATCTTTATGCCTCTGTGCTGACGATAGCTATAGCTGGAGGCATTATGTTTCCAAGTCGTCCGTCCATTCGTACGTCCCATTCTCAAAAATGCCTTGAGGGAATTTCTCCAAATCTTGTACTTAGACTCAGCAATGAACTGATGAGATTTTGGTGATCAGAGGTCAAAGGTCACATTGTCTAGTGAACAAGACATCTCAAGACTAACTTGATGGAAATTTCTTTAAATTTGATACAGACGTCGACTTGGATTGAACAATAAGCTGATTAGAATTTGGCGGTCCAAGGTCAAAGGTTAAGGTCAGTGTGGCCTCACAAAACATGTTTTTGGATATACCAGTAACTCAATAATTCCTTCGCTAATCATGACAAAACCTCACACCAATGTCTAATAGGATATAATGATGAAGTGATGACATTTTATATCCAAAAGGTCAAAGGTCAACCTGACTGTGACATCATAATATTCTGCATAAAACACTGTGGATCATTACTCAACATCACATTTTAGGAACCGAAGAAGAGACATCTGGTCAGATACTGAACTGGTGACACTAATTTTGAAACTGTGCTGATTGTATAGAACTTAAAGTGTGTGAAGCGTTCATGTTTGCACAGACATGGATGTAAACTGGAAGACAAACTTGATTGGTCATTCGTAAGACCCAAAAACCTCTGTGGCTGTTCACATAGAAAGTAAAATATTGTGAAATTAACTTGATAACTTCAATATTGATTTAATATTAACATGTAAAATGCCTGTTTATTGTGAAAGACAACAAGACTATTTTTGATGGAACAGCTCCCCCGTGTGGTCATTTATAATGTAGTTAATATTTTGTATCTTCAATCCTGAAACATGAGGTCAAAAATCTAAACCAGTTTTTCCTGGATTCCTTTTATTAATAATGAATCAGCCTCAACAGTTTCTGCCTAAACAGGCCTCTGTCATCTACAGTGGTTAATACTATGTGGCATCTCTCAAATTAAACTAATAGCTTAATTTTTTGGTCCCACTTTCTGATGACTCAGCATTTGTAAAGGGGTTTCAAACATTAATTAATGGCTTTAGTATTGGTAAAAAGGTCATTTACTTTTTCCTTATAGATAATTCATAAGACATTGATAATACTATATTTTGGTATGCCAATCCTTCATCAACATACTAACATTTCTAACTGCAGACATGATGACTTATTAGAAATTAAGAGACACACAAGCAAATAATTCATATAAACCCTTCTTAAAGGGTGACATTTCAGAGAGTAACTGAGTATAGATGTCTGCTAGCAAACTGAAATAAAAACAATAATGATTTAGAAAAGTGTGAAAAGAAAACAGCTTTCAAAGTTACACAAATTCACCAGGATCACAGATATGGATGTATCTCTTTTATGCTAATTCTTGTGGAGTCAAATGACTGATCTAATGACTGCAGAGACTGACGGACTTTACTGAGCAAAAGTGGCTTACAAGTACAAAGTACTAGAACAAGATAAGTGGCCGACTTTTTATGGGAGCATGGTTGGAAATGTAAGACACTAAATTCTCAGGTGGAGAGTCTCTGCATGGAGAGGAGAAATAAGCATCGCTGGTACACAGCTCTTATAAAAGGGATTATCCTCCTGGCCCTTCATCAGCTCCTGGTGCCTCTGGAAGTCTGTGAAATCCGACAGAGCCTGGAGAAAACCACAAAGATGTTGCGTTACACAGATATAACATCCAAGTTCTCACTCAATGAGGCCTGATCATTTCTAACATGCATTCAAACATCAGATTAACTGCACATTTATGGCCAGACACTGAGACACTACAAATATCTCATACTGCTGTACACCAGCCTGATCCACCCAGAGATCAGACGAGTGGGAGGAAGAAGAGCTCATTCTGGAAGATCAGCATCACAGTCAGTGTTGTTTATGCAGCCTCCTCCACCTTCAGGTTCTAGCAGACTGCTGAGGGCCTGAATCTGCACCTACAGCACCCACCAGTCTGCTTTTATGATGTCTATGATGTATTTTGATGCACTTACTTACGTTCATTATTTATTGTGCTTTATGTTTCATGCTGTATTTTTTACTTTTTATATATTTTATGTGTACTCAGATGAAGTGGATAGCTGCAACAGATGTCACAGTTCAGCAGATCTTACACACATTTTGGTTCTGCCCATCACTGACAAATTACTGGGATACAATATTCAAAGTCTTATCAGAGTCCTTTCTAAATCTAAATCTTCAACCCAGTGCCTGGAGGTGCATCTGTGGTGCTCAGGATGACAAAGATCAAACTTTAAATAAAGGCTTAAACATAAAAACAGTTGCTTTCTCAACCCTTTCGACAGGTAGGAGAATCCTGATGAAATGTATGTCACCTCATCCACCAAATTCTTCAGTGTTCGAGGGATTTAGTGACCAAATCTGCCGGGGGGTCTGGGGTTCAGAGAGAATTTTTAAAAATCAAAACTATATGCGAATACGAATATGTACAATTGGGCAATAAGATGTAGCATATCATAATTCCTGCCTTGGTTTGAGGGAATTTGGAAATAGTAACTGGATGGGGGAATGACTGAGGGGGAGGAAATGTAAAGTGTAGAGTGCATGATTTTGTTCATTGTGTTTTTGAGAGGAAACATAACAATAGCCTTTAACCTACTAAAAAATATTAACAGAAATAATGTTTGTAAGCCTCCTTGTTGTTAATCAAACACTGACTAATTAGTTTTTGTACTGGAAATAATCCGTTAGTAAAGACATTACATAAAAAAACAGACACAAATGAGCAGATGTCGCCTATAAAGTAGGCTAAAATGGAAATACTCAGTCTACAAGTAACGTTAGGTAGGCTACCTTCAAAGTGTAGCTACTTAAGTATAGTACTTAAGTAAATGTACTTAGTTACATGGCAACACCACATGGTTATCAGAACATTTGAATGAAAACAGAGAAAGCAACGTTTGAATTGTCCCCAAAGACGGTGGTTCTGGTACAGAACGCTGAAACTGTATAAATACCCAAGTATCTGATCATTTCATCAGAACCAGTCCGACCTTCACAGAATGAACCACTGAGACATTTTCACAGACTTACCTTCAATTCAACTGTCAACCAGTTTTAAAGTCAAGCCAGCAACCTGCACCGTCAGTGACGCAGCAGCCAACAGGTGAGTTGGTAGACTACATTTGTATGCTTTAGCTAACGTTAACTAACGTCAACTTGCAGTAACAGATTGGGTGCGCAAAGTTAAGGCTAGCTTGGATATTTTTAAGCCTCACATACCAGGACTGTGTGCACATGAAGAGGCCTCATCACAGCTGGTTGTGATGACCACAAAGTCTGCATCGGTGCTGTCTGCATTCACGTGACACAAGGCTTCTTGGCCTACTGTGTGTCCTCATCACGTTGAGATGCAGAAGCTGCAACGACACAAACAAACCAACTAATCAATCTTCTGTATCTTCAAAAAAACTTAAAATTTTGAAAACAAGTTTCTGCTGATTGAATCTGCACAAGGAACATTTAAATACTGATATTAAATCAAACAAAATTGTATTTGATAGGGTCACAAATTCTATTGTAATTCTGTCAAGTGTTTCATTAACTTCTTTAAAAATAACTGACATTAACAGTCGATGATGTAATGTAGTCAAATATAATCCAGTGTTGTCACATGTCACCATTGACATAAAAACACACTGTCACAGTAAAGGTCTTACCTTCAGTCCTGGTGGGAGCCTGGTGGGAGCCTTGCTCCTCTATCTCTTCCTCTTTTTGCCCTACACAAAAACAAACACATTAGACTTTCCATCTCATATCAGCTGATAAAAAACTGTATTTCATCACTTCTATTCAGTGTGTATTGATGTATGAGTTGTGTGCGAGCAGGTTGGACTTACAATGTTGTCACTGCGGGACCATTCTGGGTGTCTCTGGGCGTGGAGCACTCTCTCCGTCTCGGCCTGACGGAAATATCTGGCCTGCTCCTCTTTGGTCGGTGCAGCAGGTGAGGCCAGCGACATGGAGGCTGTTTCTGGGGAAACCAGCGTGAAGGCAGGGCTGACCTCACACAGCTGTGGCAGGTGATGCACAGGCACATGTACAGTCTCTGCAGTCTGTGTGTTTGGCTGCTGCACCTGGACTGTCTGTGTGTGAGGAGCCTTGGGTACCAGGACTGTGTGCACATCAAGAGGCCTCATCACAGCTGGTTGTGATGACCACAAAGTCTGCATCGGTGCTGTCTGCATTCACGTGACACAAGGCTTCTTGGCCTACTGTGTGCCCTCATCACGTTGAGATGCAGAAGCTGCAACGACACAAACAAACCAACTAATCAATCTTCTGTATCTTCAAAAAAACTTAAAATTTTGAAAACAAGTTTCTGCTGATTGAATCTGCACAAGGAACATTTAAATACTGATATTAAATCAAACAAAATTTTATTTGATAGGGTCACAAATTCTATTGTAATTCTGTCAAGTGTTTCATTAACTTCTTTAAAAATAACTGACATTAACAGTTGATGATGTAATGTAGTCAAATATAATCCAGTGTTGTCACATGTCACCGTTGACATAAAAACACACTGTCACAGTAAAGGTCTTACCTTCAGTCCTGGTGGGAGCCTGGTGGGAGCCTGGTGGGAGCCTTGCTCCTTTATCTCTTCCTCTTTTTGCCCTACACAAAAACAAACACATTAGACTTTCCATCTCATATCAGCTGATAAAAAACTGTGTTTCATCACTTCTATTCAGTGTGTATTGATGTATGAGTTGTGTGTGAGCAGGTTAGACTTCCAAAGTTGTCACTGGGGGACCATTCTGGGTGTCTCTGGGCGTGGAGTACTCTCTCCGTCTCAGCCTGATGGAAATATTTGGCCTGCTCCTCTTTGGTCAGTGCAGCAGGTGAGGCCAGCGACATGGAGGCTGTTTCTGGGGAAACCAGCGTGAAGGCAGGGCTGACCTCACACAGCTATGGCAGGTGATGCACAGGCACATGTACAGTCTCTGCAGTCTGTGTGTTTGGCTGCTGCACCTGGACTGTCTGTGTGTGAGGAGCCTCGGGTACCAGGACTGTGTGCACATCAAGAGGCCTCATCACAGCTGGTTGTGATGACCACAAAGTTTGCATCAGTGCTGTCTGCATTCACGTGACACAAGGCTTCTTGGCCTACTGTGTGCCCTCATCACGTTGAGATGCAGAAGCTGCAACGACACAAACAAACCAACTAATCAATCTTCTGTATCTTCAAAAAAACTTAAAATTTTGAAAACAAGTTTCTGCTGATTGAATCTGCACAAGGAACATTTAAATACTGATATTAAATCAAACAAAATTGTATTTGATAGGGTCACAAATTCTATTGTAATTCTGTCAAGTGTTTCATTAACTTCTTTAAAAATAACTGACATTAACAGTCGATGATGTAATGTAGTCAAATATAATCCAGTGTTGTCACATGTCACCGTTGACATAAAAACACACTGTTACAGTAAAGGTCTTACCTTCAGGCCTGGTGGGAGCCTGGTGGGAGCCTGGTGGGAGCCTTGCTCCTCTATTTCTTCCTCTTTTTGCCCTACACAAAAACAAACACATTAGACTTTCCATCTCATATCAGCTGATAAAAAAACTGTGTTTCATCACTTCTATTCAGTGTGTATTGATGTATGAGTTGTGTGTGAGCAGGTTAGACTTCCAAAGTTGTCACTGGGGGACCATTCTGGGTGTCTCTGGGCGTGGAGTACTCTCTCCGTCTCAGCCTGATGGAAATATTTGGCCTGCTCCTCTTTGGTCAGTGCAGCAGGTGAGGCCAGCGACATGGAGGCTGTTTCTGGGAAACCAGCGTGAAGGCAGGGCTGACCTCACACAGCTGTGGCAGGTGATGCACCGGCACCTGTACAGTCTCTGCAGTCTGTGTGTTTGGCTGCTGCACCTGGACTGTCTGTGTGTGAGGAGCCTTGGGTACCAGGACTGTGTGCACATCAAGAGGCCTCATCACAGCTGGTTGTGATGACCACAAAGTCTGCATCGGTGCTGTCTGTATTCACGTGACACAAGGCTTCTTGGCCTACTGTGTGTCCTCATCACGTTGAGATGCAGAAGCTGCAACGACACAAACAAACCAACTAATCAATCTTCTGTATCTTCAAAAAAACTTAAAATTTTGAAAACAAGTTTCTGCTGATTGAATCTGCACAAGGAACATTTAAATACTGATATTAAATCAAACAAAATTTTATTTGATAGGGTCACAAATTCTATTGTAATTCTGTCAAGTGTTTCATTAACTTCTTTAAAAATAACTGACATTAACAGTTGATGATGTAATGTAGTCAAATATAATCCAGTGTTGTCACATGTCACCGTTGACATAAAAACACACTTTCACAGTAAAGGTCTTACCTTCAGTCATGGTGGGAGCCTGGTGGGAGCCTGGTGGGAGCCTTGCTCCTCTATCTCTTCCTCTTTTTGCCCTACACAAAAACAAACACATTAGACTTTCCATCTCATATCAGCTGATAAAAAACTGTGTTTCATCACTTCTATTCAGTGTGTATTGATGTATGAGTTGTGTGCGAGCAGGTTAGACTTCCAAAGTTGTCACTGGGGGACCATTCTGGGTGTCTCTGGGCGTGGAGCACTCTCTCCGTCTCGGCCTGACGGAAATATTTGGCCTGCTCCTCTTTGGTCAGTGCAGCAGGTGAGGCCAGCGACATGGAGGCTGTTTCTGGGGAAACCAGCGTGAAGGCAGGGCTGACCTCACACAGCTGTGGCAGGTGATGCACAGGCACATGTACAGTCGCTGCAGTCTGTGTGTTTGGCTGCTGCACCTGGACTGTCTGTGTGTGAGGAGCCTCGGGTACCAGGACTGTGTGCACATCAAGAGGCCTCATCGCAGCTGGTTGTGATGACCACAAAGTCTGCATCGGTGCTGTCTGCATTCACGTGACACAAGACTTCTTGGCCTACTGTGTGCCCTCATCACGTTGAGATGCAGAAGCTGCAACAACACAAACAAACCAACTAATCAATCTTCTGTATCTTCAAAAAAACTTAAAATTGTGAAAACAAGTTTCTGCTGATTGAATCTGCACAAGGAACATTTAAATACTGATATTAAATCAAACAAAATTGTATTTGATAGGGTCACAAATTCTATTGTAATTCTGTCAAGTGTTTCATTAACTTCTTTAAAAATAACTGACATTAACAGTTGATGATGTAATGTAGTCAAATATAATCCAGTGTTGTCACATGTCACCGTTGACATAAAAACACACTGTCACAGTAAAGGTCTTACCTTCAGTCCTGGTGGGAGCCTGGTGGGAGCCTGGTGGGAGCCTTGCTCCTCTATCTCTTCCTCTTTTTGCCCTACACAAAAGCAAACACATTAGACTTTCCATCTCATATCAGCTGATAAAAAAACTGTGTTTCATCACTTCTATTCAGTGTGTATTGATGTATGAGTTGTGTGCGAGCAGGTTGGACTTACAATGTTGTCACTGCGGGACCATTCTGGGTGTCTCTGGGCGTGGAGCACTCTCTCCGTCTCGGCCTGACGGAAATATTTGGTCTGCTCCTCTTTGGTCAGTGCAGCAGGTGAGGCCAGCGACATGGAGGCTGTTTCTGGGGAAACCAGCGTGAAGGCAGGGCTGACCTCACACAGCTGTGGCAGGTGATGCACAGGCACATGTACAGTCGCTGCAGTCTGTGTGTTTAGCTGCTGCACCTGGACTGTCTGTGTGTGAGGAGCCTCAGGTACCAGGACTGTGTGCACATCAAGAGGCCTCATCACAGCTGGTTGTGATGACCACAAAGTCTGCATCGGTGCTGTCTGCATTCACGTGACACAAGGCTTCTTGGCCTACTGTGTGCCCTCATCACGTTGAGATGCAGAAGCTGCAACGACAGAAACAAACCAACTAATCAATCTTCTGTATCTTCAAAAAAACGTAAAATTTTGAAAACAAGTTTCTGCTGATTGAATCTGCACAAGGAACATTTAAATACTGATATTAAGTCAAACAAAATTTTATTTGATAGGGTCACAAATTCTATTGTAATTCTATCAAGTGTTTCATTAACTTCTTTAAAAATAACTGACATTAACAGTTGATGATGTAATGTAGTCAAATATAATCCAGTGCTGTCACATGTCACCGTTCACATAAAAACGCACTGTCACAGTAAAGGTCTTAACTTTAGTCCTGGTGGGAGCCTGGTGGGAGCCTGGTGGGAGCCTGGTGGAAGCCTTGCTCCTCTATCTCTTCCTCTTTTTGCCCTACACAAAAACAAACACATTAGACTTTCCATCTCATATCAGCTGATAAAAAAACTGTGTTTCATCACTTCTATTCAGTGTGTATTGATGTATGAGTTGTGTGCGAGCAGGTTGGACTTACAATGTTGTCACTGCGGGACCATTCTGGGTGTCTCTGGGCGTGGAGCACTCTCTCCATCTCGGCCTGACGGAAATATTTGGCCTGCTCCTCTTTGGTCAGTGAGTTCCACTGCGGACATACGTCAGCACACTCTTAGCACACGCACACACTAACACACAACTACGGTCTAGCTAGTGCACGTACACAAATGCTAGCATAAAAGCATACAAACAGATACAACGCTCAAAATCCTTTAATGTTCGGTTTCTTCTCTGATTATGAGATAGTAAATGAAAAGCACAAATCACCGTAAAGTTGACAAGATTTAAAGTTACACTGAGTGTCTCAAACATACAGAGCGAACACACTTACAATCTGTCCCAGGACTGTGTTTATGGCCGCACTTCCTCTGCCTTGAAGCTCAGCGCCAACATTTGCTCTGTGCTCTTTCAGGAAGAGCATGAAGGCATTCAGAGGCTTCTTCACGTATGGCCCCTCGTTTGACTGCTCTTTCGCGCTTTCTTTTCTACAGGAAAAACAGAGTAAGAGGTCATGTTACTGATGTTACTTTAGAGAGAAACATTAAGATAAGCAGAATAATACAAACATTAATCCTGTCTGTGCTGTGTTGTTAATTTAAACTCATAAAAGAGACCAATAATAATAATAATATTCATGTAGGCATTTTGGTTGACGCATTAAAGACATCTGAAATCAAACTACAGCTGATAGATATTAAATATAAGATGACTGTGATCTGTTCATGAGTCTGGCGTATTTATAGCCTGTGGGGAGAAAACTTACTTTGAACTGGAGGTGTTCAGTGGAGGAACAGCAGGAACGGGAAGAGCAAAATGTCCCTCTGGCACCTTGTACAACACCCCTCCATTCCTACACAGATAAAGAGAGACAGATGAGCACATTAGATAACAGACAGAGTGTATGTGACAACACAAACAGAAGCTCAGTAACTGTGTACACTTGTGTTTGTTTGTTCTATTTATGTGTGTGGTACTTACAGCACTCCAACGAAGCGCAGGCTCTGGCCGTCAGGGAGTCTAGGCACTGGCACACTGTTGTACTGGAGAGTCAAACACACACACACAGTGCAGGTGATGAGACAAGCTGCAATAATGTCATCTGACCACCAGGTGTCAGGATTTACACTGCATTTAAATTATAAAAACTGTGAAGAATTCTGTGAAGCAAAATCATATCTAAAGAACCTACACCACATAGTTGCTGTTGAGGGTCACAGGGGTCAGAAGTGTATATTCATGGTTAGGTCAGGTGACCACATTTCAAAACACAAGGGCCTATTTAATGCTTTTATGCAAAACCATATCTTTGAGGCACTGAGAGGGAGTGGGAAACATACAGTAGGGAAGTAAAATTCTGCAGCATGCTACAAGTGAACCTCATTCACAGTCACACTGTGTGCGGTTAACCAGGGTCTGCTGTCAGGACATCATCAACAAGACACTGATACGGCAATTGATAATAATCCAGCATTGATAATATCCTTCTGCTACAAGGATGCTACTAAACCTGCTACAACCAAACAGTGAAGATGTTCAGAGTGTGTGTGGTTAACCAGGTGTCTTACTGAGTGTGCAGTAGCAGTAGCAGGCTGACAGATAACTGGTGCTGTCTGTGGCAGGGGACCAGCTACTGCAGGCTGACTGACAACTGCCACGGCTGGGATGTTACCAAAAGGGCAATGATATGGCAGGTACTGTGGAGAGAGAGCCATAACACACACTCAATATAGCATTTCACAAACCAACAGTCAAAACATAATACTGGAAATCTGCTTTATCAGACTGTCCAATGAAAATCATATCGAGCACCACAGGAACATGTTACTGTGAGACTAGAGAGATTCTGTTTGCTTGTGTGTATCATCCTTGAGTATTCAAATCCTCATAAATTCACTCGCATGATAATGAGGAGACTGTATTAGCGATTAACATAATCAAGGATGGGAAAGTCACCATCACCATGTGGGTCATCTACATAAAACTTGTCTGGTTTCTTGCTTATAGAAAGAAACATTCAAATTTGCCTTTTTTCTTTCCTTGTTTTGGCATCAACTATTGACAAGTATCCGTATCAATATTGATCTGATCCTAATGAGTCCTGTCCCTGACCTCTACTTAGTATCTTACCTGTCCCTGGCTATATGCACCGGCCTGACCATGCAGGTGGACTGGCTGCATGATCCCCCACTGAGGCAAAGGTCCAGCGTACATTGTGGGAGCAGCCGTCCAAGAACTCTGCTGCTCAACCGTACGAGGAATTGCTCCCAGGGGCGTACAGTCACTGTGTCCTATACGATGCCTCTCTGCCAGCTGAGGCTGGGTGATGTTTTCGAGCCCAGCGTAGACAGGAGGAGGAAGTGAAGGTGGAGGAGACGGAGGGTTGGGAGCATTGGCCCTGGCAAAGATGCTGTTTGCCGTCTCCATCAGAGTGGACATTGGCTCTCCTCTCTCCATCTCCTCAATGACTTGCTCCAACTCTCCAATAACATCCACTTTGGTAGTGGAGATGTTTTGTGGAGGAGGAGAAGCAGCAGGGTGACCAACTGCTGCTGTGGTTGGGACGCCATTTACAGGCTGCAGATTTGGCAGGTGCTGTGGGGAAAGAGGAAGAGTTGATAAACACAGTCAATATACCATTTCATAAACAAACACTCATCTTTAAATGCACGTAACAGCACAGTCTTTACTGTGAATGGACACAGAACACATAACAACACAATACATCAGACTGTCCAGTGAAAATCAAACAGAGCACCACAGGAACATATTACTGTGAGTGTAGAGAGATTATGTTTGCTTATGTCTATCATCCTTGAGTATTCAAATCTTTACCAAATCTGCTCCCAGGGTGATGAAATCCCCATATTCTTCACCCTGTCTTTCAGCTGACTGAAGCTGGGTGTTGATTCCCAGCCCAGCAAAGACAGGGGAGGATGAAGGTGGAGAAGGTGGAGGGTTGGGTTCGTTGACCCTGGCAAGTGTTTGGTCCACGGTCGCCATCAGAGCGGAATGTTGCTCTCCCTTCTCCATCTCCTCGATGATACGCTGCAGCTCTCTTATGACATCCATTTTGGATGCAGGGAGGTTTGGCGTGACGCCTCTCCTCAGCTTGTCACTGGACCTCGTTGATGGTCACAGGACTCCTGACACACTATTACAGAAAGCTGGTTCGGAGACAAAGAGGAGAAACATTACATATTATAGCCTGTATCGTATTATACTCTTTCAGGGATTTGTTTTATGTTTTAGTTCACTACATTAATGTGACAGTTTCTTTACAAATATGGATTTTACACACAAAATATATGATCTGTTAGGAAAGATTTAACTACTAACCAACATATAAAGTTCTTATGACTTCACCTGGTGCAACTACATCATTAAACTGCTCATTACATGCAAATGCATCAGTAGCTATGTTTCCATCCAAAAGTGATTTGAATAATTGGGAAATGCGCATTAAAAGAAATACAAATCCTGTGTGTTTCCATTAAATATACGGACTTTGGTGAAAACTACGAACTCATTTTCCGCAGAACTGGAAACAAAACAAGTCTCGCATTCTTCTTCTTCTACATTTTCTGGCGGTTGGCAACCAGCTTGTAAATGCATTACCGCCTTCCCGACCTGGAGTGTGTATCACCATGGAGGGAAGTGCGCTATGTCAGACTTCGAACATAACTGTTTCCATCCCCCATTTTGCGAATCAATGTTTTTTTTTGAATCAACCAAAACACAGCTAAAGCGAACGTATTTTAGTTTGTGCGAATCAGGGGATTTTAATTCGAGTTTTGGTGTTTCCATCATAATTTTCCTATTTGATATTTTTAGATGCGCATCTAAACAGACTGATGGAAACATGGCTAATAATACTCCAATATTTTAATGTAGCCTAAACAATACAATGACTCCTCTGTATTTCAGTTCAGTAAGATCTGAAGGCAGCTGTAGCATTGCAAATAATTTAAGTGGAACATCTGAATACAAGTGGTGTACATTTATTCAAATGTTATTTTAAGCTAGTGGAGGATTTCCATGTTTGCGCTACACTGGCTTATATTTTAATTTCAGCACATTTCAGAGGCAAAGTAAATGTTGTTTCCCCCCAGACCCCCCTGAAGGGTCACGGAGGCTGGCCATAGAAAATGGCGCCCTAATGCTGATTACGGCCCTGAGCTGGAGGATAACGTTACGTTTCTGTCGTGAGTAAAAACAACATTTTTAGCTAACGTTAGCTGTGTGTGTTAGCTAAAAGTTAAAAAAAATATCCCAGTTAGCCTTAACTTTGCGCACCCAATCTGTTACTGCAAGTTGACGTTAGTTAACGTTAGATAAAACATACCGTTACTGTAACATTAGTCTACCAACTCACCTGTTGGCCGCTGCGTCACTGACGGTGCAGGTCGCTGGCTTGACTTTAAAATGGTATCGACAGTTGAATTTAAGGTAAGTCTGTGAAAATGTCTCCGTGGTTTACTCTGTGAAGGTTGGACTGGTTCTGATGAAATGATCAGATACTTGGGTATTTATACAGTTTCAGCGTTCTGTACCAGAACCACCGTCTTTGGGGACAATTCAAACGTCGCTTTCTCTGTTTTCATTCAAATGTTCTGATAACCAGTGTTGCCATGTAACTAAGTACATTTATTCAAGTACTATACTGAAGTAGCTACACTTTGAAGGTAGCCTACCTAACGTTACTTGTAGACTGAGTATTTCCATTTTATCCTACTTTATAGGCGACATCTGTTCATTTATGTCTGTTTTTATAATGTGTTACCCACACACGCTTACAAACATTATTTCTGTTAATATTTTTAGTAGGTTAAAGGCTATTGTTATGTTTCCTCTCAAAAACACAATGAATCATGCACTGTACACTTTACATTTCCTCCCCTCAGTCATTCCCCATCCAGTTACTATTTCCAAATTCCCTCAAACCAAGGCAGGAATTATGATATGCTACATCTTATTGCCCAATTGTACATATTCGTATTCGCATATAGTTTTGATTTTTAAAAATTCTCTCTGAACCCCAGACCCCACAGCAGATTTGGTCACTAAATCCCTCGAACACTGAAGAATTTGGTGGATGAGGTGACATACATTTCATCAGGATTCTCCTACCTGTCGAAAGGGTTAAGAAAGCAACTGTTTTTTTGTTTAAGCCTTTATTTAAAGTTTGATCTTTGTCACCCTGAGCACCACAGATGCACCTCCAGGCACTGGGTTGAAGATTTAGATTAAAGGACTCTGATAAGACTTTGAATATTGTATAGGCCCTACCAGTAATATGTCAGTGATGGGCAGAACCAATACGTGTGTAATATCTGCTGAACTGTGACATCTGTTGCAGCTATCCACTTCATCTGAGTACATTTCTAAAAGACCTTTTGGTGAACTATATTAAATATTTATATATATATATATATTTAATATATCATACAACAAATTCAGCTTGAACCTTACAGTCCTTACAGAGCCTTACCAGTCTAGTTTCCACTGAGCTAAATAGCAGAACTGTATAAAATCAGATGCACATCTGTTAACCTTATGTATTTATTTTTAAATCAATTTGATTTATTGACTTCCTTGTGGTCACTGACTGTGCACTGACTTTTCTTTGATATTAAAACATTTGACACAAGAAAATTAATAATGCTTACCAGAACGCCATTGATTGAGCTGATGCTGATGAAATGAAAAAAACAAATCAAAGGTCTGAAAATATGTAACTATGTCCCTCACATGCAGGTGGGATCCTTTGTTGGCCACTGTTTTAGTAAAGCATCCCTTCTGGCTGTAAGGGCAGCAGGGGCAGACAGTGGAGCTGCAGGTGTCTTCCAGAAATTGCAAATGAAATGTGGGTCTGGGATTTACTGACCAGTGGGTGCTGTAGGTGCAGGTTCAGGCCCTCAGCAGTCTGCCAGAACCTGAAGGTGGAGGAGGCTGCATAAACACTATTGACTGTGATGCTGCCCATGTGGAAAAGATATAGATAAATCTTAAAAAGAAAGTTTGTATCCCTTTTGTCTGAAACTTGTATGTAATGCATACGGCAGTGAAACCAGATATAAGATCCTTATTAAATTTGTACAAAATGAAACTTGTGTGATTTGGGTACTTAAAAGAACATTATATGACAGTAATTCCACATACAATATCCTTAGTAGAAAAATGTAATATCAAACTTATATGAGTTGGACAATAATCAGTGAAACTAAACTCTTGTAAGTATGATAGAAAACACTTACAAGATTTACTTGTGGTGCCACAAACATGAAACAACATAATCTGATAATAAAATTGAAGGGAAAAGCATATGAGTTGACTGAAAGCAGGTTTTCAACATGTAATGACAAAGGACTGTTAAAATGTTGCTAAGTTTAGCATTTTTGCTAAACCAGGCATCATATTCTTCTCTCTAAACTAATTAATTTTCCTTAAATTATTACAAGGGTAATATTGTTTAACATTTTAGGAGCAATTATATCCAATAAGTTAGGAAAAATGATTAAATCAACACAGCAAATATTCAAAATCCCTGTCGAATGTATTCAGTGTAACGCAGAAATTGAAAAAGACTATTCATCCCATTCTTGTAGAAATAGTTATATATATATATATACTGTAGATGCAACTCTCAAGAGGTGGCAGGGACCCAACTCTCCAGCACTGGCATCACAATCAATGCCAAGATCACAGAGCTCCATGCCAAAAGTAAAGCATCCCCTTAAATTGAGCTTTGTTGCTGTTTGTTGTGTAATTTCAGTACTCAGATTGTTGAAAACAAACACACTGTTCCATGTGAAATGATTATTGTTCAGCAGTGGTAAATATTAGTCAATATAAGTGACTATGCCTAATTTGTTTTGCGAATAAAGTTCGTTGAATTCAAAATTTGCCTAACAGCCATTTTTCAGTATTACAGGTATTGAAAGACAACATTTATAGACTGCATTTATGTAATTTGAATGGTAGAAAGTAGTTGTTCTGGGAGCTGACCAAGCAGTTAGTGCATTGCTAGTTTGTTACACAGTTTGATCCAATTGCAGTAGTAAAGGGACAAATTAAGTCTTGTCACTTTCATATGTGAGTCATGTGTTTCTTATGACAGAAACTTATATGAAACTGACTGTATAGATTTGTATATATAAAGTATGTATTTTTTATAATCTTATTTCAAATTTCATAGGCTGACATTTAAAAATTCTTATAGAAAAACATATATATGTTTATATAGCCTACTGGTTTTTATTAAATGACATATAATGAGCTTATATAAAGCATATAAATAAAGCATAATTCCCCTGCAAAATATATTGACTTTACATACAGAAAACATATATATATAATGGTATTTGTTCATATATGTAAAACATATGTCTTTAAAACAGACATATAGGAAAAACTGCAAAAATTATATGTAACATGTATGGAAAACATACTTTGACGTGTACTTTCCGTATATACCGCATACATAGATTTCACCTGATTCTTATGTAATTCTTTTTATTTTCTTGTATGAAAAAAAAATGCAAAAGTGGCCACTTTCAAGAGTAAATCATATAAGCCTCATATGATGCACAATACATAAAACATAAACTGAAGGTGATGGAACTTCTTATAAGTTTTTTCTATTTCTTTTCCATATGGCTGATCTTCCAGAAGGAGCTCTTCTTCCTCCCACTCGTCTGATCTCTGGGTGGATCAGGCTGGTGTACAGTAGTATGAGATATTTGTAGTGTCTCAGTGTCTGGCCATAAATGTGCAGTTAATCTGATGTTTGAATGCATGTTAGAAATGACCAGGCCTCATTGAGTGAGAACTTGGATGTTATATCTGTGTAACGCAACATCTTTATGGTTTTCTCCAGGCTCTGTCGGATTTCACAGACTTCCAGAGGCACCAGGAGCTGATGAAGGGCCAGGAGGATAATCCCTTTTATAAGAGCTGTGTACCAGCGATGCTTATTTCTCCTCTCCATGCAGAGACACTCCACCTGAGAATTTAGTGTCTTACATTTCCAACCATGCTCCCTTAAAAAGTCGGCCACTTATCTTGTTCTAGTACTTTGTACTTGTAAGCCACTTTTGCTCAGTAAAGTCCGTCAGTCTCTGCAGTCATTAGATCAGTCATTTGACTCCACAAGAATTAGCATAAAACAGATACATCCATATCTGTGATCCTGGTGAATTTGTGTAACTTTGAAAGCTGTTTTCTTTTCACACTTTTCTAAATCATTATTGTTTTTATTTCAGTTTGCTAGCAGACATCTATACTCAGTTACTCTCTGAAATGTCACCCTTTATGAAGGGTTTATATGAATTATTTGTGTGTCTCTTAATTTCTAATAAGTCATCATGTCTGCAGTTAGAAATGTTAGTATGTTGATGAAGGATTGGCATACCAAAATATAGTATTATCAATGTCTTATGAATTATCTATAAGGAAAAAGTAAATGACCTTTTTACCAATACTAAAGCCATTAATTAATGTTTGAAACCCCTTTACAAATGCTGAGTCATTAGAAAGTGGGACCAAAAAATTAAGTCTGTAGGAAGTCTGTATCAAATTTAAAGAAATTTCCATCAAGTTCGTCTTGAGATGTCTTGTTCACTAGAATTCACAATGTGACCTTTGACCTCTGATCACCAAAATCTCATCAGTTCATTGCTGAGTCTAAGTACAAGATTTGAGGAAATTCCCTCAAGGCATTTTTGAGAATGGGACATATGAATGGACGGACGACTTGGAAACATAATGCCTCCAGCTATAGCTATCGTCAGCACAGAGGCATAAAGATAGTGACATTTAATTTGGAGATGCCTCCAGATGTTGTCACTCAACCTCTGAACCTGTATGAGTATTATGTGATGTGCAGACTGAAAAGATTAACATAGCAACATACTGTAGCCTTTATGCTCTGTGGATCCCAATAGAGGATCACTCCTGATTGGGTTAAATCTCTCCTAACATGAAATACATTTAGCCTACAGGGACATAGACTCACAAGTCAGTCTTTAGACGCTTTGCTTAACTAAAGACTGATGACTTTCTCCCTGATTTTGTGTTTAGATGGGCGAATACAATTTCAGAGTTTAAAAAACTCCCTACGTTGCAGAACCAATAGTAAATCTGCAGGGCAGTCCTTCGGTGAACTCTAGTGCTTGAAAACAGAGTCCCACTAGAAACACGTGTAGCGGTACAAAATGGCTCAGCCGTACTGCAGAGAAAACGCTGTCAAAGTTAGTGGATGTTTGTGCGTTTGCGGCGAACACATTCTCGCCAACTAAAAGAAACAAACATAATCTTTTACAAGGCCATGATTCATTAACTATAGACTATAGAGGGGATCAAGACTATAGACTTGATTGTCAAAGTCAGACTATAGACTATAGAGGACAAGGCGATTTCCTCTATAGTCTATAGTCTGGGTAGAAAACCAGCAGAGCTATATATATAACTTATATATATATATACATATATATATATATATATATATATCTCACATTTTTCACATCACTGTATCACCGTTTAGACTAATCCGATGTTTGTAAAGTCTATAAACACAATGATTGAACGAACATTACTATTTCTATGTGCACGTTTAGCTGGGCTAACCGTTAGCTGTTAGCCCTGTTAGCCGTTAGCGGTGTCTGTAATAGATAATAACTCGTTAAACGGTCCGTGAAAAAAAAATCTTTTCCAGCGGATATCTTAGTTACAACATGATTGAGCTAGCAAAGCAGTTTTGTGTTGCTATGTGTGGTATTTATTCAGTTTTGGGAAATCACGATGTCTAGAAAGCATCAGTGGCTGCAGCTGACAGGGACAGCTAACACTAGCAGCAAAGCTAACATCAGGACGTCATCTGTTAAAAGCCTCCCGTTTTCGGATACGACATGAAACTACTCCAGTTAGCTCAATCACGTTGTAACTAAGACATCCGCTGGGAAAAAAATATTTTCTTCACGGATGAGCACACGTTTGATAAAATCTCTCGGCATCAATTTTCAAGCTCTCTGTGTGTTTGTTTCCTTGCTGACGAGAAAAGGGGGAGCGCACATTTCCGAGAAGGCATGTCCTTTTCAAAAACGCAAGAGGCGTTGCTTTGTTGCCGGCCGTTTTTGCTGGTGTGTTAAACACACTTTAGAAAGGAGTGTCCCCAGACTATCAGAAGGCGGAGATCTCTGATTGTCTGGTGGCCAGACTAGCTGCTGTTAGCCTTTAGCGAGTCTGCTGGCGCTAGCTAGAAGCCAGTGCTCAGCTCTCGGTGTGTCTGTGTGGAGAAACTCCGTGGTTTCATCAATAACTGCTTCTAGGAGCAAGGTGATAATCCTCTAAGTGTATTTCTTTGTAATTCAATCTACAGTCAAAGTTAATTAAGTTACTTTGTTCTTACTGGTTTACTTGTTCATTTAGAAACCCTGTGGATTTACTGGGCATTAGCGCCATTTGTGTCTGTGCCTCGCCGAACACAGAGATTGGTGAGCATGATTATTACTTTTCAAAGAGGGATTTCATTGTATTTGGCACTGAAATGAGTTCATGATTGTATTGTAAACATATTTCATGTATAGCTGCTAAGATTTATTGACAAGTTTTAAAGTATTTTCAATTTTTTTTGCGCTTGTGTAAAATATTGTAATATAAAATTAAAATGTTCAAGTTCATACCAGGCACTGTTAAAGGGCATATGAAAAAAAAACTGTGACAGGTATGTGCAGTATTGTACATATGAGGGGGGGTGAGAGTGAGAGACATCCCTCAGTTGGGACCCACGGTACAATACCAGTGAAAGTATCAGGGTTCTGACTAGTATCAGGATACCACAGAGAAAAATGAGGCAGATGTGCCTTTTGTCATTTATAAAAAGATAAATCACTTTTCTATAATACATCAATGATATTTCAATGGAATAGATTACTTATTGACTTATTTGTACTTCAAAAACAGCATCAATAAGTGGTTAACATAGGGGGGATCAAAATAAAATAAATAAAAATCAACCAGCCACCCTCCTTCCCTAACTAGTCCCTTCATAAGTAACGAACAGTCCCTAAAGTTTCTCCTCTGATACGCCACATACTGTGTGCCGTCATGGCTCAGCTGTTCAGGTACTTTTGGGCAGTCATGACAACAAGTTATTCACCTGGAGCCAAACTTCTTCGCCGGTAAGCTGTTATAATACGCCGCCTTATTTGACAGGAATACGTATTCCTGTCCGTGTCTGTGACCCCCATTCAACCCACAACCGGCGGGATTCGCCGTTACTGTTTATCGCCACACTGCCTGTCACCGCACACTGTTTGATTGCGTTATCAAAACATGGCGCTATTATTCGGCCTTGCTTTTCACTTATTCCACCGAATACCGAATGTGTGTTTTTTTGCAATATTCGGCCGAATATATTTGGTGCGTCCCTAAATAGGAGCCTTCCCCCACTTCCCACTCACCTCACCGCTGCTCTCCTCACTATACTGGCTGCTGCGCTGTTCAAGTGCACAGATGTCTCAGAGTGGTGGTGCATTTGCAAAAATGTTTTGAAGGAGCAGCAGCGGCGGCAATAATTTAGCAGCAGCGACACGCCGCTGCTAAATGAATGTAGCAGAAACACTGCATTATTGTTGTAGTAGGGAGGCAAAGAAGGAAAACAGCACCTGAAACATTTTCCTGTCTATTTTATGTATGATTGACCTGTGCTGTCATGCCCAACAAAATCAACATATCTGTAATTTTGATAATCAGGGTTTGTCACCCTTATAGTTTATAGTAATTGCAAGCAATAGCATTGGTTTCTTTGAAATCTGAACAATGTCACAATAATACACCTATGTTCCATCATCACAGGGACTCCTCAGCAAACCAGACAGCTCATTCGGTACAGAGCAGATAATGAGCAGCGTTTTCAAAGATCCAGAAGTGCTGCCAAACCACTTTTGGGAGTGAGTCATTTGTTTTAAAGTTGCTTGATCGCATACGAACATCTGTGTTTTGTCATTGTTGTGACTATTAATTTACTATTCATTACCATTCATATTTGTTATGATACAGGACATTGATCAAAGAACTTGGTCTGGAGGAACAATCACCCCACAGCAGGTGTCCAACAAGGCGGAAAATTTAAAGAAAACATCCAAGGGAATCAGAGAAATTTGTGTCGAGCTTACAGAGTTGCATGACAGTTCATGTTTCCGTGTATTCTTTAACCTATCACAATTACTGAAGGTCTACTGTAAAAAATAAAAAGTCTTACAGCATCATTTGTAATTCTTCTCATTATTTGTAATATTGAGTTTTCACCATGTGTGTATGTGTGTGTTTATTGCAGGAGCTCAAAACCCCCAAAACAGGCTCAGGAACTGATGGTGGGGAAGTAACAGCTGCCACCTGGCAGTTCTATGGGGACATGCATGAGGTGTTGGGTGCCAGGCCTTCAATGGACCCTCCTGTTGTGGTCGCATCTTATGGTCCTGATGCTGATCCCACAGCAATTGTTGCCGTAAGGTTTTAAGATTAGCTACAATCTACAATCACGTTTACATAAATACATACATTCACATTGACATAAATAAAAGAAATATATTGTGAACGTAGTTATTATATATTATATGCAACAAATAGCCATGTCACCCAGTTCAAATAATTTCTGTTCTCTTCTTTTAGGAGATCGTCAAGCCCACAATTTGTGCCACAGAGCCCAGCCCATCCACCTCAGGCACATCTTCTGAGGCACCCTGTACCTCAGCCTCTCCCATGGCTACCCCAAGCTCCCCAAGCCCTCCAACCCCTTCTCCTAAAAAGAAGAAGAGGAAGACAAATCCCATAGTGGATTTCCTTATGGCAGAAAGTGAAAAGGAGCAGAAACGCCGTGAGGAGAGCGAGGCAAAAACGGAGAGATTCCTGAACCTGTTTGAGCACCTTATCGACAAGATCCCAGATAATTAAGTTCACGTTGTCATGGCTGTTATGTGCAATATGTTCATAACAGATCCTGTTTTTGTGATGGTTGATTTGTTCATATGTTGACTGCACTATTAATACATATTTTTATACTGTTCAGAATATTTACTTTAATACTGTACATAATTAGTTTTACACCATTCATATTTATTTTTATACTGTTTATAGTATTTACTTCTTTACTATATTATATTTATGTTAATGTTGACGTCAATGGCATAATAAAATGCAATTTTTGTTTCTAACAGAATGTGAGCATGAATAACACTTTTTCTTATGTATTCATAACACTTTTCCACCTGGCTAGTAGTGACATTCCTGAGACTGACAACCATACAGTAAAATTCCTGAGACAGATAGTTAAATATGAAAAGATTTATTACACAAAAAGTAAAGTGTTATTTCAGTAAACAAACTTAGAAATCCTCTGTGTGCATCCAAGCACAATTGTAACACAGCAAATGGTTTTAAACATTCAACAACAAGTTTCCAAAAAAAGTTAAAGAACAAACTATATACATTTATGGGGCTTGCACATGGCCTGAGGCCAAGGCAGCCAGTCCATCCCTTGTAGCATTCCCAGAGCTCTCCTTATCTGCTAGGGGCTCATGGGGAGGTTGGGGGTTAAGGATGTCCTGGTCAACATCTGCATCTGGCTCCAGCATGTCCCCATTATCCAGACACACATTGTGTAGGAAGGCACATGACGCAACAACCAGAGGTGCAAATGTGGGTTTAACCTCCACAGCTCTGAACAGTGTGTGAGGAGCCTCGGGTACCAGGACTGTGTGCACATCAAGAGGCCTCATCACAGCTGGTTGTGTGACCACAAAGTCTGCATCGGTGCTGTCTGCATTCACGTGACACAAGGCTTCTTGGCCTACTGTGTGCCCTCATCACGTTGAGATGCAGAAGCTGCAACGACACAATCAAACCAACTAATCAATCTTCTGTATCTTCAAAAAAACTTAAAATTTTGAAAACAAGTTTCTGCTGATTGAATCTGCACAAGGAACATTTAAATACTGATATTAAATCAAACAAAATTGTATTTGATAGGGTCACAAATTCTATTGTAATTCTGTCAAGTGTTTCATTAACTTCTTTAAAAATAACTGACATTAACAGTTGATGATGTAATGTAGTCAAATATAATCCAGTGTTGTCACATGTCACCGCTGACATAAAAACACACTGTCACAGTAAAGGTCTTACCTTCAGTCCTGGTGGGAGCCTGGTGGGAGCCTTGCTCCTCTATCTCTTCCTCTTTTTGCCCTACACAAAAACAAACACATTAGACTTTCCATCTCATATCAGCTGATAAAAAACTGTATTTCATCACTTCTGTTCAGTGTGTATTGATGTATGAGTTGTGTGCGAGCAGGTTGGACTTACAATGTTGTCACTGCGGGACCATTCTGGGTGTCTCTGGGCGTGGAGCACTCTCTCCGTCTCGGCCTGACGGAAATATCTGGCCTGCTCCTCTTTGGTCGGTGCAGCAGGTGAGGCCAGCGACATGGAGGCTGTTTCTGGGGAAACCAGCGTGAAGGCAGGGCTGACCTCACACAGCTGTGGCAGGTGATGCACAGGCACATGTACAGTCGCTGCAGTCTGTGTGTTTGGCTGCTGCACCTGGACTGTCTGTGTGTGAGGAGCCTCGGGTACCAGGACTGTGTGCACATGAAGAGGCCTCATCACAGCTGGTTGTGATGACCACAAAGTCTGCATCGGTGCTGTCTGCATTCACGTGACACAAGGCTTCTTGGCCTACTGTGTGCCCTCATCATGTTGAGATGCAGAAGCTGCAACGACACAAACAAACCAACTAATCAATCTTCTGTATCTTCAAAAAAACTTAAAATTGTGAAAACAAGTTTCTGCTGATTGAATCTGCACAAGGAACATTTAAATACTGATATTAAATCAAACAAAATTGTATTTGATAGGGTCACAAATTCTATTGTAATTCTGTCAAGTGTTTCATTAACTTCTTTAAAAATAACTGACATTAACAGTTGATGATGTAATGTAGTCAAATATAATCCAGTGCTGTCACATGTCACCGCTGACATAAAAACACACTGTCACAGTAAAGGTCTTACCTTCAGTCCTGGTGGGAGCCTGGTGGGAGCCTGGTGGGAGCCTTGCTCCTCTATCTCTTCCTCTTTTTGCCCTGCACAAAAACAAACACATTAGAGTTTCCATCTGATATCTGCTGATAAAAAACTGTGTTTCATCACTTCTATTCAGTGTGTATTGATGTATGAGTTGTGTGCGAGCAGGTTAGACTTCCAATGTTGTCACTGCAGGACCATTCTGGGTGTCTCTGGGCGTGGAGCACTCTCTCCATCTCAGCCTGACGGAAATATTTGGTCTGCTCCTCTTTGGTCGGTGCAGCAGGTGAGGCCAGCGACATGGAGGCTGTTTCTGGGGAAACCAGCGTGAAGGCAGGGCTGACCTCACACAGCTGTGGCAGGTGATGCACAGGCACATGTACAGTCGCTGCAGTCTGTGTGTTTGGCTGCTGCACCTGGACTGTCTGTGTGAGGAGCCTCGGGTACCAGGACTGTGTGCACATGAAGAGGCCTCATCACAGCTGGTTGTGATGACCACAAAGTCTGCATCGGTGCTGTCTGCATTCACGTGACACAGGCTTCTTGGCCTACTGTGTGCCCTCATCATGTTGAGATGCAGAAGCTGCAACGACACAAACAAACCAACTAATCAATCTTCTGTATCTTCAAAAAAACTTAAAATTGTGAAAACAAGTTTCTGCTGATTGAATCTGCACAAGGAACATTTAAATACTGACATCAAATCAAACAAAATTGTATTTGATAGGGTCACAAATTCTATTGTAATTCTGTCAAGTGTTTCATTAACTTCTTTAAAAATAACTGACATTAACAGTTGATGATGTAATGTAGTCAAATATAATCCAGTGTTGTCACATGTCACCGTTGACATAAAAACACACTGTCACAGTAAAGGTCTTACCTTCAGTCCTGGTGGGAGCCTGGTGGGAGCCTGGTGGGAGCCTTGCTCCTCTATCTCTTCCTCTTTTTGCCCTACACAAAAACAAACACATTAGTCTTTCCATCTGATACCTGCTGATAAAAAACTGTATTTCATCACTTCTATTCAGTGTGTATTGATGTATGAGTTGTGTGCGAGCAGGTTGGACTTCCAAAGTTGTCACTGCGGGACCATTCTGGGTGTCTCTGGGCGTGGAGCACTCTCTCCGTCTCAGCCTGACGGAAATATCTGGCCTGCTCCTCTTTGGTCAGTGCAGCAGGTGAGGCCAGCGACATGGAGGCTGTTTCTGGGGAAACCAGCATGAACGCAGGGCTGACCTCACACAGCTGTGGCAGGTGATGCATAGGCACATGTACAGTCGCTGCAGTCTGTGTGTTTGGCTGCTGCACCTGGACTGTCTGTGTGTGAGGAGCCTCACATACCAGGACTGTGTGCACATCAAGAGGCCTCATCACAGCTGGTTGTGATGACCACAAAGTCTGCATCGGTGCTGTCTGCATTCACGTGACACAAGGCTTCTTGGCCTACTGTGTGCCCTCATCACGTTGAGATGCAGAAGCTGCAACGACACAAACAAACTAACCAATCAATCTTCTGTATCTTCAAAAAAACTTAAAATTGTGAAAACAAGTTTCTGCTGATTGAATCTGCACAAGGAACATTTAAATACTGATATTAAATCAAACAAAATTGTATTTGATAGGGTCACAAATTCTATTGTAATTCTGTCAAGTGTTTCATTAACTTCTTTAAAAATAACTGACATTAACAGTTGATGATGTAATGTAGTCAAATATAATCCAGTGTTGTCACATGTCACCGCTGACATAAAAACACACTGTTACAGTAAAGGTCTTACCTTCAGTCCTGGTGGGAGCCTGGTGGGAGCCTGGTGGGAGCCTTGCTCCTCTATCTCTTCCTCTTTTTGCCCTACACAAAAACAAACACATAAGACTTTCCATCTGATATCTGCTGATAAAAAACTGTGTTTCATCACTTCTATTCAGTGTGTATTGATGTATGAGTTGTGTGCGAGCAGGTTGGACTTCCAAAGTTGTCACTGCGGGACCATTCTGGGTGTCTCTGGGCGTGGAGCACTCTCTCCGTCTCAGCCTGATGGAAATATTTGGCCTGCTCCTCTTTGATCGGTGCAGCAGGTGAGGCCAGCGACATGGAGGCTGTTTCTGGGGAAACCAGCGTGAAGGCAGGGCTGACCTCACACAGCTGTGGCAGGTGATGCACAGGCACATGTACAGTCGCTGCAGTCTGTGTGTTTGGCTGCTGCACCTGGACTGTCTGTGTGTGAGGAGCCTCACATACCAGGACTGTGTGCACATGAAGAGGCCTCATCACAGCTGGTTGTGATGACCACAAAGTCTGCATCGGTGCTGTCTGCATTCACGTGACACAAGGCTTCTTGGCCTACTGTGTGCCCTCATCACGTTGAGATGCAGAAGCTGCAACGACACAAACAAACTAACCAATCAATCTTCTGTATCTTCAAAAAAACTTAAAATTGTGAAAACAAGTTTCTGCTGATTGAATCTGCACAAGGAACATTTAAATACTGATATTAAATCAAACAAAATTGTATTTGATAGGGTCACAAATTCTATTGTAATTCTGTCAAGTGTTTCATTAACTTCTTTAAAAATAACTGACATTAACAGTCGATGATGTAATGTAGTCAAATATAATCCAGTGTTGTCACATGTCACCGTTGACATAAAAACACACTGTCACAGTAAAGGTCTTACCTTCAGTCCTGGTGGGAGCCTGGTGGGAGCCTGGTGGGAGCCTTGCTCCTCTATCTCTTCCTCTTTTTGCCCTACACAAAAACAAATACACTAGACTTTCCATCTGATATCTGCTGATAAAAAAACTGTTTCATCACTTCTATTCAGTGTGTATTGATGTATGAGTTGTGTGCGAGCAGGTTGGACTTCCAAAGTTGTCACTGGGGGTCCATTCTGGGTGTCTCTGGGCGTGGAGCACTCTCTCCGTCTCAGCCTGACGGAAATATTTGGTCTGCTCCTCTCTGGTCGGTGCAGCAGGTGAGGCCAGCGATATGGAGGCTGTTTCTGGGGAAACCAGCGTGAAGGCAGGGCTGACCTCACACAGCTGTGGCAGGTGATGCACAGGCACATGTACAGTCGCTGCAGTCTGTGTGTTTGGCTGCTGCACCTGGACTGTCTGTGTGTGAGGAGCCTCGGGTACCAGGACTGTGTGCACATGAAGAGGCCTCATCACAGCTGGTTGTGATGACCACAAATTCTGCATCGGTGCTGTCTGCATTCACGTGACCTTGGCCTACTGTGTGCCCTCATCACGTTGAGATGCAGAAGCTGCAACGACAGAAACAAACCAACTAATCAATCTTCTGTATCTTCAAAAAAACGTAAAATTTTGAAAACAAGTTTCTGCTGATTGAATCTGCACAAGGAACATTTAAATACTGATATTAAGTCAAACAAAATTGTATTTGATAGGGTCACAAATTCTATTGTAATTCTATCAAGTGTTTCATTAACTTCTTTAAAAATAACTGACATTAACAGTTGATGATGTAATGTAGTCAAATATAATCCAGTTGTCACATGTCACCGTTCACATAAAAACACACTGTCACAGTAAAGGTCTTAACTTTAGTCCTGGTGGGAGCCTGGTGGGAGCCTGGTGGGAGCCTTGCTCCTCTATCTCTTCCTCTTTTTGCCCTACACAAAAACAAACACATTAGACTTTCCATCTCATATCAGCTGATAAAAAAACTGTGTTTCATCACTTCTATTCAGTGTGTATTGATGTATGAGTTGTGTGCGAGCAGGTTGGACTTACAATGTTGTCACTGCGGGACCATTCTGAGTGTCTCTGGGCGTGGAGCACTCTCAGCCTGACGGAAATATTTGGCCTGCTCCTCTTTGGTCAGTGAGTTCCACTGGACATACGTCAGCACACTCTTAGCACACGCACACACTAACACACAACTACGGTCTAGTGCACGTACACAAATGCTAGCATAAAAGCATACAAACAGATACAACGCTCAAAATCCTTTAATGTTCGGTTTCTTCTCTGATTATGAGATAGTAAATGAAAAGCACAAATCACCGTAAAGTTGACAAGATTTAAAGTTACACTGAGTGTCTCAAACATACAGAGCGAACACACTTACAATCTGTCCCAGGACTGTGTTTATGGCCGCACTTCCTCTGCCTTGAAGCTCAGTGCCAACATTTGCTCTGTGCTCTTTCAGGAAGAGCATGAAGGCATTCAGAGGCTTCTTCACGTATGGCCCCTCGTTTGACTGCTCTTTCTCGCGCTTTCTTTTTCTACAGGAAAAACAGAGTAAGAGGTCATGTTACTGATGTTACTTTAGAGAGAAACATTAAGATAAGCAGAATAATACAAACATTAATCCTGTCTGTGCTGTGTTGTTAATTTAAACTCATAAAAAGAGACCAATAATAATAATAATATTCATGTAGGCATTTTGGTGGACGCATTAAAGACATCTGAAATCAAACTACAGCTGATAGATATTAAATATAAGATGACTGTGATCTGTTCATGAGTCTGGCGTATTTATAGCCTGTGGGGAGAAAACTTACTTTGAACTGGAGGTGTTCAGTGGAGGAACAGCAGGAACGGGAAGAGCAAAATGTCCCTCTGGCACCTTGTACAACACCCCTCCATTCCTACACAGATAAAGAGAGACAGATGAGCACATTAGATAACAGACAGAGTGTATGTGACAACACAAACAGAAGCTCAGTAACTGTGTACACTTGTGTTTGTTTGTTCTATTTATGTGTGTGGTACTTACAGCACTCCAACGAAGCGCAGGCTCTGGCCGTCAGGGAGTCTAGGCGCTGGCACACTGTTGTACTGGAGAGTCAAACACACACACAGTGCAGGTGATGAGACAAGCTGCAATAATGTCATCTGACCACCAGGTGTCAGGATTTACACTGCATTTAAATTATAAAAACTGTGAAGAATTCTGTGAAGCAAAATCATATCTAAAGAACCTACACCACATAGTTGCTGTTGAGGGTCACAGGGGTCAGAAGTGTATATTCATGGTTAGGTCAGGTGACCACATTTCAAAACACAAGGGCCTATTTAATGCATTTATGCAAAACCATATCTTTGAGGCACTGAGAGGGAGTGGGAAACATACAGTAGGGAAGTAAAATTCTGCAGCATGCTACAAGTGAACCTCATTCACAGTCACACTGTGTGCGGTTAACCAGGGTCTGCTGTCAGGACATCATCAACAAGACACTGATACGGCAATTGATAATAATCCAGCATTGATAATATCCTTCTGCTACAAGGATGCTACTAAACCTGCTACAACCAAACAGTGAAGATGTTCAGAGTGTGTGGTTAACCAGGTGTCTTACTGAGTGTGCAGTAGCAGTAGCAGGCTGACAGATAACTGGTGCTGTCTGTGGCAGGGGACCAGCTACTGCAGGCTGACTGACAACTGCCACGGCTGGGATGTTACCAAAAGGGCAATGATATGGCAGGTACTGTGGAGAGAGAGCCATAAAACACACACTCAATATAGCATTTCACAAACCAACAGTCAAAACATAATACTGGAAATCTGCTTTATCAGACTGTCCAATGAAAATCATATCGAGCACCACAGGAACATGTTACTGTGAGACTAGAGAGATTCTGTTTGCTTGTGTGTATCATCCTTGAGTATTCAAATCCTCATAAACTCACTCGCATGATAATGAGGAGACTGTATTAGCGATGAACATAATCAAGGATGGGAAAGTCACCATCACCATGTGGGTCATCTACATAAAACTTGTCTGGTTTCTTGCTTATAGAAAGAAACATTCAAATTTGCCTTTTTTCTTTCCTTGTTTTGGCACGAAGCATCAACTATTGACAAGTATCCGTATCAATATTGATCTGATCCTAATGAGTCCTGTCCCTGACCTCTACTTAGTATCTTACCTGTCCCTGGCTATATGCACCGGCCTGACCATGCAGGTGGACTGGCTGCATGATCCCCCACTGAGGCAAAGGTCCAGCGTACATTGTGGGAGCAGCCGTCCAAGAACTCTGCTGCTCAACCGTACGAGGAATTGCTCCCAGGGGCGTACAGTCACTGTGTCCTATACGATGCCTCTCTGCCAGCTGAGGCTGGGTGATGTTTTCGAGCCCAGCGTAGACAGGAGGAGGAAGTGAAGGTGGAGGAGACGGAGGGTTGGGAGCATTGGCCCTGGCAAAGATGCTGTTTGCCGTCTCCATCAGAGTGGACATTGGCTCTCCTCTCTCCATCTCCTCAATGACTTGCTCCAACTCTCCAATAACATCCACTTTGGTAGTGGAGATGTTTTGTGGAGGAGGAGAAGCAGCAGGGTGACCAACTGCTGCTGTGGTTGGGACGCCATTTACAGGCTGCAGATTTGGCAGGTGCTGTGGGGAAAGAGGAAGAGTTGATAAACACAGTCAATATACCATTTCATAAACAAACACTCATCTTTAAATGCACGTAACAGCACAGTCTTTACTGTGAATGGACACAGAACACATAACAACACAATACATCAGACTGTCCAGTGAAAATCAAACAGAGCACCACAGGAACATATTACTGTGAGTGTAGAGAGATTATGTTTGCTTATGTCTATCATCCTTGAGTATTCAAATCTTTACCAAATCTGCTCCCAGGGTGATGAAATCCCCATATTCTTCACCCTGTCTTTCAGCTGACTGAAGCTGGGTGTTGATTCCCAGCCCAGCAAAGACAGGGGGAGGGGATGAAGGTGGAGAAGGTGGAGGGTTGGGTTCGTTGACCCTGGCAAGTGTTTGGTCCACGGTCGCCATCAGAGCGGAATGTTGCTCTCCCTTCTCCATCTCCTCGATGATACGCTGCAGCTCTCTTATGACATCCATTTTGGATGCAGGGAGGTTTGGCGTGACGCCTCTCCTCAGCTTGTCACTGGACCTCGTTGATGGTCACAGGACTCCTGACACACTATTACAGAAAGCTGGTTCGGAGACAAAGAGGAGAAACATTACATATTATAGCCTGTATCGTATTATACTCTTTCAGAGATTTGTTTTATGTTTTAGTTCACTACATTAATGTGGCAGTTTCTTTACAAATATGGATTTTACACACAAAATATATGATCTGTTAGGAAAGATTTAACTACTAACCAACATATAAAGTTCTTATGACTTCACCTGGTGCAACTACATCATTAAACTGCTCATTACATGCAAATGCATCAGTAGCTATGTTTCCATCCAAAAGTGATTTGAATAATTGAAAACATTAAAAGAAATACAAATCCTGTGTGTTTCCATTAAATATACGGACTTTGGTGAAAACTACGAACTCATTTTCCACAGAACTGGAAACAAAACAAGTCTCGCATTCTTCTTCTTCTACATTTTCTGGCGGTTGGCAACCAGCTTGTAAATGCATTACCGCCTTCCCGACCTGGAGTGTGTATCACCATGGAGGGAAGTGCGCTATGTCAGACTTCGAACATAACTGTTTCCATCCCCATTTTGCGAATCAATGTTTTTTGAATCAGCAAAACACAGCTAAAGCGAACGTATTTTAGTTTGTGCGAATCAGGGGATTTTAATTCGAGTTTTGGTGTTTCCATCATAATTTTCCTATTTGATATTTTTAGATGCGCATCTAAACAGACTGATGGAAACATGGCTAATAATACTCCAATATTTTAATGTAGCCTAAACAATACAATGACTCCTCTGTATTTCAGTTCAGTAAGATCTGAAGGCAGCTGTAGCATTGCAAATAATTTAAGTGGAACATCTGAATACAAGTGGTGTACATTTATTCAAATGTTATTTTAAGCTAGTGGAGGATTTCCATGTTTGCGCTACACTGGCTTATATTTTAATTTCAGCACATTTCAGAGGCAAAGTAAATGTTGTTTCCCCAGACCCCCCTGAAGGGTCACGGAGGCTGGCCATAGAAAATGGCGCCCTAATGCTGATTACGGCCCTGAGCTGGAGGATAACGTTACGTTTCTGTCGTGAGTAAAAACAACATTTTTAGCTAACGTTAGCTGTGTGTGTTAGCTAAAAGTTAAAAAAATATCCCAGTTAGCCTTAACTTTGCGCACCCAATCTGTTACTGCAAGTTGACGTTAGTTAACGTTAGATAAAACATACCGTTACTGTAACATTAGTCTACCAACTCACCTGTTGGCCGCTGCGTCACTGACGGTGCAGGTCGCTGGCTTGACTTTAAAATGGTATCGACAGTTGAATTTAAGGTAAGTCTGTGAAAATGTCTCCGTGGTTTACTCTGTGAAGGTTGGACTGGTTCTGATGAAATGATCAGATACTTGGGTATTTATACAGTTTCAGCGTTCTGTACCAGAACCACCGTCTTTGGGCACAATTCAAACGTCGCTTTCTCTGTTTTCATTCAAATGTTCTGATAACCAGTGTTGCCATGTAACTAAGTACATTTATTCAAGTACTATACTGAAGTAGCTACACTTTGAAGGTAGCCTACCTAACGTTACTTGTAGACTGAGTATTTCCATTTTATCCTACTTTATAGGCGACATCTGTTCATTTATGTCTGTTTTTTATAATGTGTTACCCACACACGCTTACAAACATTATTTCTGTTAATATTTTTTAGTAGGTTAAAGGCTATTGTTATGTTTCCTCTCAAAAACACAATGAACACAATCATGCACTGTACACTTTACATTTCCTCCCCCTCAGTCATTCCCCCATCCAGTTACTATTTCCAAATTCCCTCAAACCAAGGCAGGAATTATGATATGCTACATCTTATTGCCCAATTGTACATATTCGTATTCGCATATAGTTTTGATTTTTAAAAATTCTCTCTGAACCCCAGACCCCACAGCAGATTTGGTCACTAAATCCCTCGAACACTGAAGAATTTGGTGGATGAGGTGACATACATTTCATCAGGATTCTCCTACCTGTCGAAAGGGTTAAGAAAGCAACTGTTTTTGTTTAAGCCTTTATTTAAAGTTTGATCTTTGTCACCCTGAGCACCACAGATGCACCTCCAGGCACTGGGTTGAAGATTTAGATTAAAGGACTCTGATAAGACTTTGAATATTGTATAGGCCCTACCAGTAATATGTCAGTGATGGGCAGAACCAATACGTGTGTAATATCTGCTGAACTGTGACATCTGTTGCAGCTATCCACTTCATCTGAGTACATTTCTAAAAGACCTTTTGGTGAACTATATTAAATATTTATATATATATATTTAATATATCATACAACAAATTCAGCTTGAACCTTACAGTCCTTACAGAGCCTTACCAGTCTAGTTTCCACTGAGCTAAATAGCAGAACTGTATAAAATCAGATGCACATCTGTTAACCTTATGTATTTATTTTTAAATCAATTTGATTTATTGACTTCCTTGTGGTCACTGACTGTGCACTGACTTTTCTTTGATATTAAAACATTTGACACAAGAAAATTAATAATGCTTACCAGAACGCCATTGATTGAGCTGATGCTGATGAAATGAAAAAAAAAACAAATCAAAGGTCTGAAAATATGTAACTATGTCCCTCACATGCAGGTGGGATCCTTTGTTGGCCACTGTTTTAGTAAAGCATCCCTTCTGGCTGTAAGGGGCAGCAGGGGCAGACAGTGGAGCTGCAGGTGTCTTCCAGAAATTGCAAATGAAATGTGGGTCTGGGATTTACTGACCAGTGGGTGCTGTAGGTGCAGGTTCAGGCCCTCAGCAGTCTGCCAGAACCTGAAGGTGGAGGAGGCTGCATAAACACTATTGACTGTGATGCTGCCCATGTGGAAAAGATATAGATAAATCTTAAAAAGAAAGTTTGTATCCCTTTTGTCTGAAACTTGTATGTAATGCATACGGCAGTGAAACCAGATATAAGATCCTTATTAAATTTGTACAAAATGAAACTTGTGTGATTTGGGTACTTAAAAGAACATTATATGACAGTAATTCCACATACAATATCCTTAGTAGAAAAATGTAATATCAAACTTATATGAGTTGGACAATAATCAGTGAAACTAAACTCTTGTAAGTATGATAGAAAACACTTACAAGATTTACTTGTGGTGCCACAAACATGAAACAACATAATCTGATAATAAAATTGAAGGGAAAAGCATATGAGTTGACTGAAAGCAGGTTTTCAACATGTAATGACAAAGGACTGTTAAAATGTTGCTAAGTTTAGCATTTTTGCTAAACCAGGCATCATATTCTTCTCTCTAAACTAATTAATTTTCCTTAAATTATTACAAGGGTAATATTGTTTAACATTTTAGGAGCAATTATATCCAATAAGTTAGGAAAAATGATTAAATCAACACAGCAAATATTCAAAATCCCTGTCGAATGTATTCAGTGTAACGCAGAAATTGAAAAAGACTATTCATCCCATTCTTGTAGAAATAGTTATATATATATATATACTGTAGATGCAACTCTCAAGAGGTGGCAGGGACCCAACTCTCCAGCACTGGCATCACAATCAATGCCAAGATCACAGAGCTCCATGCCAAAAGTAAAGCATCCCCTTAAATTGAGCTTTGTTGCTGTTTGTTGTGTAATTTCAGTACTCAGATTGTTGAAAACAAACACACTGTTCCATGTGAAATGATTATTGTTCAGCAGTGGTAAATATTAGTCAATATAAGTGACTATGCCTAATTTGTTTTGCGAATAAAGTTCGTTGAATTCAAAATTTGCCTAACAGCCATTTTTTCAGTATTACAGGTATTGAAAGACAACATTTATAGACTGCATTTATGTAATTTGAATGGTAGAAAGTAGTTGTTCTGGGAGCTGACCAAGCAGTTAGTGCATTGCTAGTTTGTTACACAGTTTGATCCAATTGCAGTAGTAAAGGGACAAATTAAGTCTTGTCACTTTCATATGTGAGTCATGTGTTTCTTATGACAGAAACTTATATGAAACTGACTGTATAGATTTGTATATATAAAGTATGTATTTTTTATAATCTTATTTCAAATTTCATAGGCTGACATTTAAAAATTCTTATAGAAAAAACATAAAGAAAACATAGTTTATCACGACATTATATCCCTTAACATACAAAAAAACTAAATGTAATGGTACATATTCATATATGTTTATATAGCCTACTGGTTTTTATTAAATGACATATAATGAGCTTATATAAAGCATATAAATAAAGCATAATTCCCCTGCAAAATATATTGACTTTACATGGCCACTTTCAAGAGTAAATCATATAAGCCTCATATGATGCACAATACATAAAACGTAAACTGAAGGTGATGGAACTTCTTAGAAGTTTTTTCTATTTCTTTTCCATATGGCTGATCTTCCAGAAGGAGCTCTTCTTCCTCCCACTCGTCTGATCTCTGGGTGGATCAGGCTGGTGTACAGCAGTATGAGATATTTGTAGTGTCTCAGTGTCTGGCCATAAATGTGCAGTTAATCTGATGTTTGAATGCATGTTAGAAATGATCAGGCCTCATTGAGTGAGAACTTGGATGTTATATCTGTGTAACGCAACCTTTGTGGTTTTCTCCAGGCTCTGTCGGATTTCACAGACTTCCAGAGGCACCAGGAGCTGATGAAGGGCCAGGAGGATAATCCCTTTTATAAGAGCTGTGTACCAGCGATGCTTATTTCTCCTCTCCATGCAGAGACTCCACCTGAGAATTTAGTGTCTTACATTTCCAACCATGCTCCCTTAAAAGTCGGCCACTTATCTTGTTCTAGTACTTTGTACTTGTAAGCCACTTTTGCTCAGTAAAGTCCGTCAGTCTCTGCAGTCATTAGATCAGTCATTTGACTCCACAAGAATTAGCATAAAACAGATACATCCATATCTGTGATCCTGGTGAATTGTGTAACTTTGAAAGCTGTTTTCTTTTCACACTTTTCTAAATCATTATTGTTTTTATTTCAGTTTGCTAGCAGACATCTATACTCAGTTACTCTCTGAAATGTCACCCTTTATGAAGGGTTTATATGAATTATTTGCTTGTGTGTCTCTTAATTTCTAATAAGTCATCATGTCTGCAGTTAGAAATGTTAGTATGTTGATGAAGGATTGGCATACCAAAATATAGTATTATCAATGTCTTATGAATTATCTATAAGGAAAAAGTAAATGACCTTTTTACCAATACTAAAGCCATTAATTAATGTTTGAAACCCCTTTACAAATGCTGAGTCATTAGAAAGTGGGACCAAAAAATTAAGTCTGTAGGAAGTCTGTATCAAATTTAAAGAAATTTCCATCAAGTTCGTCTTGAGATGTCTTGTTCACTAGAATTCACAATGTGACCTTTGACCTCTGATCACCAAAATCTCATCAGTTCATTGCTGAGTCTAAGTACAAGATTTGGAGAAATTGCATCAAGGCATTTTTTAGAATGGGACATGAATGGACGGACGACTTGGAAACATAATGCCTCCAGCTATAGCTATCGTCAGCACAGAGGCATAAAGATAGTGACATTTAATTTGGAGATGCCTCCAGATGTTGTCACTCAACCTCTGAACCTGTATGAGTATTATGTGATGTGCAGACTGAAAAGATTAACATAGCAACATACTGTAGCCTTTATGCTCTGTGGATCCCAATAGAGGATCACTCCTGATTGGGTTAAATCTCTCCTAACATGAAATACATTTAGCCTACAGGGACATAGACTCACAAGTCAGTCTTTAGACGCTTTGCTTAACTAAAGACTGATGACTTTCTCCCTGATTTTGTGTTTAGATGGGCGAATACAATTTCAGAGTTTAAAAAACTCCCTACGTTGCAGAACCAATAGTAAATCTGCAGGGCAGTCCTTCGGTGGCTCGCTGAACTCTAGTGCTTGAAAACAGAGTCCCACTAGAAACACGTGTAGCGGTACAAAATGGCTCAGCCGTACTCGCAGAAAACGCCGTCAAAGTTAGTGGATGTTTGTCGCGTTTGCGGCAACACATTCTCGCCAACTAAAAGAAACAAACATAATCTTTTACAAGGCCATGATTCATTAACTATAGACTATAGAGGGGATCAAGACTATAGACTTGATTGTCAAAGTCAGACTATAGACTATAGAGGACAAGGCGATTCCCTCTATAGTCTATAGTCTGGGTAGAAAACCAGCAGAGCTATATATATAACTTATATATGTATATATATATCACATTTTTCACATCACTGTATCACCGTTTAGACTAATCCGATGTTTGTAAAGTCTAAACACAATGATTGAACAAACATTACTATTTCTGTGTGCACGTTTAGCTGGGCTAACCGTTAGCCGTTAGCCCTGTTAGCCGTTAGCGGTGTCTGTAATAGATAACTCGTTAAACGGTCCGTGAAAAAAAAATCTTTTCCAGCGGATATCTTAGTTACAACATGATTGAGCTAGCAAAGCAGTTTTGTGTTGCTATGTGTGGTATTTATTCAGTTTTGGGAAATCACGATGTCTAGAAAGCATCAGTGGCTGCAGCTGACAGGGACAGCTAACACTAGCAGCAAAGCTAACATCAGGACATCATCTGTTAAAAGCCTCCCGTTTTCGGATATGACATGAAACTACTCCAGTTAGCTCAATCACGTTGTAACTAAGACATCCGCTGGAAAAAAAATATTTTCTTCACGGATGAGCACACAAAATCTCTCGGTATCAGTTTTCAAGCTCTCTGTGTGTTTGTTTCCTTGCGGACGAGAAAAGGGGGAGCGCACATTTCCGAGAAGGCGTGTTCTTTTCAAAAACGCAAGAGGCGTTGCTTTGTTGCCGGCCGTTTTTGCTGGTGTGTTAAACACACTTTAGAAAGGAGTGTCCCCAGACTATCAGAAGGCGGAGATCTCTGATTGTCTGGTGGCCAGACTAGCTGCTGTTAGCCTTTAGCGAGTCTGCTGGCGCTAGCTAGAAGCCAGTGCTCAGCTCTCGGTGTGTCTGTGTGGAGAAACTCCGTGGGTTTCATCAATAACTGCTTCTAGGAGCAAGGTGATAATCCTCTAAGTGTATTTCTTTGTAATTCAATCTACAGTCAAAGTTAATTAAGTTACTTTGTTCTTACTGGTTTACTTGTTCATTTAGAAACCCTGTGGATTTACTGGGCATTAGCGCCATTTTGTGTCTGTGCCTCGCCGAACACAGAGATTGGTGAGCATGATTATTACTTTTCAAAGAGGGATTTCATTGTATTTGGCACTGAAATGAGTTCATGATTGTATTGTAAACATATTTCATGTATAGCTGCTAAGATTTATTGACAAGTTTTAAAGTATTTTCAATTTTTTTTGCGCTTGTGTAAAATATTGTAATATAAAATTAAAATGTTCAAGTTCATACCAGGCACTGTTAAAGGGCATATGAAAAAAAACTGTGACAGGTATGTGCAGTATTGTACATATGAGGGGGGGTGAGAGTGAGAGACATCCCTCAATTGGGACCCACGGTACAATACCAGTGAAAGTATCACGGTTCTGAGTAGTATCAGGATACCACAGAGAAAAATGAGGCAGATGTGCCTTTTGTCATTTATAAAAAGATAAATCACTTTTCTATAATACATCAATGATATTTCAATGGAATAGATTACTTATTGACTTATTTGTACTTCAAAAACAGCATCAATAAGTGGTTAACATAGGGGGGATCAAAATAAAATAAATAAAAATCAACCAGCCACCCTCCTTCCCTAACTAGTCCCTTCATAAGTAACGAACAGTCCCTAAAGTTTCTCCTCTGATACGCCACATACTGTGTGCCGTCATGGCTCAGCTGTTCAGGTACTTTGGGCAGTCATGACAACAAGTTATTCACCTGGAGCCAAACTTCTTCGCGGTGGCTGTTATAATACGCCGCTGTATTTGACAGGAATACGTATTCCTGTCCGTGTCTGTGACCCCCATTCAACCCACAACCGGCGGGATTCGCCGTTACTGTTTATCGCCACACTGTCCGTCACCGCACACTGTTTGATTGCGTTATCAAAACATGCCGCTATTATTTGGCCTTGCTTTTCACTTATTCCACCGAATACCGAATGTGTGTTTTTTTGCAATATTCGGCCGAATATATTTGGTGCGTCCCTAAATAGGAGCCTTCCCCCACTTCCCACTCACCTGCTCTCCTCACTATACTGGCTGCTGCACTGTTCAAGTGCACAGATGTCTCAGAGTGGTGGTGCATTTGCAAAAATGTTTTGAAGGAGCAGCAGCGGCGGCAATAATTTAGCAGCAGCGACACGCCGCTGCTAAATGAATGTAGAAACACTGCATTATTGTTGTAGTAGGGAGGCAAAGAAGGAAAACAGCACCTGAAACATTTTCCTGTCTATTTTATGTATGATTGACCTGTGCTGTCATGCCCAACAAAATCAACATATCTGTAATTTTGATAATCAGGGTTTGTCACCCTTATAGTTTATAGTAATTGCAAGCAATAGCATTGGTTTCTTTGAAATCTGAACAATGTCACAATAATACACCTATGTTCCATCATCACAGGGACTCCTCAGCAAACCAGACAGCTCATTCGGTACAGAGCAGATAATGAGCAGCGTTTTCAAAGATCCAGAAGTGCTGCCAAACCACTTTTGGGAGTGAGTCATTTGTTTTAAAGTTGCTTGATCGCATACGAACATCTGTGTTTTGTCATTGTTGTGACTATTAATTTACTATTCATTACCATTCATATTTGTTATGATACAGGACATTGATCAAAGAACTTGGTCTGGAGGGAACAATCACCCCACAGCAGGTTTCCAAAAAGTGGGAAAATTTAAAGAAAAAATACAAGGTAATCAGAGAAATTTGTTTCTAGCTTACAGAGTTGCATGACAGTTCATGTTTCCGTGTATTCTTTAACCTATCACAATTACTGAAGGTCTACTGTAAAAAATAAAAAGTCTTACAGCATCATTTGTAATTCTTCTCATTATTTGTAATATTGAGTTTTCACCATGTGTGGATGTGTGTGTTTATTGCAGGAGCTCAAAACCCCCAAAACAGGCTCAGGAACTGATGGTGGGGAAGTAACAGCTGCCACCTGGCAGTTCTATGGGGACATGCATGAGGTGTTGGGTGCCAGGCCTTCAATGGACCCTCCTGTTGTGGTCGCATCTTATGGTCCTGATGCTGATCCCACAGCAATTGTTGCCGTAAGGTTTTTAGATTAGCTACAATCTACAATCATGTTTACATAAATACATACATTCACATTGACATAAATAAAAGAAATATATTGTGAACGTAGTTATTATATATTATATGCAACAAATAGCCATGTCACCCAGTTCCGGCAAATAATTTCTGTTCTCTTCTTTTAGGAGATCGTCAAGCCCACAATTTGTGCCACAGAGCCCAGCCCATCCACCTCAGGCACATCTTCTGAGGCACCCTGTACCTCAGCCTCCCATGGCTACCCCAAGCTCCCAAGCCCTACAACCCCTTCTCCTAAAAAGAAGAAGAGGAAGACAAATCCCATAGTGGATTTCCTTATGGCAGAAAGTGAAAAGGAGCAGAAACGCCGTGAGGAGAGCGAGGCAAAAACGGAGAGATTCCTGAACCTGTTTGAGCACCTTATCGACAAGATCCCAGATAATTAAGTTCACGTTGTCATGGCTGTTATGTGCAATATGTTCATAACAGATCCTGTTTTTGTGATGGTTGATTTGTTCATATGTTGACTGCACTATTAATACATATTTTTATACTGTTCAGAATATTTACTTTAATACTGTACATAATTAGTTTTACACCATTCATATTTATTTTTATACTGTTTATAGTATTTACTTCTTTACTATATTATATTTATGTTAATGTTGACGTCAATGGCATAATAAAATGCAATTTTTGTTTCTAACAGAACGTGAGCATGAATAACACTTTTTCTTATGTATTCATAACACTTTTCCACCTGGCTAGTAGTGACATTCCTGAGACTGACAACCATACAGTAAAATTCCTGAGACAGATAGTTAAATATGAAAAGATTTATTACACAAAAAGTAAAGTGTTATTTCAGTAAACAAACTCAGAAATCCTCTGTGTGCATCCAAGCACAATTGTAACACAGCAAATGGTTTTAAACATTCAACAACAAGTTTCCAAAAAAAGTTAAAGAACAAACTATATACATTTATGGGGCTTGCACATGGCCTGAGGCCAAGGCAGCCAGTCCATCCCTTGTAGCATTCCCAGAGCTCTCCTTATCTGCTAGGGGCTCATGGGGAGGTTGGGGGTTAAGGATGTCCTGGTCAACATCTGCATCTGGCTCCAGCATGTCCCCATTATCCAGACACACATTGTGTAGGAAGGCACATGACGCAACAACCAGAGGTGCAAATGTGGGTTTAACCTCCACAGCTCTGAACAGTGTGTGAGGAGCCTTGGGTACCAGGACTGTGTGCACATGAAGAGGCCTCATCACAGCTGGTTGTGATGACCACAAAGTCTGCATCGGTGCTGTCTGCATTCACGTGACACAAGGCTTCTTGGCCTACTGTGTGCCCTCATCACGTTGAGATGCAGAAGCTGCAACGACACAAACAAACCAACTAATCAATCTTCTGTATCTTCAAAAAACTTAAAATTTTGAAAACAAGTTTCTGCTGATTGAATATGCACAAGGAACATTTAAATACTGATATTAAATCAAACAAAATTGTATTTGATAGGGTCACAGATTCTATTGTAATTCTGTCAAGTGTTTCATTAACTTCTTTAAAAATAACTGACATTAACAGTTGATGATGTAATGTAGTCAAATATAATCCAGTTGTCACATGTCACCGCTGACATAAAAACACACTGTCACAGTAAAGGTCTTACCTTCAGTCCTGGTGGGAGCCTGGTGGGAGCCTGGTGGGAGCCTGGTGGGAGCCTTGCTCCTCTATCTCTTCCTCTTTTTGCCCTACACAAAAACAAACACATTAGTCTTTCCATCTGATACCTGCTGATAAAAAACTGTATTTCATCACTTCTGTTCAGTGTGTATTGATGTATGAGTTGTGTGCGAGCAGGTTGGACTTACAATGTTGTCACTGCGGGACCATTCTGGGTGTCTCTGGGCGTGGAGCACTCTCTCCGTCTCGGCCTGACGGAAATATCTGGCCTGCTCCTCTTTGGTCGGTGCAGCAGGTGAGGCCAGCGACATGGAGGCTGTTTCTGGGGAAACCAGCGTGAAGGCAGGGCTGACCTCACACAGCTGTGGCAGGTGATGCACAGGCACATGTACAGTCGCTGCAGTCTGTGTGTTTGGCTGCTGCACCTGGACTGTCTGTGTGTGAGGAGCCTCGGGTACCAGGACTGTGTGCACATGAAGAGGCCTCATCACAGCTGGTTGTGATGACCACAAAGTCTGCATCGGTGCTGTCTGCATTCACGTGACACAAGGCTTCTTGGCCTACTGTGTGCCCTCATCACGTTGAGATGCAGAAGCTGCAACGACACAAACAAACCAACTAATCAATCTTCTGTATCTTCAAAAAAACTTAAAATTTTGAAAACAAGTTTCTGCTGATTGAATATGCACAAGGAACATTTAAATACTGATATTAAATCAAACAAAATTGTATTTGATAGGGTCACAAATTCTATTGTAATTCTGTCAAGTGTTTCATTAACTTCTTTAAAAATAACTGACATTAACAGTTCATGATGTAATGTAGTCAAATATAATCCAGTGTTGTCACATGTCACCGTTGACATAAAAACACACTGTCACAGTAAAGGTCTTACCTTCAGTCCTGGTGTGGAGCCTGGTGGGAGCCTGGTGGAGCCTTGCTCCTCTATCTCTTCCTCTTTTTGCCCTACACAAAAACAAACACATTAGTCTTTCCATCTGATACCTGCTGATAAAAAACTGTATTTCATCACTTCTATTCAGTGTGTATTGATGTATGAGTTGTGTGCGAGCAGGTTAGACTTACAATGTTGTCACTGCGGGACCATTCTGGGTGTCTCTGGGTGTGGAGCACTCTCTCCGTCTCGGCCTGACGGAAATATCTGGCCTGCTCCTCTTTGGTCGGTGCAGCAGGTGAGGCCAGCGACATGGAGGCTGTTTCTGGGGAAACCAGCGTGAAGGCAGGGCTGACCTCACACAGCTGTGGCAGGTGATGCACAGGCACATGTACAGTCGCTGCAGTCTGTGTGTTTAGCTTCTGCACCTGGACTGTCTGTATGTGAGGAGCCTCACATACCAGGACTGTGTGCACATGAAGAGGCCTCATCACAGCTGGTTGTGATGACCACAAAGTCTGCATCGGTGCTGTCTGCATTCACGTGACACAAGGCTTCTTGGCCTACTGTGTGCCCTCATCACGTTGAGATGCAGAAGCTGCAACGACACAAACAAACTAACCAATCAATCTTCTGTATCTTCAAAAAAACTTAAAATTGTGAAAACAAGTTTCTGCTGATTGAATCTGCACAAGGAACATTTAAATACTGATATTAAATCAAACAAAATTTTATTTGATAGGGTCACAAATTCTATTGTAATTCTATCAAGTGTTTCATTAACTTCTTCAAAAATAACTGACATTAACAGTTCATGATGTAATGTAGTCAAATATAATCCAGTGTTGTCACATGTCACCGTTGACATAAAAACACACTGTCACAGTAAAGGTCTTACCTTCAGTCCTGGTGGGAGCCTGGTGGGAGCCTGGTGGGAGCCTGGTGGGAGCCTTGCTCCTCTATCTCTTCCTCTTTTTGCCCTACACAAAAACAAACACATTAGTCTTTCCATCTGATATCTGCTGATAAAAAACTGTGTTTCATCACTTCTATTCAGTGTGTATTGATGTATGAGTTGTGTGCGAGCAGGTTGGACTTCCAAAGTTGTCACTGGGGGTCCATTCTGGGTGTCTCTGGGCGTGGAGCACTTTCTCCGTCTCAGCCTGACGGAAATATCTGGCTTGCTCCTCTTTGGTCGGTGCAGCAGGTGAGGCCAGCGACATGGAGGCTGTTTCTGGGGAAACCAGCGTGAAGGCAGGGCTGACCTCACACAGCTGTGGCAGGTGATGCACAGGCACATGTACAGTCGCTGCAGTCTGTGTGTTTGGCTGCTGCACCTGGACTGTCTGTGTGTGAGAGCCTCGGTACCAGGACTGTGTGCACATGAAGAGGCCTCATCACAGCTGGTTGTGATGACCACAAAGTCTGCATCGGTGCTGTCTGCATTCACGTGACACAAGGCTTCTTGGCCTACTGTGTGCCCTCATCACGTTGAGATGCAGAAGCTGCAACGACACAAACAAACCAACTAATCAATCTTCTGTATCTTCAAAAAAACTTAAAATTTTGAAAACAAGTTTCTGCTGATTGAATCTGCACAAGGAACATTTAAATACTGATATTAAGTCAAACAAAATTGTATTTGATAGGGTCACAAATTCTATTGTAATTCTGTCAAGTGTTTCATTAACTTCTTTAAAAATAATTGACATTAACAGTTGATGATGTAATGTAGTCAAATATAATCCAGTTGTCACATGTCACCGTTCACATAAAAACACACTGTCACAGTAAAGGTCTTAACTTTAGTCCTGGTGGGAGCCTGGTGGGAGCCTGGTGGGAGCCTGGTGGGAGCCTTGCTCCTCTATCTCTTCCTCTTTTTGCCCTACACAAAAACAAACACATTAGACTTTCCATCTCATATCAGCTGATAAAAAAACTGTGTTTCATCACTTCTATTCAGTGTGTATTGATGTATGAGTTGTGTGCGAGCAGGTTGGACTTACAATGTTGTCACTGCGGGACCATTCTGGGTGTCTCTGGGCGTGGAGCACTCTCTCCATCTCGGCCTGACGGAAATATTTGGCCTGCTCCTCTTTGGTCAGTGAGTTCCACTGCGGACATACGTCAGCACACTCTTAGCACACGCACACACTAACACACAACTACGGTCTAGCTAGTGCACGTACACAAATGCTAGCATAAAAGCATACAAACAGATACAACGCTCAAAATCCTTTAATGTTCGGTTTCTTCTCTGATTATGAGATAGTAAATGAAAAGCACAAATCACCGTAAAGTTGACAAGATTTAAAGTTACACTGAGTGTCTCAAACATACAGAGCGAACACACTTACAATCTGTCCCAGGACTGTGTTTATGGCCGCACTTCCTCTGCCTTGAAGCTCAGCGCCAACATTTGCTCTGTGCTCTTTCAGGAAGAGCATGAAGGCATTCAGAGGCTTCTTCACGTATGGCCCCTCGTTTGACTGCTCTTTCTCGCGCTTTCTTTTTCTACAGGAAAAACAGAGTAAGAGGTCATGTTACTGATGTTACTTTAGAGAGAAACATTAAGATAAGCAGAATAATACAAACATTAATCCTGTCTGTGCTGTGTTGTTAATTTAAACTCATAAAGAGACCAATAATAATAATAATATTCATGTAGGCATTTTGGTGGACGCATTAAAGACATCTGAAATCAAACTACAGCTGATAGATATTAAATATAAGATGACTGTGATCTGTTCATGAGTCTGGCGTATTTATAGCCTGTGGGGAGAAAACTTACTTTGAACTGGAAGTGTTCAGTGGAGGAACAGCAGGAACGGGAAGAGCAAAATGTCCGTCTGGCACCTTGTACAACACCCCTCCATTCCTACACAGATAAAGAGAGACAGATGAGCACATTAGATAACAGACAGAGTGTATGTGACAACACAAACAGAAGCTCAGTAACTGTGTACACTTGTGTTTGTTTGTTCTATTTATGTGTGTGGTACTTACAGCACTCCAACGAAGCGCAGGCTCTGGCTGTCAGGGAGTCTAGGCGCTGGCACACTGTTGTACTGGAGAGTCAAACACACACACACAGTGCAGGTGATGAGACAAGCTGCAATAATGTCATCTGACCACCAGGTGTCAGGATTTACACTGCATTTAAATTATAAAAACTGTGAAGAATTCTGTGAAGCAAAATCATATCTAAAGAACCTACACCACATAGTTGCTGTTGAGGGTCACAGGGGTCAGAAGTGTATATTCGTGGTTAGGTCAGGTGACCACATTTCAAAACACAAGGGCCTATTTAATGCTTTTATGCAAAACCATATCTTTGAGGCACTGAGAGGGAGTGGGAAACATACAGTAGGGAAGTAAAATTCTGCAGCATGCTACAAGTGAACCTCATTCACAGTCACACTGTGTGCGGTTAACCAGGGTCTGCTGTCAGGACATCATCAACAAGACACTGATACGGCAATTGATAATAATCCAGCATTGATAATATCCTTCTGCTACAAGGATGCTACTAAACCTGCTACAACCAAACAGTGAAGATGTTCAGAGTGTGTGTGGTTAACCAGGTGTCTTACTGAGTGTGCAGTAGCAGTAGCAGGCTGACAGATAACTGGTGCTGTCTGTGGCAGGGGACCAGCTACTACAGGCTGACTGACAACTGCCACGGCTGGGATGTTACCAAAAGGGCAATGATATGGCAGGTACTGTGGAGAGAGCCATAAAACACACACTCAATATAGCATTTCACAAACCAACAGTCAAAACATAATACTGGAAATCTGCTTTATCAGACTGTCCAATGAAAATCATATCGAGCACCACAGGAACATGTTACTGTGAGACTAGAGAGATTCTGTTTGCTTGTGTGTATCATCCTTGAGTATTCAAATCCTCATAAACTCACTCGCATGATAATGAGGAGACTGTATTAGCGATTAACATAATCAAGGATGGGAAAGTCACCATCACCATGTGGGTCATCTACATAAAACTTGTCTGGTTTCTTGCTTATAGAAAGAAACATTCAAATTTGCCTTTTTTCTTTCCTTGTTTTGGCATGAAGCATCAACTATTGACAAGTATCCATATCAATATTGATCTGATCCTAATGAGTCCTGTCCCTGACCTCTACTTAGTATCTTACCTGTCCCTGGCTATATGCACCGGCCTGACCATGCAGGTGGACTGGCTGCATGATCCCCACTGAGGCAAAGGTCCAGCGTACATTGTGGGAGCAGCCGTCCAAGAACTCTGCTGCTCAACCGTGCAGGAATTGCTCCCAGGGGCGTACAGTCACTGTGTCCTATACGATGCCTCTCTGCCAGCTGAGGCTGGGTGATGTTTTCGAGCCCAGCGTAGACAGGAGGAGGAAGTGAAGGTGGAGGAGACGGAGGGTTGGGAGCATTGGCCCTGGCAAAGATGTTGTTTGCCGTCTCCATCAGAGTGGACATTGGCTCTCTCCTCTCCATCTCCTCAATGACTTGCTCCAACTCTCCAATAACATCCACTTTGGTAGTGGAGATGTTTTGTGGAGGAGGAGAAGCAGCAGGGTGACCAACTGCTGCTGTGGTTGGGACGCCATTTACAGGCTGCAGATTTGGCAGGTGCTGTGGGGAAAGAGGAAGAGTTGATAAACACAGTCAATATACCATTTCATAAACAAACACTCATCTTTAAATGCACGTAACAGCACAGTCTTTACTGTGAATGGACACAGAACACATAACAACACAATACATCAGACTGTCCAGTGAAAATCAAACAGAGCACCACAGGAACATATTACTGTGAGTGTAGAGATTATGTTTGCTTATGTCTATCATCCTTGAGTATTCAAATCTTTACCAAATCTGCTCCCAGGGTGATGAAATCCCCATATTCTTCACCCTGTCTTTCAGCTGACTGAAGCTGGGTGTTGATTCCCAGCCCAGCAAAGACAGGGGGAGGGGATGAAGGTGGAGAAGGTGGAGGGTTGGGTTCGTTGACCCTGGTGAGTGTTTGGTCCACGGTCGCCATCAGAGTGGAATGTTGCTCTCCCTTCTCCATCTCCTCGATGATACGCTGCAGCTCTCTTATGACATCCATTTTGGATGCAGGGAGGTTTGGCGTGACGCCTCTCCTCAGCTTGTCACTGGACCTCGTTGATGGTCACAGGACTCCTGACACACTATTACAGAAAGCTGGTTCGGAGACAAAGAGGAGAAACATTACATATTATAGCCTGTATCGTATTATACTCTTTCAGAGATTTGTTTTATGTTTTAGTTCACTACATTAATGTGACAGTTTCTTTACAAATATGGATTTTACACACAAAATATATGATCTGTTAGGAAAGATTTAACTACTAACCAACATATAAAGTTCTTATGACTTCACCTGGTGCAACTACATCATTAAACTGCTCATTACATGCAAATGCATCAGTAGCTATGTTTCCATCCAAAAGTGGTTTGAATAATTGGGAAATGCACATTAAAAGAAATACAAATCCTGTGTGTTTCCATTAAATATACGGACTTTGGTGAAAACTACGAACTCATTTTCCACAGAACTGGAAACAAAACAAGTCTCGCATTCTTCTTCTTCTACATTTTCTGGCGGTTGGCAACCAGCTTGTAAATGCATTACCGCCTTCGACCTGGAGTGTGTATCACCATGGAGGGAAGTGCGCTATGTCGAACTTGAACATAACTGTTTCCATCCCCCATTTTGCGAATCAATGTTTTTTTTCGAATCAACCAAAACACAGCTAAAGCGAACGTATTTTAGTTTGTGCGAATCAGGGGATTTTAATTCGAGTTTTGGCGTTTCCATCATAATTTTCCTATTTGATATTTTTAGATGCGCATCTAAACAGACTGATGGAAACATGGCTAATAATACTCCAATATTTTAATGTAGCCTAAACAATACAATGACTCCTCTGTATTTCAATTCAGTAAGATCTGAAGGCAGCTGTAGCATTGGTATTTACAAACAATTTCAGTGGAACATCTGAATACAAGTGGTGTACATTTATTCAAATGTTACTGGAGGATTTCCATGTTTGCGCTACACTGGCTTATATTTTAATTTCAGAACATTTCAGAGGTAACTTAAATGTTGTTTCCCCCCAGACCCCCCTGAAGGGTCACGGAGGCTGGCCATAGAAAATGGCGCCCTAATGCTGATTACGGCCCTGAGCTAAGGGATAACGTTACGTTTCTGTCGTGAGTAAAAACAACATTTTTAGCTAACGTTAGCTGTGTGTGTTAGCTAAAAGTTAAAAAAAATATCCCAGTTAGCCTTAACTTTGCGCACCCAATCTGTTACTGCAAGTTGACGTTAGTTAACGTTAGCTAAAACATAACGTTACTGTAACATTAGTCTACCAACTCACCTGTTGGCCGCTGCGTCACTGACGGTGCAGGTCGCTGGCTTGACTTTAAAATGGTATCGACAGTTGAATTTAAGGTAAGTCTGTGAAAATGTCTCCGTGGTTTACTCTGTGAAGGTCGGACTGGTTCTGATGAAATGATCAGATACTTGGGTTTCAGCGTTCTGTACCAGAACCACCGTCTTTGGGGACAATTCAAACGTCGCTTTCTCTGTTTTCATTCAAATGTTCTGATAACCAGTGTTGCCATGTAACTAAGTACATTTACTCAAGTACTATACTTAAGTAGCTACACTTTGAAGGTAGCCTACCTAACGTTACTTGTAGACTGAGTATTTCCATTTTATCCTACTTTATAGGCGACATCTGTTCATTTATGTCTGTTTTTTATAATGTGTTACTCACGGATTATTTCCTTTAGACAAACTAATTAGCCTAGTCAGTGTTTGATTAACAACAAGGAGGCTTACAAACATTATTTCTGTTAATATTTTTTAGTAGGTTAAAGGCTATTGTTATGTTTCCTCTCAAAAACACAATGAACACAATCATGCACTGTACACTTTACATTTCCTCCCCCTCAGTCATTCCCCCATCCAGTTACTATTTCCAAATTCCCTCAAACCAAGGCAGGAATTATGATATGCTACATCTTATTGTCCAATTGTACATATTCATATTCGCATATAGTTTTGATTTTTAAAAATTCTCTCTGAACCCCAGACCCCTCGGCAGATTTGGTCACTAAATCCCTCGAACACTGAAGAATTTGGTGGATGAGGTGACATACATTTCATCAGGATTCTCCTACCTGTCGAAAGGGTTGAGAAAGCAACTGTTTTTTTGTTTAAGCCTTTATTTAAAGTTTGATCTTTGTCACCCTGAGCACCACAGATGCACCTCCAGGCACTGGGTTGAAGATTTAGATTAAAGGACTCTGATAAGACTTTGAATATTGTATAGGCCCTACCAGTAATATGTCAGTGATGGGCAGAACCAAAATGTGTGTAAGATCTGCTGAACTGTGACATCTGTTGCAGCTATCCACTTCATCTGAGTACATTTCTAAAAGACCTTTTGGTGAACTATATTAAATATTTATATATATATATTTAATATATCATACAACAAATTCAGCTTGAACCTTACAGTCCTTACAGAGCCTTACCAGTCTAGTTTCCACTGAGCTAAATAGCAGAACTGTATAAAATCAGATGCACATCTGTTAACCTTATGTATTTATTTTTAAATCAATTTGATTTATTGACTTCCTTGTGGTCACTGACTGTGCACTGACTTTTCTTTGATATTAAAACATTTGACACAAGAAAATTAATAATGCTTACCAGAACGCCATTGATTGAGCTGATGCTGATGAAATGAAAAAAAAAACAAATCAAAGGTCTGAAAATATGTAACTATGTCCCTCACATGCAGGTGGGATCCTTTGTTGGCCACTGTTTTAGTAAAGCATCCCTTCTGGCTGTAAGGGGCAGCAGGGGCAGACAGTGGAGCTGCAGGTGTCTTCCAGAAATTGCAAATGAAATGTGGGTCTGGGATTTACTGACCAGCGGGTGCTGTAGGTGCAGGTTCAGGCCCTCAGCAGTCTGCCAGAACCTGAAGGTGGAGGAGGCTGCATAAACACTATTGACTGTGATGCTGCCCATGTGGAAAAGATATAGATAAATCTTAAAAAGAAAGTTTGTATCCCTTTTGTCTGAAACTTGTATGTAATGCATACAACAGTGAAACCAGATATAAGATCCTTATTAAATTTGTACAAAATGAAACTTGTGTGATTTGGGTACTTATAAGAACATTATATGACAGTAATTCCACATACAATATCCTTAGTAGAAAAATGTAATATCAAACTTATATGAGTTGGACAATAATCAGTGAAACTAAACTCTTGTAAGTATGATAGAAAACACTTACAAGATTTACTTGTGGTGCCACAAACATGAAACAACATAATCTGATAATAAAATTGAAGGGAAAAGCATATGAGTTGACTGAAAGCAGGTTTTCAACATGTAATGACAAAGGACTGTTAAAATGTTGCTAAGTAGAGCATGAGTAGGGAGTAGACGTGCCTTCCACAGCTCCTGCAGAAATCTATCAAATTTTTATATTTTGGACCTCGTAACTGTTCCAACTTCGTTGGAAGCGCATACTTAGTGACTTTAATAATCCTATGAAGAGATAAATGCCTCCCAAACCTGCCCAAGAGCGAAGAGAGAGAGCCAGAACTCGACGCAACTCGGACTCCACGGCTAGCGTTAGCTCAGAAACAGATGCTAAAGCTAATGCTAACAACATGGAAGCGCTAGCGAATGCAGTAACAGCCGTGCAAGCCTCTATCAACTCGTTTCGGGAGGAGAACCGGGCGTCTATTGCTTCTCTACATTCGATTCTGAGTGTGTATGGCCAATTACTGATATGGAGGACGGACTGAATGAGTTCGACAAGAGAATGAGCAGTGTGGAAGCTTCACAAACTTTGCTGGCTAAGGAGAACGGTGCTCTGAGGGAGAAGGTGGCATACCTGGAAAACTACACCAGGCGGCAGAATATTCGCATGGTGGGGATACCGGAAAATGTGGAGGGCCCGCGACCAACAGAATTCATCGCCAAACTACTCATTGAAGTGCTCGGGGAAGATAATTTTGAGAAACCGCCGTCGGTGGATAGAGCCCACAGAAGTTTGGCCCCAAAATCAGCAGATGGTGACAACAGACCGCGGCCATTCATTGTCAAGCTCCATCACTTTCAAACCAAAGAATTGATCCTACGCCTCGCCAGACAGAGGGGCCCACTCTCTTACAACGGATCAAAATTCCACATCTTTCCTGACTACAGCCCGGATGTCAACAAACGACGCGCAGCCTTCTCCGAGTCCAAAAAGAAGCTCCACGCCGCTAAGATTGACCCTGAGGAGGCGCTGACCTACGTGAATAACAGTATTACTGTTGCTGACGGATGCCCCGCTTTACATGTTACGGACAATGGTGATTAAGGTAATGAGCGGGTCAATGATACCAATAGACATTTAAAAGAGACGGTGATTTCATTAAAGATATGATTATTCTGTCATATTTTGTGACAGTATTTTTTACGTTTTATTTTATTATTTAATTAGTATTATTTATGTCGCTGTGAACGTTCTGTGTGTGAATGTGTGTTCACATCACATGCAACGCTACATATGTACAACCATCCTAAGTTTTTTTTTTTTTTTTTTTTTTTTATTATTATGATCACCACCGGTCTCATTACATTGGCTTTCTACAACCTATGGGTATCATGGTTTCAGTAATGTAAAATGATGTCACAGGTCATTTACCATACCGTTTGAGAGGTTCATCAATGGCTGAAAAAGGTATTCACCACTGCAGGTAGCATGCAAATGCAGGTTTGCCGTAGTTTGAAGTTGTTTGGGAGGGGCAGCCTTCTAAAGGCTTGTTCATGTGTTAAATGTAGTAGTTTAGATGTGGTATTTGTCTTATATACAGTTTGTGCATCTATTTGTCTTTGTTACCATCTAAATGGGGCAGACACAGGTTTTTTTGATTTGAGTACTTCTGATGACACAGGATAATTCACACCTAGTCCCAGGTAGAGATGACATGAAAATTATAAGCTGGAATGTGAAGGGTCTGAATCAGGCAATCAAGAGAAAAGGGTTCTCTCTCACTTACAATATCTTGGGGTTGGAATAGCTTTCCTACAGGAAACCCACCTTCAGAATCGAGACCAGTCCAAAATTCATAAAGATTGGGTGGGGCAAATGTTCCATTCACAATTTAACTGCAAAGGTAGAGGAGTAGCTATACTTATTCATAAAAAATTCCTTTCATTGTATCAGACACTGTCTTGGACCGAATGGCAGATATGTAATGGTTGTGGGAGAGCTGTTCCAACTCCGCTTAATATTGGTCAATATTTATGGCCCGAACTTTGATGATGATCATTTTTTTAAAAAGATGCTAAGCTCCATCCCTAATCTGGATAGTCATCACTTGATAATGTCTGGGGATTACAACATGGTGATGGATTCTATCTTGGATCGCTCCTCTCAGTCTGCACCAAGACCATCTAAATCTGTGCAAACAATTCAGTCATTCATAGATATACATAAACTTATAGATCCATGGAGATTTAAGCATCCCACCAGCAGAGAGTATTCATTTTACTCTAATGTACACAAGTCATTTTCCAGGATAGATTTTTTTTTGGTTGACCCTATTTGCTGAGTGTTATTACAGATTGTAAGTATGACCCAATTATTATTTCTGATCATGCCCCTGTGAGTATTAAGGTAACTCTTCCGACTCAGAGGACAAACGGACATGGCGGCTTGACACACTCCTGTTGGCTGATTCAGACTTTGTAAAGTTCATTTCAGAACAAATAGATTTTTCTGCAGGTAAACAGGACTGATGACATCTCAGCCTCAACGCTTTGGGAAACACTTAAAGCGTATCTCAGAGGGCAGATTATATCTCGCTCTGCTTATATTAGGAAAATGAAGCATAAGAACACTGTAGAGCTGTCTTTAGAAATTAAGGCTCTGGACGGACTCATGTCTGGTCCCCGACCCTGATTTGATTAGAAAAAGAGTAGGCTTACAAACTGAAATTGATCTCTTAACTACCACCCAAGCGGAGAGGCTCATCTTTAAATCCCGTAGTAGATTCTATGAAGAGGGGGATAAACCTTCCAAATTATTAGCTGACCAACTTCGTCAAAAAGCTGCGTCCCGTATTATTTTGCAAATTATGCTACCTGATGGCTCCTCAACAGAGGATCATCAAGCTATTAATAACTGCTTAAAAGAGGTCTATTCTAAACTATATTCTTCTGAGTCAACATCAGGTCACAACCAATTTGACGCCTTTTTTTCCTAATCTGAACATTCCGACAATTGACTCTGGCTTTAAAGAACGATTGGAACAAACTCTGACGCTGGAGGAAATCAACAATGCAATAATGTCTCTTCAGAGTGGAAAAGCCCCTGGCCCAGATGGGTTTCCAACCGATTTTTATAAAAAATTTAAAGATAAACTTGCCCCCCTTCTTCTTGCAGTTTATGCAGAAGCACTTGAGAACAACATTCTTCCACCTACGCTCCGTCAGACATCTATTACACTGTTATTAAAGAAGAATAAGGACCCTCGAGATTGCTCATCTTACAGACCAATCAGCTTGAATCAGCTTCATATCATTTCGGGGGGCCAGACTGGGTTTATCCAAGACAGACAGTCCTATTTTAACCTGAGACGATTGTTTAATATCATCTATACTAAATCTAACACTCCATCCCCAGAAGCAGTAATATCGCTTGATGCCGAAAAGGCGTTTGATCGGGTCGAGTGGGAGTATCTTTTTCATACACTTAGCAGGTTTGGTTTTGGCCCTAATTTTATTCAACTTGTTAAGCTCATTTACACTGATCCAACTGCCTCAGTTTATACCAACGGCATCTCATCTGAGTACTTTCCTCTTCACAGAGGGACAAAACAAGGGGATCCAGTGAGTCCGTTGCTTTTCATTATAGCTATAGAGCCACTTGCCATAGCTCTTAGATGCAATAATAGTATACAAGGTATTTCACGTGGTGGCCTAACTCACACTGTCTCGCTTTATGCAGCGATCTGTTATTATATGTCACCAACCCTGTCACATCTATCCCCGAAATCCTTCGAGTCTTGCAGGAATTTGGAAATATATCTGGATATAAATTAAATTTTACTAAAAGCGAATATTTCCCCATTAATAGTAATGCTAGAGAATATCCCAATCTGCCATTTAAGTTATCTGCTGAGTCCTTTACATATCTGGGTGTAAAAGTCACCAAATCCTATTACAGTCTATTTAAAAGTAACCTTACTCCTCTGTTAGAACAGTGCAAACAAGATATTAAAAGATGGTCTATTCTGCCACTATCTCTGATATTTAGAGTAAATTCTGTAAAAATGAATATTGTACCAAAGTTTCTGTATTTGTTTCAGGCGATACCTGTTTTCATACCAAAATCTTTTTTCAAGGCATTTAATCAAATGGTTTCTTCTTTTATATGGAATAATAAATCAGCTCGTATAAGAAAAGAATTTATGGAAAGACCAAAATGTGTAGGTGAGCTTTCACTTCCAAATTTGCGCACGTATTATTGGGCTGCGAATTTTAATGCCATCTCTCTGTGGTTAAAAGACTGGAAGGATAAGATCCCTGCATGGCTCCAGATTGAAAAGGTTACAAGCAGTCCACATTCACTCCCTGCCTTACTCTGTGCATCCCTACCATCGCTAGTTAATAATATTAAGGATAATATAGTTGTAACTCAATCACTACGCATTGTAAAGCAGTTCAAAAGATATCTGGGTATTCAGAGTATTTCGGTTCACTCACCAATAATACGTAATCATCTTTTTCAACCATCTTTAGTGGACAATGGCTTCAAAATTTGGTATGACAAGGGAATTCGTAGTATTGAAGATTTGTATGTTAATGATACTTTTGCTAGCTTTGAACAGTTATCCAGAAAATTCGGTCTGACCAGTAATCATTTTTTCGATACTTGCAAATTAGAGATTTTACTCGTAAAAAGTTTGCTAATTTCCCTACCCTTCCCTCTCCTTCCTGTTTGGATTCTCTATTAAGGGTCAATATGCTGAATAAGAGGAGAACATCATTTATCTATTCCCGTATCATGGATAGCTGCAACCTCTCCATTTCCCATATTCGAGAACAGTGGGAAAGTGATTTGGGGGTCCCACTGTCCGATGAAGAATGGGATATGGCTCTTACTAGAGTCCACTCTTCTTCCATATGCTCCAGACATGCTTTAATACAGTTTAAAGTGTTGCATCGGTTACACTTCTCGAAAGCTAAACTAGCAAGAATATTTCAGAATATAGATCCATCGTGCGATAGATGTAAACAGACCCCGGCTACCTCCTATCATATGTTCTGGTCTTGTCCGAAACTTGTCTCTTTTTGGTCATCCTTTTTTGAAGTCATCTCTAATGCGTATGGTTATAACATTTCACCTTCTCCCTTGGTTGCTGTTTTCGGTTGGTTCTCTGAACCGTCCGGATCTCCTCCCCCCGCTCATTTACAGAGGGTCATTGCTTTCTCCTCCTTGTTAGCTAGACGTTTGATTTTATTTAAATGGAAGGCTATTGCTCCTCCATCACACCACCACTGGATTAGGGATGTTATGCAGAATGTAAAGCTGGAAAAGATCAGATGTACCCTCAACGGTTCCATCCACAGATTCCACAAAACCTGGGACCCTCTAATAACTTATGTGAACAATTTACGTGGTCTGGAACTGGAACTCTGAGCTTTTATACCTGCCCTTGGATAAGGAATACTAGGTGCACTTGTTTTTTTTTGTTTGTTTGTTTGTTTTTTTTGTCTGTCAGTTGTCTTTTGATTTGATTTTGATCAGGTTGATTTTCAGTTTGGTCTGTCTTTGTTTTTGTCTCTTTTTGGGATTGTTTTTGCTATGGCTATTTGTAAAACAGAATATGATTGTTTTATAGGATATTTGGAAAATTACAAATAAAGTGTTCAAAAAAAAAAAAAAAAAAAATGTTGCTAAGTTTAGCATTTTTGCTAAACCAGGCATCATATTCTTCTCTCTAAACTAATTAATTTTCCTTAAATTATTACATGGGTAATATTGTTTAACATTTTAGGAGCAATTATATCCAATAAGTTAGGAAAAATGATTAAATCAACACAGCAAATATTCAAAATCCCTGTCGAATGTATTCAGTGTAACGCAGAAATTGAAAAAGACTATTCATCCCATTCTTGTAGAAATAGTTATATATATATACTGTAGATGCAACTCTCAAGAGGTGGCAGGGACCCAACCCTCCAGCACTGGCATCACAATCAATGCCAAGATCACAGAGCTCCGTGCCAAAAGTAAAGCATCCCCTTAAATTGAGCTTTGTTGCTGTTTGTTGTTTGTTGTGTAATTTCAGTACTCAGATTGTTGAAAACAAACACACTGTTCCATGTGAAATGATTATTGTTCAGCAGTGGTAAATATTAGTCAATATAAGTGACTATGCCTAATTTGTTTTGCGAATAAAGTTCGTTGAATTAAAAATTTGCCTAACAGCCATTTTTTCAGTATTACAGGTATTGAAAGACAACATTTATAGACTGCATTTATGTAATTTGAATGGTAGAAAGTAGTTGTTCTGGGAGCTGACCAAGCAGTTAATGCATTGCTAGTTTGTTACACAGTTTGATCCAATTGCAGTAGTAAAGGGACAAATTAAGTCTTGTCACTTTCATATGTGAGTCATGTGTTTCTTATGACAGAAACTTATATGAAACTGACTGTATAGATTTGTATATATAAAGTATGTATTTTTTATAATCTTATTTCAAATTTCATAGGCTGACATTTAAGAATTCTTATAGAAAAAACATAAAGAAAACATAGTTTATCACGACATTATATCCCTTAACATACAAAAAAAACTAAATGTAATGGTACATATTCATATATGTTTATATAGCCTACTGGTTTTTATTAAATGACATATAATGAGCTTATATAAAGCATATAAATAAAGCATAATTCCCCTGCAAAATATATTGACTTTACATACAGAAAACATATATATAATGGTATTTGTTCATATATGTAAAACATATGTCTTTAAAACAGACATATAGGAAAAACTGCAAAAATTATATGTAACATGTATGGAAAACATACTTTGACGTGTACTTTCCGTATATACCGCATACATAGATTTCACCTGATTCTTATGTAATTCTTTTTATTTTTTTGTATGAAAAAAAATGCAAAAGTGGCCACTTTCAAGAGTAAATCATATAAGCCTCATATGATGCACAATACATAAAACATAAACTGAAGGTGATGGAACTTCTTAGAAGTTTTTTCTATTTCTTTTCCATATGGCTGATCTTCCAGAATGAGCTCTTCTTCCTCCCACTCGTCTGATCTCTGGGTGGATCAGGCTGGTGTACAGTAGTATGAGATATTTGTAGTGTCTCAGTGTCTGGCCATAAATGTGCAGTTAATCTGATGTTTGAATGCATTTTAGAAATGATCAGGCCTCATTGAGTGAGAGCTTGGATGTTAATCTGTGTAACGCAACATCTTTGTGGTTTTCTCCAGGCTCTGTCGGATTTCACAGACTTCCAGAGGCACCAGGAGCTGATGAAGGGCCAGGAGGATAATCCCTTTTATAAGAGCTGTGTACCAGCGATGCTTATTTCTCCTCTCCATGCAGAGACACTCCACCTGAGAATTTAGTGTCTTACATTTCCAACCATGCTCCTTAAAAAGTCGGCCACTTATCTTTTTCTAGTACTTTGTAATTGTAAGCACAGTTTTCTCAGTAAAGTCCGTCAGTCTCTGCAGTCATTAGATCAGTCATTTGACTCCACAAGAATTAGCATAAAACAGATACATCCATATCTGTGATCCTGGTGAATTTGTGTAACTTTGAAAGCTGTTTTCTTTTCACACTTTTCTAAATCATTATTGTTTTCATTTCAGTTTGCTAGCAGACATCTATACTCAGTTACTCTCTGAAATGTCACCCTTTATGAAGGGTTTATATGAATTATTTGCTTGTGTGTCTCTTAATTTCTAATAAGTCATCATGTCTGCAGTTAGAAATGTTAGTATGTTGATGAAGGATTGGCATACCAAAATATAGTATTATCAATGTCTTATGAATTATCTATAAGGAAAAAGTAAATGACATTTTACCAATACTAAAGCCATTAATTAATGTTTGAAACCCTTTACAAATGCTGAGTCATCAGAAAGTGGGACCAAAAAATTAAGTCTGTAGGAAGTCTGTATCAGATTTAAAGAAATTTCCATCAAGTTCGTCTTGAGATGTCTTGTTCACTAGAATTCACAATGTGACCTTTGACCTCTGATCACCAAAATCTCATCAGTTCATTGCTGAGTCTAAGTACAAGATTTGGGGAAATTGCCTCAAGGCATTTTTGAGAATGGGATATATGAATGGACGGACGACTTGGAAACATAATGCCTCCAGCTATAGCTATCGTCAGCACAGAGGCATAAAGATAGTGACATTTAATTTGGAGATGCCTCCAGATGTTGTCACTCAGCCTCTGAACCTGTATGAGTATTATGTGATGTGCAGACTGAAAAGATTAACATAGCAACATACTGTAGCCTTTATGCTCTGTGGATCCCAATAGAGGATCACTCCTGATTGGGTTAAATCTCTCCTAACATGAAATACATTTAGCCTACAGGGACATAGACTCACAAGTCAGTCTTTAGACGTTTTGCTTAACTAAAGACTGATGACTTTCTCCCTGATTTTGTGTTTAGATGGGCGGATACAATTTCAGAGTTTAAAAAACTCCCTACGTTGCAGAACCAATAGTAAATCTGCAGGGCGGTCCTTTGGTGGCTCGCTAAACTCTTGTGCTTGTAAATAGAGTCCCACTAGAAACACGTGTAGCGGTACAAAATGGCTCAGCTATACTCGCAGAAAACGCTGTCAAAGTTAGTGGATATTTGTCGCATTTGCGGCGACACATTCTCGCCAACTAAAAGAAACAAACAATCTTTTACAAGGCCATGATTCATCCGTCCGGCCGGATTATAGACTATAGAGGGAATCACCTTGTTTACAAGGCAATTCCCTCTATAGTCTATAGTCCGGGTAGAAAACCAGCAGAACTATATATATATATATATATATATATATATATATATATATATCACATTTTTCACATTACTGTATCACCGTTTAGACTAATCCGATGTTTGTAAAGTCTATAAACACAATGATTGAACAAACATTACTATTTCTATGTGCACGTTTAGCTGGGCTAACCGTTAGCCGTTAGCCCTGTTAGCCGTTAGCGGTGTCTGTAATAGATAATAACTCGTTAAACGGTCCATGAAAAAAAAAATCTTTTCCAGCGGATATCTTAGTTACAACATGATTGAGCTAGCAAAGCAGTTTTGTGTTGCTATGTGTGGTATTTATTCAGTTTTGAGAAATCACAATGTCTAGAAAGCATCAGTGGCTGCAGCTGACAGGGACAGCTAACACTAGCAGCAAAGCTAACATCAGGACGTCATCTGTTAAAAGCCTCCCGTTTTCGGATACGACATGAAACTACTCCAGTTAGCTCAATCACGTTGTAACTAAGACATCCGCTGGAAAAAAAAATATTTTCTTCACGGATGAGCACACGTTTGATAAAATCTCTCGGCATCAATTTTCAAGCTCTCTGTGTGTTTGTTTCCTTGCTGACGAGAAAAGGGGGAGCGCACATTTCCGAGAAGGCATGTCCTTTTCAAAAACGCAAGAGGCGTTGCTTTGTTGCCGGCCGTGTTAAACACACTTTAGAAAGGAGTGTCCCCAGACTATCAGAAGGCGGAGATCTCTGATTGTCTGGTGGCCAGACTAGCTGCTGTTAGCCTTTAGCGAGTCTGCTGGCGCTAGCTAGAAGCCAGTGCTCAGCTCTCGGTGTGTCTGTGTGGAGAAACTCCGTGGGTTTCATCAATAACTGCTTCTAGGAGCAAGGTGATAATCCTCTAAGTGTATTTCTTTGTAATTCAATCTACAGTCAAAGTTAATTAAGTTACTTTGTTCTTACTGGTTTACTTGTTCATTTAGAAACCCTGTGGATTTACTGGGCATTAGCGCCATTTTGTGTCTGTGCCTCGCCGAACACAGAGATTGGTGAGCATGATTATTACTTTTCAAAGAGGGATTTCATTGTATTTGGCACTGAAATGAGTTCATGATTGTATTGTAAACATATTTCATGTATAGCTGCTAAGATTTATTGACAAGTTTTAAAGTATTTTCAATTTTTTTTGCGCTTGTGTAAAATATTGTAATATAAAATTAAAATGTTCAAGTTCATACCAGGCACTGTTAAAGGGCATATGAAAAAAAACTGTGACAGGTATGTGCAGTATTGTACATATGAGGGGGGGTGAGAGTGAGAGACATCCCTCAGTTGGGACCACGGTACAATACCAGTGAAAGTATCAGGGTTCTGACTAGTATCAGGATACCACAGAGAAAAATGAGGCAGATGTGCCTTTTGTCATTTATAAAAAGATAAATCACTTTTCTATAATACATCAATGATATTTCAATGGAATAGATTACTTATTGACTTATTCGTACTTCAAAAACAGCATCAATAAGTGATGAACATGGGGGGGATCAAAATAAAATAAATAAAAATCAACCCCTAACTAGTCCCTTCATAAGTAACGAACAGTCCCTAAAGTTTCTCCTCTGATACGCCACATACTGTGTGCCGTCATGGCTCAGCTGTTCAGGTACTTTTGGGCAGTCATGACAACAAGTTATTCACCTGGAGCCAAACTTCTTCGCCGGTAAGCTGTTATAATACGCCGCCTTATTTGACAGGAATACGTATTCCTGTCCGTGTCTGTGACCCCCATTCAACCCACAACCGGCGGGATTCGCGTTACTGTTTATCGCCACACTGCCTGTCACCGCACACTGTTTGATTGCGTTATCAAAACATGGCGCTATTATTCGCCTTGCTTTTCACTTATTCCACGAATACCGAATGTGTGTTTTGCAATATTCGCCGAATATATTTGGTGCGTCCCTAAATAGGAGCCTTCCCCACTTCCTCACCTCACCGCTGCTCTCCTCACTATACTGGCTGCTGCGCTGTTCAAGTGCACAGATGTCTCAGAGTGGTGGTGCATTTGCAAAAATGTTTTGAAAGAGCAGCAGCGGCGGCAATAATTTAGCAGCAGCGACACACCGCTGCTAAATGAATGTAGCAGAAACACTGCATTATTGTTGTAGTAGGGAGGCAAAGAAGGAAAACAGCACCTGAAACATTTTCCTGTCTATTTTATGTATGATTGACCTGTGCTGTCATGCCCAACAAAATCAACATATCTGTAATTTTGATAATCAGGGTTTGTCACCCTTATAGTTTATAGTAATTGCAAGCAATAGCATTGGTTTCTTTGAAATCTGAACAATGTCACAATAATACACCTATGTTCCATCATCACAGGGACTCCTCAGCAAACCAGACAGCTCATTCGGTACAGAGCAGATAATGAGCAGCGTTTTCAAAGATCCAGAAGTGCTGCCAAACCACTTTTGGGAGTGAGTCATTTGTTTTAAAGTTGCTTGATCGCATACGAACATCTGTGTTTTGTCATTGTTGTGACTATTAATTTACTATTCATTACCATTCATATTTGTTATGATACAGGACATTGATCAAAGAACTTGGTCTGGAGGGAACAATCACCCCACAGCAGGTTTCCAAAAAGTGGGAAAATTTAAAGAAAAAATACAAGGTAATCAGAGAAATTTGTTTCTAGCTTACAGAGTTGCATGACAGTTCATGTTTCCGTGTATTCTTTAACCTATCACAATTACTGAAGGTCTACTGTAAAAAATAAAAAGTCTTACAGCATCATTTGTAATTCTTCTCATTATTTGTAATATTGAGTTTTCACCATGTGGATGTGTGTGTTTATTGCAGGAGCTCAAAACCCCCAAAACAGGCTCAGGAACTGATGGTGGGGAAGTAACAGCTGCCACCTGGCAGTTCTATGGGGACATGCATGAGGTGTTGGGTGCCAGGCCTTCAATGGACCCTTCTGTTGTGGTCGCATCTTATGGTCCTGATGCTGATCCCACAGCAATTGTTGCCGTAAGGTTTTAAGATTAGCTACAATCTACAATCACGTTTACATAAATACATACATTCACATTGACATAAATAAAAGAAATATATTGTGAACGTAGTTATTATATATTATATGCAACAAATAGCCATGTCACCCAGTTCCGGCAAATAATTTCTGTTCTCTTCTTTTAGGAGATCGTCAAGCCCACAATTTGTGCCACAGAGCCCAGCCCATTCACCTCAGGCACATCTTCTGAGGCACCCTGTACCTCAGCCTCTCCCATGGCTACCCCAAGCTCCCCAAGCCCTCCAACCCCTTCTCCTAAAAAGAAGAAGAGGAAGACAAATCCCATAGTGGATTTCCTTATGGCAGAAAGTGAAAAGGAGCAGAAACGCCATGAGGAGAGTGAGGCAAAAACGGAGAGATTCCTGAACCTGTTTGAGCACCTTATCGACAAGATCCCAGATAATTAAGTTCACGTTGTCATGGCTGTTATGTGCAATATGTTCATAACAGATCCTGTTTTTGTGATGGTTGATTTGTTCATATGTTGACTGCACTATTAATACATATTTTATACTGTTCAGAATATTTACTTTAATACTGTACATAATTAGTTTTACACCGTTCATATTTATTTTTATACTGTTTATAGTATTTACTTCTTTACTATATTATATTTATGTTAATGTTGACGTCAATGGCATAATAAAATGCAATTTTTGTTTCTAACAGAATGTGAGCATGAATAACACTTTTTCTTATGTATTCATAACACTTTTCCACCTGGCTAGTAGTGACATTCCTGAGACTGACAACCATACAGTAAAATTCCTGAGACAGATAGTTAAATATGAAAAGATTTATTACACAAAAAGTAAAGTGTTATTTCAGTAAACAAACTTAGAAATCCTCTGTGTGCATCCAAGCACAATTGTAACACAGCAAATGGTTTTAAACATTCAACAACAAGTTTCCAAAAAAAGTTAAAGAACAAACTATATACATTTATGGGGCTTGCACATGGCCTGAGGCCAAGGCAGCCAGTCCATCCCTTGTAGCATTCCCAGAGCTCTCCTTATCTGCTAGGGGCTCATGGGGAGGTTGGGGGTTAAGGATGTCCTGGTCAACATCTGCATCTGGCTCCAGCATGTCCCCATTATCCAGACACATTGTGTAGGAAGGCACATGATGCAACAACCAGAGGTGCAAATGTGGGTTTAACCTCCACAGCTCTGAACAGGGTGGATCTCCATCTGGTCTTCATCATTCCAAAAGCTCTTTCAATTATGCTGCACCCCCTGGAATGATAATAATTGAAGCGCCCCTGCATGTGTCCAATGTCGGGCTCCTTTTAAGGTGTGATGAGGCAGATTGGTGTGTCCAAACAAGGATAGCCACCATCACCCAGAAGGATGTAACCTGTGGGAGGGTACCGTCTTGCCCTGTAGAAGCTACTGTTCTTCATGATGCGAGTGTCATGAACTGACCCTGGATAGCCAACAAAGATGTCAAGGAATCTTCCATCTGAATCACAAATCACCTGCATGTTAAGTGAAAAGAACCCTTTGTAGTTGAGATAGTCGATTCGGTGCTGTAGAGGGGGTTTGATCCTGATGTGGCAGCCATCTATTGCACCCACAACGTTGCTGAAGGCAGGGCTTCCTGATAGCTGGACAAATCCTTGTCCAACTGCATGAAGCTCTCCTGCCTGGGGGAAACAAATGGCACGCTTCAGGTTGTGCCATATGTGTTGTGCAACTTTGTGGATAATGCGGTGGACAGTGGGTTTTGGCACATTGAAGATGCCGGATACAACCCGATAGGACAGTCCATGAGCCAGCCAGTAAACTTAGATCAGGACTTCCAGATGATTTCCCTAGCCATGGTCCTGATCCCTCTGGAGTAGCCTCTGCAGACCATGCATGGCTTTTCTGCTGAGGCGGAAGTCCTGCTTCAACTCGGCCTCCACATTGAACCACAAACGCAGGATCGGCACGTCGTGATTCATCTTGCAATAGGACGTAGGATGACCAGTCTGGAAATAGCAATAAGTTCACATTATTTATTTAGTGTGAATTGGAAGGACTTGTATTTTGTTAAAATGCGGAAAACGTCCCCCGAACCAACTGCATATGGCATAAACACATTAGTAACGTTAGCTACATACGATATATGTGTACGGTATTCACACAGTTAACACAAAAATCAATAAAGCCAACGATCGTTTGTTTGAAATTTGGGCTGCCACTAATGATTATTTTCATTGACGACTAATCTGTCGATTATTTCATTATTTCATCATTTAATCGAAAAATGTGTTAAAATGTTGAAAAATGTCGGTCTGTCTCGCCCAAACCCCAAAATTATGTCATCTAATGTCTTGTTTCCTACTCACACCAAAGTGATTTAGTTCACTGTCATGGGAGAGAGTGTGTAAAGCTGCCAATATCTGAACGTAAGAAGCTGCAGTAAGAGTATTTTGGGGTACTTTTATAGTGCTTTTCTATGAAAAATGACTCAAAGCGATTAGTCGACTACTAAAATAGTCACCGATTATTTTAATAGTCGATTAGTCATCAATTAGTCGACTAATCGTGGCAGCCCTATTTGACATTACATGTGTGTAACAAACGGGTTGATCCAATATTTACATTATTTACCACTATACTAGCTTGCTGGCATGTTGTGTAGCTAACGTTGGGCTAACTACAACAAAACTTGTTTACAGTCTATCATGCATACCTCAAGCTGATTCACCAGCGCTCCAAGACGTCGGAGACGTAGTCTTCTCCTTACATTCTTCCGATTTGCTGCTGACAACTGCAACAAGATGCCTATAGCCCACGCAAGAGAAATCACCACAGCTGAAGACGGCATTTTGAGGTTTCCCCGGCAACATACTCGTTGCGTCTTTTTATGATGTCACTGACGACTAATGATGACATTTCCGGATATGAAGGGTTGTCCCATTTCATAGGGGAATATTTAAACCCCTACCCCTTGTAACTTTGTTGCAAGGGGCAAGGGGCACTCGAAAAAGAGGGGTAGGGGTAGGGGCGAAAGTGAGAAATGGGATTGGGCCTAACTTGTAGCTGTTTTTTCGTTATCTTTTGAATTTAATATGAATTATGGAACCGTTTTTGTCAATGTTTGTTTCCCCCGTTTTGTACAATAAATTATTGTTTCAACAAGTTTCTTTTGGAGTGCGTGACACACTTGTGTTTGGAAAACGGCTGCGGACTGTCACCTGCTCAACACTCGATGCCATGACAATAATAGCCAATAATGTCAAAATATCATTTACAGACCGATTTAACAGATGATCACTGCTGGCCGACCTGCAGGTCCATTTGCGGTTCTCGCGGGTTGTGGGTCGACCCGCGCATCACTACTCAGCTCAGTCTATAAATGCTGTACACAACAGTAAGGCTATAGACGTTATATTCTATTCAGGGCAGCAGAACCAGCAGCACATCAGCACCTACAGTGCACGGCACTGCTGATTAACCATTTTATTGCAGCACAGAGTGTCTGCCAGCAACCAATTACTTGCAGGGGCTTCCTACAACTTGTTTCAATGGTTCCAATTTAATCAGAAGACAAATTCAAAGTGTTCAATTTATTAAAAGAAAAAAAACAAAAAACGTGAACCCTGCAGCACAGTGAACCCTCTTCTTCAGAGAGGATCTTTGCCTCCCAGTTTGTTCCTGGCGGCATAGCAGAGCGAACCGTCTTTCTTCTCAGAAGATCTTTGTCCCATGAGAGCAGGCAGCATGCTCTCCGCGTCCACATTTAAAACAACTTTCGCTGGCGATTTGACAGTCACTAGAAGCACATTATGACCCTTTGAAAAAGTTTCTGTGTGGTACCTGTGTTGTACATGAGCTAACGTTAGCGGCTAAGGACTGAGAGGCTGTCTGGTATGTGTGTGTATGTGTCCGAGTCGGTGCTGCTTGCCCAATGGGGCATGTCTGCGCAGGGTCTGCTGGCCCGCCGGCTATTTTTACTTGCCCCGGGCATTCGGGCAACTGTTAATGTCGGACCCTGCATCATATAAAACCTAAACTCGTCTCTGATATTGTGATATTAATCATCAACATTAGATGATCACTAGATGTACTCCCTTTATCCACTGCTCATTTTTATTCACTGCTGCTCATTATTATCCACTTCCTATTATTTTCATTATTATTATTATTGTTATTGACTCTTGGATTTTTGTACTTATTTGCATGCCTAGTTATTTAAGTTTTTTAAGTCTAATTTTGAAATCTTTAATCTGACTCTTTTTCCTTGACTGCTGTAACACTGGAATTTCTCAATTATGGGATCAATAAAGGTGTATCTTATCTTATCTTATCTTATCAACCCCTTACAAGTGTTACACATCTCTTTTGTTAAATTATTATTTGTGGTTGTTGCTTTGTGTTTAGTTGAAACTTTAGTTTTGAGCATCCTGACTAGGTAGTCACCGGGCAGGTAAGATCTTGCCACTTAGTTATTTTGCCTTTTTTATTTTTGGTGGTAATCCTGAGTAGGGGCACGCTTCAGTATGTTACAGCTGGCTATTTCTATGGTCTTCTGCGATGCACCGAGTTCAGCGTTTAAAGCCGCCTCGAGCTCGGCAGGCCACTGAAGACTAGCTAGGTTAGTTAGCTATCTTGGTACGCAGGTCAGGGTTGGGATGCTTCAACAACTTGTTTCCTAGTTTTTGGCACTTTGCAGAGCAACTTGACTGTGATTTTGTTTTGCTTGAGATGACTAGTTTGTGTTTGGTCACGGTTTTGTGTAGCTGTGATGAATACTTGTGCAGTAACTTGTGGTTTGTGACCGTTAGGTTTGTGGTCACTGCACTCCACATTTGTTGGGTCACTTGTTGGTTGCTGCTTAAGTGGAAGTTGGCAACATTTGTGTAGTGGTAGACTACATTGTGTCCATTTTGTGCTGTGGTTGTAGAAGTCCACTTTTTGTTGTGGTTGCTTGTGTGTTACTGTTTTTGTGTAGCAAATTCGTTGTGAACTTGTTTTGTGGTTTGGGATGTAGTCACCCCCACAGATCATTAGATCTTAGAGTGGTGGGTGAGGCTTCCCAATTCATCAGGTCCATTTGTATTGCTGGTTTCCTGCATCCATCACAGTAACTTGTGTGTGGTTGAAGACCATATGGCGTCCATTTTGTGTTGTGGTCAGGTTGAAGTGTCAGTTCACTTTTGTTGGATCTTTGTGTTGCTTGTTGTAGCCATTTTGCACCAGGTGGGAGTGGCACCCACTGATCTGGCTATCTGTGCAGCTGCTGCTTATTCTTGAACTCAGTGGCAGCAGTTTAGTTGGCCCTTTTTATGATTTGATCTTGTTTGATCCCAATTTGACCCAAGGTGACACCTTATCAGTGCTATTAATCTGTGTTTGGTTGTTTATTTTAACATACAGCCTTGGTTAGTAGCACTCTTTTCCTCTTACATTTCAACAAATAAATAGCATTTGTCAATGAACTATGGGGTGTTGTTACCTTAATGTTAACCTTAACTGCCTCATTAATTGTGACTGACAGTGGGACAAACTGTTCATTGTTTTAAGGGTGGGGGTGTTACAGCTTTGTATGCATTCCTTGCTGCTGTCCCTTTTCCCTCCTTGTAGATCTGCCCAGGTGTGCTGAATTACCTAACAAGGTGCAGTACACCTGGTGTGGAGGAGGTGCTTAAGAGCTCCTGTGCCAGCAGCAGAAGGGAGAGGCTCTGGTGTGGGGACTGCTGGTCCTGCTGCTTCTCACCGAGGGATTTTTGTTGTCTTGTCTGCTTGTTTTGATTCTAATAAATCCCATGGATTTGAGTGTTTTAAAGGTGTACAGTGCTGTTAATTATTGGGTCAGTGTTTGGAGTTTCAGTCGCCCCATAGGATCTCCTAAGGGTGGGGCGTAACACCTATTAGAACATAAATACCTCCAATTTTGTCCAGAGATTTTCCTTGTAGCTCATGCAGTTTTCCCCTTTCCAGTGCAAGAAGCAACTTTGAAATTTTTGCACTTTGAATGGTGGGCTAAGACAGCCGGTAGACTGGTCTGTGTTTAGATGTCACATCCTAGGAAACTGGCAAGCTGATCCAGTTAATTGTTCCTTAAGTTTAAGGATTTGTGAAGTGGTCGCCATTTCTCTGTGCAGTTGAGTAGATCGTAAGTAACCAGGCTTCTTTGCACCACACTCATCTGCAAACCTTGTGAGACTTTGATGTCCTCTGTAGTAAGTCAGGCATTTTGGCATGGCAAACAAGTACTCATTTTCATCTGGCACACCACATTCCTTTCTCTTCTAAATCACCAGATTGAGTGCAGGTGTTAACAAAGTCACGACCGAACAAAAGGACCTGAACCCAAATGCACGACTCGAGAGGCGAAGTACAAAATCAAAGTTTATTTAACACAGAATGAAAATCACTCGAGAGAGGAAAAACCTACACTAAATCTAAGAACAAAAAATGATCTAGGAAATAAATGCTAGACTAAAAAAGGCTGAACTTTCACTATGAAAAATCAAACAGAAAACAAACATGAACAAAGTATCAGAATAACAAGACCTGGCAATGGCAAAATGGCATGGATACGACGCTGGTTCTCTAACACAAAGGACAAGACGAACTGGCACAGGACAAAGGGAGACACAGACAATATATACACACACGGTAAGGGCACAGGTGGAAACAATCAGGGGCGAGGCAGACAATCAGACCAGCGAGAAAACACACAGGGGAAGGAGCAAGTTGCCTGAAACGAGAGGAGAGTTAACTTTCAAAATAAAACAGGAAATCACGAGACAACGTAGACACGAGACAAACTGATTAAATTGACTTAGCAATGTTTCTTGGTTATGACAAACAACACTGCTACCTTTTTCCCTTCAGTTCAGCCCGCTCAAAATAGCAGCACAGCTTCTGTTCGTATTCTGACAGCCCCATTTCTTCATGGGTGTTTGAGCAATCTCGTTCCAGAAAATTTCTCAGTTTCATCTTCGAGACTTACCCAACACGTCTTCTGTTGAATAGGACTATCGATAGATCTGCACCGTTGCCTGCTCCTTCAGTGTCATAGTTGTCGATTCTGCATTCTCATCAAGATGTTTGTGAAGTTTTGTGATGTACTCAGTGAGTGATAGTTTGGTTGGTTTGTTGTACTTTAAATCACTAATGGTGCTCAAGGCAGAGTGTGATATGTACTATGACCACTTTGCTTGGTAAAGCTTCTGCAATGCCTCCAAGGTTTTAAAGAGATCCTCATCTCCAGCCATGAGAGCATGGCAATAAATGATGTCACTCACTTTTAACAGGGAATGTCCAATTTTCAATGCAAGGCTTGGAGTTTTGTAACAGTTCTGTTTCTCGTCAAATCCAGCTGTCTCTTTAACTGCCTTAATCACATGCATGACATTTTGAGGTTTTATAGCATCCTCTAAGATTTGGACTGGAGACGTTTTGGGCATTGTCATTAGGAATCTTCCAAGCTGACAGACTTTTTGGCGTATAGTCGTGCTTTGCAGGGTCATGTTCATGTTTGCTGTAAAGGGACTCAGCAAACCGTAGAAGACAAAAGTCATTGCAAACTACATTTGCACTGCCATCATCATGCATAGGACTTAACATCTTTAGCACCCCATCACCAACTATGCCTGAACATGCTGACTTGACCACTGATGCTACGCCAAGCACTCTTTTTCTGCCCTGGTGTTCCTGGTCCTCTGGCTTAGAAGAGCACCTCCTCATATGTCTCCAAAGCTCAGTTCACAAAAACATACCTCTACAATGGATGTAGTATTTATAGTTTTTATCCTCACCCTTAGCTCTTCGCTTGACTTTAAGTGAGCTACTTCCTTTTTTCAGAACTTCATTGTTATGCATAAAGTTTCCTCTGTTCCAAAGTTTCTCAAGCAACTCCTTCCTTGTCCTCGAGCCTGCAGGGAGATTTGCTATGTCAGCATCCTCATTCACATGTGTTTTGAAGTGTCTAGCCATTTTGAAACAAGCCTTCTTGCAAAAAAGCAGAAATTCTGTCCTCTAGCTACAGTGGTTGGTTGGACTGTCTGAATCTTTGTCTGCTGCTTTTTCATTAGCAGGTTTTTCACTGAAGACACTGTTGGTGTTGCCCAAGTCCATTAAGTCGTCCATTAGTGATTCCTCAGCAACAAAAGGTTTTGAGTTAGTTGTGCGGTTTGTTGGTTCATCTGTATCCGTTTCTGAGGCTGGAACATATTCTGGATCGTCATATTCATCATCTGGTTCCTCCTCTTCACTGGTTTCTGATTCGTTCTGATCAGAGTAGAAAAAACCCCCAGAATATTAGGCAAACAAACAATAACAAGCATATATAACCCCTACATAAGCACTACATGATAGCTAACAAACAAATGAGATTGCTGTTCTGTGCATACCTCTATTAATTCAAAAAGACAATTTAGAGCTTCAGAGGGGTATTCCAGAAAGGAGGTTCAACAAACTCGAGTCTATCCCTGAACTCTGAGTTGACTTACTCTGAGATGGGAAACTCTGAGTATGCGGTTCCAGAACAGCTGATCTGAGTTAGTTCAATCCACTCTGAGTATGTTCACCTGGAGTTACGCGTGTGCACAACCACTATAAAAGCCATCATCAATGGAGCTCCGATACCACGAGTCACCATGACAACTAAAAAAAAAAAGATCCAGTTATTTTACCCCGATGGAGTTGGAGGTCCTAATGCAGGCCTATGGAGAATATGACCACATATTTCGCCATAAATGTAACACCGCTGCAGCAGTGAAGGACAGAGATACGGCATGGGAGAAAATTGCTACCCAATCAACGCGTAAGTTTGAATGTACCATTCCACTGACTTAACATTTAACCGTATGATCGTAGCATAGTTATGAATATAAATAGGAATTAAATCTGATTTTCATTTAGGTGCAATCCAACAGGGGAAAAATGGACTTGGAAGCAGCTAAAAATGAAATAAAAAAACATCATTCAAAAAGGTAAGGCATATTTTGCTAGGCTATGATTGCACCTCACTTTGATTTTGATTTTATTTTTTTTTAATTGACTTGGGCTATTAAACAAAGTAAATATTAATTCAGTGGCTACTTCAAACAGTAATTTAAACCCCTAACAAAATGTTGTTTTAACACATCCTCTCACTTAATACTCCACTTAGTAGATTAACACTTGATACAATGTTTACACATTTTTATTTCATACGTATTGAAGTCATTTAAAATGTGACGATGTGTACACGAACACTCAATAAAATACTAATTTAAAAAAAAATTAACATTTGAGTTTTGCTCAGCCAACACAAAGAAGGCAGAGGCCCGAAAAACGGGTGGAGGGCCACCTGAGGAGGAGCTGGCCCTCAGCCAAAACTATGGTTGACCAGTGGCTGAAGGCATCCCCGGGGGAAGCTCATCTCAGCCTGTCACCCCCCAGGACACAAGTGCCTACATCACATGCAAGTATACACTTGTGTCTTTTTAAAAAAAAATAAAACTAATATATAAATATATATAGCCTACTTTTTAATAAATAAATATATATATATATCCACCCACCCAACAGTTGTGGATGGTGTCATCTGCCTAGCTCAGCCTCCGACTACTGAAACAATTGAACACCCTGCAGCTGTAAGTATTCCATACTCAGATCTTGCCTCAGATGGTAGTTCAAAGTATTCTGAAACAGTATCTTTTCCTACATCACAGGAGGATGATGATGATGATGATGATGATGATGATGATGATGATGAAACGCTGTCTGCTGCCACAGGGAGAGATCCAGAGAGGCCTACTGAATTGTGTCTTAATATTATGTATAGCTACTGGCAGTGCTCTACCCATTCACATTCCTTTACATTCTTGAGTGGAATTTGGAGTTTGACATGTACACTGAAGTGATGAGCATAGATAATGGACAAACAACTAGCACATTCTTGTCCTTCAACAGAACATGGCTGGGCATCACCAGGAGGAGGGTCCATCAACTTCCACAGCATAGTTTGACACGGTGAGATTTTCGGTCAATACCATCTAAAATCTGTATAGAACTGTAGGAATTAAATGTCGTCCATATGTTTCCCAGTTACCAGTAAAGGAGTTGTATAGAGTGCACCTCATGAGGACTATAGCAAAAACTGAAAAGGAAATAATCTACCTGGATTGCCAGATTAGAAAAACAGACCTTGAAATCCTATTACTGGAACACCAGTTGAGGAGGGTGCATTGTCATGGTGAAATAGGTGAATATGTGAAATATGTTAATGGTTGGAACTATATTACAAATCCTAACTGTTGCTTTTGTACTTTTATGGAATAAAGAAGAACCACATCACATGTGAATTTGTCTTTATTTGACGGTTTTAATCAAAAGTAATTTCTGTTAATTAGGACCCTTACAGCCCTTCCATCCTGGACATCTGGATGGTGGATGGGATGGTCATCCTCAGAGTCATTAATTTGTATGGCAGGGTGCTGCTGTCCTCTAATAGTTGCAATAACAACACATGCCACAATGATGTCACATGCCCTCTCTGGGGTGACCCTGAGCTTACGCAGGCACTGGAACCAGGATTTGAGTATGCCAATGGTCATCTCAACCCGGGCTCTAGTCCTGCAGTGGGCCACATTAAAATGTTGTTGGGGCCCCAGCTCAGGGTCAGGGTGAGGGGTCAACAGAGAGGGCTGGCATGGATAGCCTCGATCCCCCAGTAGGTAGCCATCAAACTCCCCTGTAATTATAGAGGACACATTTGAGTGCGTTAAAAAGGGAGACAAAGAACAGTTTTAGCTTCCTTACCATGTGCAAATCTGTTGCTCAGATTACACTCCCGGTAGATCCGGGAATCATGTACAGAGCCAGGCCACTTGGCTTTTATGATCTTCACAGTGCAGAGAATGACATGAGTTAGTTGTATTGTAATGTATACATTTTCATGTACATATTTTTTAAGATGGTAGGTCATATACCTGGACATTGATGCTGTGAAAGGATTTTCTTTTCAAATAGTTCCCTTTGTTTTCTGCAGGCACAGTAATAGGAATTTGTGTCCCATCTATGCATCCTATCACATTTGGAAGCCCTGCAAAATGACAGCTAATTAAGCTACCGACCCCACTCTGAGCTCGCAGCAGAATGTATATCATAATTTAAAATAATAGAATATATGATTTCTACATCAGTCACCTGCAATCCTGTGGAACTCCTCTTTGATGTTTCTAACAGGTTTTTTGATGAAAGCGGTCGCGTTCGAACAGATATTCCTCTGGAAATGACAGGACATCTAATCTGGGTCGGAAGATTCTCTCGCGATGTAAAGCATTTCAAATCAGTTCGGCTTCGATATCAACCTGATTGGGAATGGATGGGCAATCCATGTCTAACAGCTTTCTTCATATGGGAGGAGACAGGTAGAAACTCAGGGTTTATTATACACTGAACAAAAATATAAACGCACCACTTTTGTTTTTGCTCCCATTTTTCATGAGCTGAACTCAAAGATCTAAAACATTTTCTATCCACACTAAAGACCATTTCCTCACAAATATTGTTCACAAATCTGTCTAAATCTGTGTTAGTGAGCACTTCTCCTTTGCCGAGATAATCCATCCCACCTCACAGGTGTGGCATATCAAGATGCTGATTAGACAGCATGAATATTGCACAGGTGTGCCTTAGGCTGGCTACAATAAAAGGTCACTCTGAAATGTGCAGTTTTGCTTTATTGGGGGGGGGTCAGAAAACCAGTCAGTATCTGGTGTGACCACCATTTGCCTCACGCAGTGCAGCACATCTCCTTCGCATAGAGTTGATCAGGTTGTTGATTGTGGCCTGTGGAATGTTGGTCCACTCCTCTTCAATGGCTGTGCGAAGTTGCTGGATATTGGCAGGAACTGGAACATGCTGTCGTATACGCCGATCCAGAGCATCCCAAACATGCTCAATGGGTGACATGTCCGGTGAGTATGCTGGCCATGCAAGAACTGGGATGTTTTCAGCTTCCAGGAATTGTGTACAGATCCTTGCAACATGGGCCGTGCATTATCATGCTGCAACATGAGGTGATGGTCGTGGATGAATGGCACAACAATGGGCCTCAGGATCTCGTCACGATATCTCTGTGCATTCAAAATGCCATCAATAAAATGCACCTGTGTTCGCTGTCCATAACATACGCCTGCCCATACCATAACCCCACCGCCACCATGGGCCACTCGATCCACAGCGTTGACATCAGCAAACCGCCCCCCCACACGACGCCTCACATGCTGTCTGCCATCTGCCCTGAACAGTGAAAACTGGGATTCATCCATGAAGAGAACACCTCTCCAACGTGCCAGACGCCATCGAATGTGAGCATTTGCCCACTCAAGTTGGTTACGACAACGAACTGCAGTCAGGTCGAGACCCCGATGAGGATGACGAGCATGCAGATGAGCTTCCCTGAGACGGTTTCTGACAGTTTGTGCAGAAATTCTTTGGTTATGCAAACCGATTGTTGCAGCAGCTGTCCGGGTGGCTGGTCTCAGACGATCTTGGAGGTGAACATGCTGGATGTAGAGGTCCTGGGCTGGTGTGGTTACACGTGGTCTGTGGTTGTGAGGCTGGTTGGATGTACTGCCAAACTGTCTGAAACGCCTTTGGAGATGGCTTATGGTAGAGAAATGAACATTCAATTCACAGGCAACAGCTCTGGTGGACATTCCTGCAATCAGCATGCCAATTGCACGCTCCCTCAAAACTTGCGACATCTGTGGCATTGTGCTGTGTGATAAAACTGCACATTTCAGAGTGGCCTTTTATTGTGGCCAGCCTAAGGCACACCTGTGCAATATTCATGCTGTCTAATCAGCATCTTGATATGCCACACCTGTGAGGTGGGATGGATTATTGCGGCAAAGGAGAAGTGCTCACTAACACAGATTTAGACAGATTTGTGAACAATATTTGTGAGGAAATGGTCTTTTGTGTGTATAGAAAATGTTTTAGATCTTTGAGTTCAGCTCATGAAAAATGAGAGCAAAAACAAAAGTGGTGCGTTTATATTTTTGTTCAGTGTAGTAAACCTGCCAGCGAGCAGGTTATGATCACAGAGTCTGTTACCATGGTGACTGACTCAGAGTTTCAGCTACCTCTCTCTCTGGAACGGATAACTCAGAGTTTCCCTCATCTCAGGGTTAACTTACTCTGAGTTTTCACATAACCCGCTTTCTGGAATACCCCTCTGGTTTGCAGCTGACGAGGGAGGTCATGCTAACGTGAGGCCCGTAGGTAAATCTCAACAGTTGCTTTTTTCAAAACCACCTTGTTATAAACCTTTAAAGTGATTTCTTTTTTGTATTGGTGCATGGCATAACTTGTGACTGTGAATGAGGTTCACTTGTAGCATGCTGCAGAATTTTACTTCCCTACTGTATGTTTCCCACTCCCTCTCAGTGCCTCAAAGATATGGTTTTGCATAAAAGCATTAATGTTTCTCTCTAAAGTAACATCAGTAACATGACCTCTTACTCTTACTCTCTGAGGCTCCTCACACACAGACAGTCCAGGTGCAGCAGCCAAACACACAGACTGCAGCGACTGTACATGTGCCTGTGCGTCACCTGCCACAGCTGTGTGAGGTCAGCCCTGCCTTCACGCTGGTTTCCCCAGAAACAGCCTCCATGTCACTGGCCTCACCTGCTGCACCGACTCAACCAGAGTCCACCAATTACTGATGTTTTTTTGTTTTAAATTTGATTTATGTGTGGGTGAAGATGCTCTGTCATCTGATGATTTATGTGGGCATTTTGCCTTTAATTGCTCAGACAGATATGTTTGATATCCCCCCTAGATATGATGCTTTGGGGCGTGGGGATGACACGCAGCAAAACTGCATTACATCTGCGGCTGCTGCAGCAAGGACACAGCCTTGTACATGGGGCGCCTACACTACCCACAAAACCACCAGGCGCCCCAACTACTGAATACTGTAAATAAATAATATGAAGAAAAAAAGGTCATATTTTCAGGCAGTGTCTGTGTGTAACACTTCAGTGGTGTGAAGCTGAATTTGGCAGCTGCATCCCTCACTGACACACAACCAACAATAAGTTATGCTGCAGTGGTGCTGCCTTTTTAACATGGCAGCTAGAAGCAGTGACGACCAACCTGCAGCAGGAATTACACTAAGATAGACTAAGCAAAATGAGTTCTTACAGGTGGTAAAAGAAATGACCTGTGTGTCCCAGAACATCACAGGCAGCACAACAGCACAGAAACGCCCCTCACCCAGTATATTAGTAATATCAGCATGTATGATGTCTCTGCTTTTTGCCAGCACACTGTGCCAGATGTGTCACATTATTACAAAAAAGTTTTATAGCGAAGTATTGGCAAAGCTTGACTCACATTTGAATCATCTTGACTCTGTGAATCATCCTGTATTATGAGGATCCTCTTAATATAATCATTTGAAGTGACACAGTTAATAACTAGCTGGTTGAAATATCCACCATGCATGTAAGGACATAACAGATGACTGCTACAATATGGAAACATTATATCACTTTCTTAAACTGACCTTTAAATGTAATATATTGAACTTAAATTATGTGTGCTGGCAAATTGTCTGAGAGTAGCTTGTGAAGATACTCACAGTATCTTACTCACTCATTCCATAGGGAACAATAAGTTACTTATACAGCCTACCTAAACTGTCCATTTTATCTCTAGTTAAGCTTTAATTTGAGGTACTGCACTCAACATGCAGAGGTCATGTCAGAGATCAACCACAAGGTGGAGGCAGATACTTAGTCTTTCTCCAGTTTAACTGTTGGGGCTCCAGTGTGTCCGGACAGACCTGTTATTGAGAGTTGAAGAAAAATTCACAGTCACTTTGCCACAGGAGACAATAAGCGACAGGGGAAATGTGTTCTATAGATATGAAGTAGACACATGTTTTCCATAGTAGCCAGTGACAGAGAGAAACAGGAGGGAAAAGACTTCTGAGGGCGACAAGAAAGGTACTAGACGACATCATAGTGACAGAATACTGCCTGATAGCATCTTTGCTCATCATTCACCTCTGTGTCTTTGTGTCTGTTACCATCCTCTCCCTCTTCTTCTCTCTCACACCAACAAAAAAAAAAAAAAATCACACTTAAGAGGAACCAGCAAATGCAACTAAGAGCAGCATGTTGATCACATGATCTTAAAATGTCTTGAAAGTGTCTTGAAAGTATCTGAATCCGACCTGACCTCTTTGACCCCTGCGGTGCATCACTCCAGCAGCGGAGCCAATCTCTCTTCCTCTTTCTCTCTGTTTGCTTTCTTCTGTCAGGGCACGTACAAAAAAATGAGGTCATGGGGAGTTTAAATACAACTATACCACCTGTGTCCTGTATTTATGGGTCGGACTGGACAGAGTTCTGGAGTTGTTTTGTCTCAGAATAATTTGATCTCACATTACACTGAGTCAATGCACACACCCAAAACCACACAGGGGGGTTTTAATAATCCTTTTCCCATTGTTCTTGTTTGAATACACATCAGTGATGAGTGATGACATCACAGATTTGATCTAGTTCCACAAAGATTGCTTTGCAGATTATATGACTTTCATTATTATCTTTTTTTTTAATCAGGCAAAATGAGTCTAAACACTTTAATTTGCCTAATGAGGCTGTAATTTAAACAGCCCACTTGCCTACTACCATTACTCAAAATTATATGTTTCCCTCTGCATCGTTCATATGCATCAGTATGGCAGTCTTACTCATTTACTCAGGTAAAAATTTGTGGTGCAGATTTCAAATAATAAGCATTATATATCAATTAAAAACACAAGATAAAGATGCTTAATGCAAAAATAAACTTTGTTTTGTGTTAAACATAAAAAAGTTAATAATGGACCAACCTATTTTTAGGGCTTGGACTTTTAGGGTTTCGATGTGTAATCAATAAATGCAAAAACAGGCCGTGTGTGATATGTTTCTGTGTTACAGGGTAAGTAATTGTTTTGGTCAAAGCATTTTAGGGCTGAAACTGGGACACGACTATATAATTTTCAAACTAGGCAGCGATATTGTTACAATAGTTTATTAGCAAAACAAAAATTTTCTATGCTACGCAAGGCAACCATGCACCACTGTTCAAAATAATCATTAGCACATATAATCATTATTATACTGTAGTTATAATCATAAATAGACTTAACAAACTGCCATCATTATTACTACCAGTTCTAGTATCACAGTGTACTGCAGTTCTGCATGTGGTTTGTGCAAGTGGTGTTGTCGTACCTGTTACGGCTGTGTATGTGTTGTGTGCCGCTGTCTCTTTTTTCCTCCCTTGTAGATATGCCCAGGTGTGCTGCATTACTTAACAAGGTGCAGCACACCTGGCGTGGAGGAGGTGTTTAAGAGCTCCTGTGCCAGCAGCAGAGGGGAGAGGCTCTGGTGTGGGGGCTGCTGGTCCTGCTGCCTCTCACCGAGGGATTTTGTTGTCTTGTTTGCCTGTTTTAATTCTAATAAATCCCATGGATTTGAGTGTTTTAAAGGTGTACAGTCCTGTTAATTATTGGGTCAGTGTTTGGAGTTTTGTTAGCCACATAGGGCCGCCTAAGGGTGGGGCGTAACAGTATCCCAGCACTCCATTTCATTAATTTCAAATGTATTACATAATGGAAATCTAAAATGTTATGTAAGTATTACATCGCCTATATCACTGTCAGTTGTTAAAGTTTTTGTAAAGTGTATGCATCAGAAAAAAGTCATAGTGTGTGCACTTTTCCTGTACGGCCCTCAATCATATGCTGGCTCCCCCACTCAGTGATCAAAACTCTCAGAACCCTTCATCTAAGATTTTTGTTTAAGGTTGCTTTAAATGGTCTGTTTTACTCTCATAAAATCTCTTGGGGGGGATTCCCTGCAGACCCACCTGTAGGGTTGGGTAGCAGAAGCTGGAAATGGTTCCTCCCCTAATGTTAAAAAGGTGATTATGGACCTGTTTTGTTTTTTTTTTGGTTTGTTTTTTAAATGTATTAAACACTTTCTCTAGTTTATCTCAAAACCTAGGCCACATTCAACAATACTCCCAAACACAGCACTTCTTCGAGCGCCCTTGTTGTTCTCTTGGCTCTACTGAAGAGGATAACCATGATGGAATTGACTCTTCCATCAGCCTTTCACTCCTTTCATCCACCACTGCCAGAAACTGACAAAGCTTTCACTTAGTCAGGGCTGGAGGAACATCGCCTTCATCCTGTTTTGTGCCATCGATCAATAAAACAGATTTCCCTCCAAATCCTACGCGGAGGAACAAAATGAAAAACACAGAGTAGCTGCTGGTAGAGGCTCACACATTCAGCGACCACGCAAGAAAGAGCCGCCGCTGTGGAGGCTGCAAACCAGCCCTTGATGATGCAATTAGTACGTCACAGATGTTAAAACAAGGTTGTTAAAATTCAGAAAATCATAGGTCAAGTACCAACTAAATGATAAATGATTGTGTTTTCCTGCTATTATTTCTGTTTACTCAGCTCTTCCTCTGCACTTTAATATCAATCTGTCCTGCTGTGGCTTTGCTGTACTCATGTCAAGATTTTTATCCTCTTGAAGCAACTTGAGTCTTTGACAGTAAGTGAAGGAATGCAGCCCCTTGAGAAACAAACTACACTAAGCACTTTCAGCTCTGTGTGAGTGTGTGTGTGTGTGTGTGCGCGCGCACTTGTGTGTGTGTGTATTCAGCTTCGGGGGAATGAGTTGTGCTGAGCCGTACCAGGACCTAAACATCCACAGTATCATCTCCCCTTCTCCACGTTTCTGTGTTTTTTTTCCCTGTCTTTCACTCTTTCCCCCAGTTTCTCCTCTCTCTCTCTCTCTCCTACTCTGCTGCTGGTTTCTTTCATGATGTTGCTGTTTATCTTTTTTTTTGTCTTTCAACTTAGGAAAATGCTCAGATTGTTAACATTTTGTCTCATTCTCATTTCTACTCAGACACTAAACCTGCATTTTTATTAGATATTTTTCCACAGCAGGTGGCAACCAGTTGTAAGTGAGGGAGACATCAAAATTAGTGCACTTCCACTACCAACAGAATGGATGGGTTAAACCACTAGAGGGCAAATCAATACTTTCCATCCATCCATCTGTAACTGCTTACACTATTACGAGTTGTGGAGCCTATCCCAGCTGACACTGGGCAAGAGGCTGGATACGACCTGGACAGATCACCAGACTGTCACACATAAGCCTCTTTTACAATGGCTCTTTGAGGCCAAAATTTCACACCATTATTCTACCTCGCCGCTCTGTACAAAAGGTACCGTCACAGAATTGGGGGGACAGAGTTGTCTCTCTTGTAAAACAGCATCAGAGGTAGTAACAATGCCAACAGGAAGTCAGTATAAATGGGACAGCCAGGAGTTCGGGATCATGACTGGTGCAGATGTGACATTTTCACAACGTGTTCTGTGTGCGACCCATCACCGGAGAGTTAAAAAGCAGCTGATAGCAGTTAGCAGCTAACTAAAAGAAGAAGAACAGCAGCTGAAAATGTCCACAAATTAGGAAAACAATGAGGTCCAGGAGCTCCTTACCCTCCAAGCAGAGGACGAGATCAGCGGCCATATAACAAGGATGGTAAATGACTGTTATTGCCATGTTAATGCCATTGTTGTTGTTTCTAAAATACTGACACACGTGCCTATTATATGGTACACTACAGGCTGACACTGTTATGTTACATGTCACGCCCATCATGCCTCTTTTGCTTCGGCAATGTCAGCATGTCACACATGCTGACACACTAAAATCACACAGTGGAGCAGCATCATGCCACTGTGGTTTGATTCTGTGTAAAAATGCAAAGGCGGCATAAAGATGGGACTTGTTGTGCAATTTCAGTGTAAAAGGGCTACAGAGACAGACAACAATTGAGCGAACCCTTTTTGCAGTTTTATTCAAAAGTGTACACAATATGCTAGATCTAGCATATATGAATTTGTGGTGTCCTTTAATTGCATGCGGTCTGGGATAGCTGTATGCATGACGACAATGAACACGTTCATTTTTCATTCATATGATACATTACTGAAAACTTAAACATAATAAGGTCCAATAGGCCTTTGTTACAGCAAACATTTTGACATGTTACAACAGGACAAGCACAGGTGTAATAAATGAAACTGACAATGTGCTTGAACTTTTCACAGCAGACATTTTGACATGTCAAAGTAGGTAAAGCACAGATGTATTTAATAACATGATGGTTGCATTCCACTAAGAGGACGTCCTTTTATTGCGGCTCACTGAAATACCTTATCAGGACACTGAGCCATGGTTAATGTCATTATTTCCACCTGTGTGTTTCCTGTTATGACAAGTCAAAATGTCTCAGCAAGACAGACTAACAAACTTTTTCACTGTTTATTTGAGTTTTTTTAAACACTTTCTGAAATGATGTTTTCAGTAATTCTAGTTGATTGAACCTTTGATCAGGTTGAAGGTGGGCTGAGATATAATAAACTGGGAATACCACGAGGTCACCAAACTCAGCGTACCAATTAAAATGATGAAGGTGTTAGCTGGCCCACTTTAACAGGTGCAACAGGAGAGTGAAGATGATGTTAACCATGAACCATCCATACATGTCCACACAGTGCTGAGGAGAGGTCTAATCAGGCAGAGTAAAAACACCTGTGTGGGTGAACCACAGGTGTGAAGTGATTTTAAATCATGTTGTTGCATATATATTGCTGTTTTCTGCAAGAACAAAAGATTCAAACCACTGGTAGGATGAGAGCCAAAAAGGTTTATGGCAGGAAGAAGAAAGGAGTGAGGAAGGGGTGAAAACTAAATAGAGAAAGGTGGGGTCAGTGGGGACAGTTAGCAACGGACTTCACCTGACAATATTCACAACTTAGATTGATTTTCATGAAAATTGTTTTGATTTTTTTGATTGGCAAACCCTGAAAGAATGGACATATTTAGATTTTATGATCACTTTAAAGGTAAGAAGTCACCACTTTCTTTTCGTATGTCTTCTATACATGCCAGTCAATCTAAATGAATTATACTTTGGTGCTCATGGTCTCCATTAAATGAATTGAACAAATGAATCTGAGAGAAGTTGACCAAGCTAATGATGTGTAGCATGTCTAGATTGAAAAAAAGTTTTAATGTTCATATTTGTATGCGCAATCATAGCAGCTTAGAATTAGTTTAAGCGGGTAGCCGACAACCCAGTGTGTTCCTAAGACATTTTATACATAAAAAAAAAATTCTTTAAAAATAAGCTGCTTTGCAGAGTGAATGGAAACCAGAGCTGGCATCTACTTGAGACCTGCCTAAATTTGTCAAAATTTCACACCATTATTCTACCTGGCTGCTCTGTAAAAAAGGTACAGTCACAGAATTGGAGTTTTGTCTCTTGTAAAACAGCAGCAGAGGTAGTAACAGTGCCAACAGGAAGTCAGTATAAATGGGACAGCCAGTAGGACAGGATCATTAGTGGTGCAGATGTGATGTTTTGACAACATGTTCTGTGTGCGACCCATAACCGGAGAGTTAAAAAGCAGCTGATAGCAGTTAGCAGCTAATTAAAAGAAGAAGAACAGCACTTGAAAATGTCCACAAATTAGGAAAACAATGAGGTCCAGGAGCTCCTCTGGCCGTGTCAGGGAGAAACGCAGCTAGAAAAAAAACTCTAGGTTCAGGGGGCAAAAATTCCAAGTAGGGTGGGTAGCATAAACCAAACCACATGTGTGTATCGTTGAAGGGAAAAACGTCAATACGTGATGTTGTTCTGACATAGTAGGTTTATTTTGTAAGAGGGTATACGCAAACTGTACATTTCCTGTGCACAGTGCCCGATAACGTCAACAACAAATGCACCCAGGGTACCATGGTAGTCCATGACCAAATGTCCATGTATGACGAGGTCAGAGTGAGAATGTGTTGACCCAGCTAATGAAAGGAAATCAGCGTTTAATTGGGGCTTGGCTTTTGACTGATGTTTCATGGTAGTACAGACACCATCAAAACCAGAGGTACATTAAAGCTGCATAGACCTATTTGTGGCCACTAGGGGGAGATTTTCAGTCTATGGTACAAAGTTAGCAAAAGCTGCCTGCTGACATGTCCAGCAGACACTGAGCAAAATTATCATTATCATTACCATTAGAGTTTACCATGTCTGAAAAAGGCCACAATGAGAGCAATGAGAATGAACCAAAAAAAATAAGTTGCTAAACAAGGACCTGAAACTCGCTGAAATGCTCCATAAAGCTGAGGGGAGCTGCAGATTTGGGACTCAGCTCTATTCAGATTCATTATTAGAGCAACCTCTTTCACAAAAATATCTATCATAGCTGCTTAAACATTTCTTTGGGGCGTTCTTTTTAGCAAACAGGCTACATAAGTAGCATCCTCCATAGCAGCTACACAGCTGTGACTGAGACCAGGCTGAACTAGTTGCTTGCAGGTTAAAATAACTACAGAAATGTTCTGATTGGCTGAGCACCAAAAAGGGTTGATATACTGCACTTGGCGCCCTCAGGATTTACTTGTATGTAATTTTTTTCCCCCAAAATTTTTTTTCAAGAGGCCTAATCCATGTTTTCTATATCTGCTCTAAGTAGAACATTTAGATACAGCCTCTAATGTGACTACTGAAAGTGGACAAAACTACAGTTACACTGACCAGCTCTCGTACTTCAAAGGCCCTTGGCGGCATAAGGCTGGGACAGAGATGAAACACCGAAACACACACACACACACATACACACACACACACACGCAGCAGAGAGAGATGAGAGATATAGGCCTTGTCCAGCAGCTGAGATATAGCACAAGAGCCCTGGGGAATTTCAGGGGATTTCCACAGAGGGAATCGGACACGTTGTCTGATTTACACTAACACTTTGGCTAAACTTATGATAAAAGTTCACAAAAGAAACATTGCTGTATCTGTCTTTATCCATCTCTGCCTCCATCTGTCTTTGTCTCTGTTTTCTGCTCTGCTGCTTTCTCTCGCTCTCTCTTCATAAATACTGCGGTGGCTGTTGGTCCAGAACATTTTGTGTTGTGAGTTATTGTTTTCATATATGTGAGAGTTGTTGACTGTCATCTTACTGACGAAATTTCCTCCCCAAAAAGTATTGTCATCAGTTATTGAGAAACTAAAGGTCATAAGAGTGACATAAATAAAACAGTGCATTGGGGGAAAAAAAGTAGAAGTAGCTAATGTTGGACAAGGAAGGATGAGAAGAAGAAACAGCATGAGAGTGTGAAAGAGAGTGAAAAGTGTAAAAGAAAGTTGAGAGTCTGAAAGAAAACATTCATTTTTATCTGCATTTACTGACTCTTTTTTCACTGAGAGGAGAGCCAAGGAATGCAATGAGGAATCTGGTGAGAGATAAAGAGAGGAAAGTGGATGGTACTGTACTATACTGTGTGTGTGTGTGTGTGTGTGTGTGTGTGTGTGTGTGTGTGTGTGTGTGTGTGTGTGTGTGTGAGAGAGCGAGAGCTGATTGTGCAACTGTTTGTATCCACTGGAGTACACAGTCGAGTTTTTTTTTTTTTTTTTTTTTTTTTAATTATGGCCCTTTGTCTTGTCACTCACAAACCTGCTCTCTAAAAATGTTTGAATTTTAAATGAAAAAGTCTGGTTGTAAGCACAGTGGGCAGGATATAGGGGAGAGCGGGGTCGGTTGGGACAGTGCCTTTTTCACAAGTTAGAAAACAACTATCCTGATGCCATTCACCATGCTCATACTCAGCCACACCCTCTTCACTTTAGAACCTCTAAAAGGAGACCTTCTGATTATTCCTCGCATTTTGTTCTGTTTTGAAATCAACAGTGTTTGAAGTAAATTTTTGGCTCTAATTTTTCTTCCACCAAACATGAAAATATTGACAGAAAGGTGATTTTCTGACCTATGAGTTAATGCAAGTGTGAGCTGTCTGAATTTTTGTCGGCAGATAGCTCGGGAGCCCAAAGTGTGTCTGCTCTCCTTGGGACCATAGACTGTATATAAAGATGGATGACATGACAGCTTCCCAGAAGTGAAGCTGTGACATCTTGATCGCCCCCTGGTGGCTGGCTGCAGTATAGGTCATAAAGCCTGCCCTCTCCATGTTAGTGGTTGGGAAATGGGAAAAGTTTGGTTTTAATAAGCTATTCAATGCTATAAAATGGGGATTTTACAACATGACTGACAACTGTGTGAGCCAAATGGGCTTGCATTCAGTGGTGTTGCTTGCAACTGGTTGGATGGGTGCATGGGCGGGAAACTTGATACCGCAAAGAACGCAACTGCACAGACTCTGGCTCAGAATGACGTCACCAGAGTAAGATGGCAGTGGCCGTATCCAGGAAATTTTAGCTTTGCTTATTTTCAGTGGGGGTAGGTAGAGATGTGTCGTCCATCTGTATATATCATCCATGCTTGGTGAGTTTTAGTGGAGTTTGGGCAGCGTTTTCTTTGTAAATAATATTTAGTATTGTAAATAATAGTATTTGTGGTTTTTTGAGAGCTTTTGAGTTTTTATGCCGTGTTTTTGAGTGTTTTTTGATGTGTTTTCATCGTGTTTTCACCATAGTTAGTAGTTTTGCCATCGTTCGGCTTTTTTACAATAGTTCGGTTTTTTTTATGTTCATAGGTAGTTATAGTCAGTTGTAGTTTTGTAAATACTGGAGGAGAAATGTCGAGGAGGTCGACGAGGGACAGGAGAGTCCCGTTGAGATTTGTGGATGAGGAGGATGGACCAGAGGAGACTGATGGAATGTAGTCATCTCAACCACAGTAAGTAATACAGTTTGTATGAACTGGATATGTATTCCCAGCTTTACTACAAAAATGTTTTTCAATATCTAGTGTAAATTTTCTTATTGGCTTGTTTTAGAATCAAGAATCGTTTTATAATCGAAATCGTTGCCCTCAGAATTGGAATTGAATCGAATCGTGAGGTGCCTAGAGATTCCCACCCCTACTCTTCAGTGGCAAAAATGAGAGGATGTGCCCTTTTGGCTGCCCTCTTGTCCCCATATCATGCAGTAGGTGCCCTTTTTTCCTTTTCGCCCGTCCTTCAAACATCCTGAGTCCGTCACTGCTTGGGACGGTAAGGACAGTTTTATGTATAGTTTCTACCTTAGTAGGACAAAACAAGACAAACGTTTTTCCGAGTTTGATAAGACACACTGTGATTCAAAGCTATTAGCAGATTTGCTGAGCTATAATGTATGAACAAGTGCAATCCTAACTACATGGTGTTCAAATTTAGAACCCTACCCTACCCACCGTCGCAATCATCACAGGAAGGAGGAATTTTGGGAAAGTGCACTCAAAATTGTTCCTTTCATGTTTGGCTCTAAAAAACTTGTATCTGTCCAGGGATCAAATTATTTTCATTACTGTTTCAGTAGTCTGTGAGCAATGGATGTTTTTTTTTTCGTGTCGATACAAAAGTGTCCCAGTGGACCCTGCTCTCCCCTACTGTACTGGCGGGAAAAACCTTCTGCTGTGTGTTACAGGGTGAAACCTCGGTCAAGGTCAGCTGATGTATAGATTTAGTATTTGCACATATTTCTTTTTCTCTCTCTTTGCTTTCCTTTCTTTATTTCTTTTTTAAGATACTGTGACTTCAGGTCAGGGGCATAAAATTCCAAAAATATAATTTAATCCTCAAAATGATGGAATTACATATAATGACGTCAACAGTGTTTCCTTACTGTCTCTCTGTGTATGAGGAGGAGTTGACATTTTAGTACTTTGGACAGATTAAACTATGTGACCTGCTTGTGGGTTTTTACGACGGCCATGATATATTACAGAATAATAAATAAATAAATAAATGCCGACTTAATATTAAGAAACTTTTAAAAGAATAAATAAAGACCACAGAGGCAAACTGGTACTGTATCAAAACAGTCACAATACATTTAAACAGAGAGAAACCATCATTTTCAATTATCTCAGTACAAAATGTTTCAATGACATTTGCTGTTTTATGACACAAATATTAATACACATGAAAGAAAGAAAAATTAAAGTATAAACACTTCCTGGATCCATCCAAAGACAAGTCTAAAATATATCAGTTAAGTTACATATTTTCCCCCATGGAAAGAGTTCAGTTCCCATGGTGAAGAAGTATTATTTACATCTTGACCATAATGTCCCGGCCACAGAGCCAGTGTGACCCAAAAGACATATTTTAGAGCTCGCAGTATCTAAAACACTGCCAGAGTCCAGCAATATTTACACACCGCAAAGACAAAAGACTCAGACAATTTAGCTCTAAGAGCGCTGAGCACTTACAAAAAAATCCAACCCTCACATTACTCAAAAACAAAAAGTTCAGCTTTTAAAATGCAACCATAAAGGCATATGTGTTTGCAATGTATGTATTATGCTAATCAGACAAAACACCTAAAGCTTACATTGCAAACACTTCAGAGGGTGTTAGATGCAAATTAATCACTTCATTTGATCCTTTAAATCAAACCCAGCATTATTTTTTATAACTGTGAAAACTATAAGAGACGGCAGAGAGGACAGCATGTGCGTGAGCACAGCAAAATGACACCTCACTCCTTTTAAAGCATTCCAGTGAAAGCAATGTTTGACCACAAAGAGATAATAAATAAACCTCCCAAAGAAGTTCAACATAAAAGATATTTACAGCTGAAAAGGCTTTAAGCTGTCAGGGCATATATGTAGCTGACCGCAACCTTCGACCTCACTGTACACAGGGTGGCAAGAAAATAGTCAGTTACTAGGGATGATTGAAACACTACATTATTGTTATGGAAACATTTTTTGACCAGGGTGTCTCGACGCTCGTTAAAGACACCAGCATTCACGCTGAGCAATGGGAACCTTCTGTAAAGTAAATGTACTGTAGTGTGAATATTTTCATATTAACATCTAAATTACACAGCATTTCTTGCCTGTGGAAAATGTACTGGTAAACAGAAACTCAAATTAAATGCTACTTTCCATTTTACTGACTGACTGTATGAAATGATCATTGAAAATAAGGAGAGGTTTCTTTGAAGGATAAGTCTGGTGATATTCTGTATTTTAATTGTAAGACCAAAACCAACAATGAATTGATCTCACTAGCAAGTATTGTGATGGGATCAATGCCATAGACCTGTGAAACGCTGTTGCACTGGGTGACATGATCCTTCCTTCCAATAAACATGAGCATTATAATTTAATTTAAGTCATACTGCAGCATATACGCAGCTGAATATGCCATGCATTTTGAATGTTATTTTATTTTAATTATTTTTTTTGGTTTTATTTTTGCTTTTGCAGATACAGGCTTCATAAATACCATTCAGAAAGTCAGTCACTGATCTGTCGCTACTCTAGTAACTAGGTGTTAGCAGTGGTTATCAGTCTTGTAAATTAGAAGGCTCCTGCTGCACCGACTTGTATGGTCAGAATGTCACAATGACCTTATTAAATGGCCGTTTACGTTCCTAAGGATCACAATGGAAATAAGCTCTTGGGCTTTAATGTTTTATATCCTTTTAATATACTTTATTTCAATTTTTCAATTTGAAAAATCAGTTCACATAATCTGGAAAAATGTTGTAGTTAAGTTTTGGTTCTGTTTAGGCACAAAAAACCCCCACTTGTTTATGGTTAAGAGAAGATCATGTTTTGATCTTAAACACTCGTGTCTGGGGCTAATAAATGTAGCTGGAAGAGCAGTGATGACTTGCTAGTGAGCAACGGGTGATGTGATTGTTGGTTCTCCAGCCACCATCCCCTTCACCTCCCAATAATAAAGTCAGCTTATATGTGGCTGCATAGCAAGAAACACAGCTGTTTAATACCTGATAGCTGCATAGCGGTACTGGTCACTGCAACAGAAGCCCTCTAACCTGTGTCTTGGTGTTTATCAGACACTAAAACACTGCACAGCAGCTTATAATGATACAAAGAAGGATTTTACAACTTATTTTATATTACTTGCAGGTAAATAGTGGAAATGCAGCATGCTTGCAAGTACATGATTGGCCAAAACAGCATCTCACCAACTGAAGTTGCATTGAGTTCAAAATTTTTTTTACCAACAGAGTGGTCCCATTCAGCTGATTGAGGAGGCTGTGGTTTTCGTGCAGTTCTAATGTTGGTTTGAAAACGCCGTAACATATTCTTGGTTTTGGTCTTTTAATGGGCTTTGTTGGCAATAGAATAAATTTAGAATATCACCAGTCTTATCCTTTTAAACCTGACAACTTAAGCAATAGAAACACAATTCTGAATGTGTCAAGACTCTTTTGGCTCAGAGGGTAGACTGTGGTGTCTACTTCTTAAACTCAAACAGATGTACAACTACTATTAACACTTTAAGGAACCCATTAGGACTCTCCTGGTTCCCACACAGGCTAGTTTCTTGGCTGCAAAGAGGGTCACCAGGTCTGGATTAACCGGAGACAGAATATATAAGCAGATGTAAGCCAGATGTTTACATGTTAAACCATGATACAGGCTGAGAGAAGACTCAGATGGCCAGCTGGAGCTTGGTGAGGTTCCTTTGGTGCATGTTGTGGTGTCGCACCAACTCATCGCTCCGGGCGAACTTCTTCTGACAGTTGGGCCACCGGCAGTTGAATGGCTTCTCGCCTGAGAGAGAGGTGGGATGGATGGACAGGTTGGGAGAGACAGAGGGTGGATTGAAGAAGACGTGGAGAGGATGGTAATGACAAGAGGTGGAGGAGAGGAAGGATTTAGAAAGGATGCAAGCCAGATGGAATAACAATGAAATCAAGTGAAAAGAAAGAAGAAAACGAGAGAAATATTAGAATATTATGCTGATCACAGTCTGAATGGGAAGATTAAATGGACTTTATGTAGTACTGTAAATAACTGCACAAGTCAAGTAAGAATAAATACATGTTGACATTCCTAAATATGTTGTTACATTACATTACGTTACTTTGTATGAACATCGAATGGATGAAGAAGAAATGGAAAAATAAAAGTTTACGCACTTGTTTTACCTGTATGAGTCCGGGTGTGTGTCTTAAGGTGGTCAGACCGAGAGAACTTTCTCTGACACGTCTCGCATTCGAAGGGTTTAACTCCTAAAGACATGTACAATATGCATGCGCGCACACACACACACACACACACACACACACACACACACACACACACACACACACACAGCATACAAACAAGCCCCAGTTCACACACACAGACACACACATACAGAAAACACATGTTCAACATCACACACACGCACAGCACACACACACACACACACACACAGAGGGAGATAGAAAAATACAGTAGAGCAGAGGTTTGCAGGGAAGCCATTCCAAAGTTTGACCAGCCTTTAGCAACTTTAGCGTTCAGTGTACACAAAATGCAAACTGTGCATATCCAAAGACTGCATTGTCCACAAAATGGCTGTCATGCAAACAGCAGAGGAGAGCAAGTGGAGAGAGCAAATACAACCAACTGAAAGGAAAAACAACATAAAGACAGAGACAGATTGAGTAAAACAGATCAAACCTGTGTGTCTCCTCTGGTGTCTTTTCAGCTGGTCAGAGCGAGAAAACCTGCGGCCACAGTCTGTGAACTCACACTGGTAGGGTTTCTCCCCTGTACAAAGATGAGAGAGAAGACAGTGAAATACGGTTAAATTTTAAATTATTTGATCACTTTTTTTTATCCCCTTGGACGTCATAGATTACACACACACCCAAAGCGAAAATTTGGTTTAAATGTCTCCTTGTTAAATTTTGTTGACAATAACACGTCTGCTGTTCTCCTTGTGGCTGTTCATGTACAATAGCAATATATGTAGAGCTGAATCAATCAGGCGATTAATTGATAAGCTAAATGACAGAAACTTAAAGCTACAGTAGGTAACTTTTATAAAATAACTTTCTCATATTTGCTGAAACTCTATATCCTGACAGTAGTACATGAGACATATAATCTGGTTTCTCTGGCTTCTCCTAGTGCTCCTAATGGCTTTGCAAGAATGGAAACAACCAATCAGAGCCAGGAGGGGTCTCTAACACAGTGTAAATCACTGCTAGTGCATTCGCTGCATTGCAGTGTGCACGGTTAAGACAAGTAAACAGAAGAGGGCTGTGCAGTGAGTGCACAAGCAGTGATAGACATCGTGTTAAGCCCCGTTTTCACCAAGCAGTACGGTACGGTACAGTCCAGTACACCTTTTTTCCGTTTCCACTGTGAAAAGTTGTGGATGATACCAAAAGAACTCCTAACTGTCTCCATTTTTGGTCACTCCTTCTGTTGGAGTACCTAGCACACAGGTCTGGTACTAAAAGGTGGAGCTGTGAACACTGCAGTCTGTTGACTGGTCAACAGTGAACAGTTACTCTTGCTCAGGGCTGAGTTGTGGCTGGTTTTGAGGCTTAGGTAACCTTTATTCATACCATGGTAAGTCTTAGTAAACAATAACTATAAAATGAGAGGATGTTTTGCTGACTTTTCGCAGCATCTGTAGTCTGAGAAAGAAATAACTTAATTCACTGGGCTGACTAAGTTCAGGTGAAGTGGATTCTTGCAAATGCCTTTAGAAGCATTGGGAGGAGCCAAAGTAACTCAATTTTTTCAAAGATTATCTGTCTGATGTACTACTGTCAGATTACAGACAGTTTCAACAAGTATGACAAGTTATTCTATAAAAGTTGACAAACTGTAGCTTTAAATTGCAACAATTCTGAAATATTTTATTAAATCTTTTCATTTGCTGGTTTTCTCAGGATTCTGTGTTACCTGAATGTCTTCAAGTTTTGGTCCGACCAACTAACTCCTGTTAGCTAGAGCCTGGGAGGAAATACTCAGCTCTTCACAGAGCTGTGAAACTGCTGCTGCTAACAGTTGCTCTTAATTTTGACAGTTGACCAATAAATCATGCTCACGATCCAGTAAGTATTTTCTGGCAATAGCGGATAAGAAAACTGGGGCCAGTGGAAATATCACTTTCAAGCTTTTTAAGAAGGCAAACAGAAAACCTTAGTGTGAAGAACACGTTGTCAGTTAGGGTGCCTTTGGGAGGTGTGTTTGGAACCACTGGCACAAACAATACAGCTGTCAGCAGTTATGTAACAGGCTTAGTGAAATATCACAGCACATTTTCTGTTGGTTTCACCTGTGTGTTTGCGACTGTGCATCTGCAGATGAGACAGCTTGAAGTAACGTTTGTTGCATCCTGGGTAGGCGCACATGAACGGACGCTTCTCACTGCTCTCTGACCGCACTATGGCTGGGGCAATGCTGGGCACCCGCCGCACATCCTGCACTCACACAAACACACACAGACACACACACACACACACACACACATATAATTTAAATGGGACATTAATAATTGAACCGGTAAAATGTAATTTAGAAAACAGGCAATTAAATCTGTCCTGTGTGTAAATAAGTGCATGTGATGTGTCTGGCTCATGGGGACCATTATAATAAAATGCTCATATATTCATTAGATGGGAATTAGCAGTAAAGTGACCCCAGACAGACTGCAGCCCAAAGGGAGCTGTTAGTCACGCCTTTTAAACAGACCCACTTCCACAGCACCCCATGACAGCCCTGCTGCTCACTGCTCACCCTGCAGGAGAAGAATTAGTAACAAGTAACACATGGTCAATCAAAATTTTCTGTCTATATAGTAAATGCAGGTTTATATTTTCACACCTACATTTCCTGTATTTTGCTATTTGTCAACCCAGTACATGATGTGACAGTTCAGCACATCTCCAGCTCTGCTGGCGAGAGCAACCACAAAGCATGACTCTATATCTTTTTGCTCCTAATGGAGTTCTGTCTCTCTATGTGACAAACTTTTAGAATCAAAACGCTGCTGGCGTGACCTGTAATTAAAGAGCTATCTAACACTGTTATCACTGGCTCTTTACGTTGATGCGAAGTAATAACCTACACTCAGTACTCTGCCCAGCTAGTTAGCTGGTAATGCAAAATAAGAACAGAGGTTGACTGCGTCTATGTATTGTTTTTATTCACAACAGCAGCTTCTAGTTGCTCTAGCTAACAGGTGCTAACTGCATAAATTTGGTAGCAGTTGTTGAGCTTGTGGGCAGCACGGTGGTGTGGTGGTTAGCACTGTCGCCTCACAGCAAGAGGGTTTAATCCCAGGAGGGAGCCCTTCTGTGCGGAGTTTGCATGTTCTCCCCGTGTCAGCGTGGGAGTCTCCGGGTTTTCTCCAGTCAGCGGCTGCAGCACCCTGTATCCCTGTAGCCACTGCCAGGGGACCAGACAGCTCCAACTCCTTGCCAAATCAACAGTCTTTCTGTTGCTGCTGTGACACAGGTTATACCTGGCACTGCTGCTGGCCACCAGCCAGCCGTGACTTCAGGCACTGGAGGTTTTCATATACAGACCCCTACAGTCACTGATTGAAGGTCTGTCTCCTCCTGGCGAAGTAGCCTACAGCGGAGGGAAGTGAGGCAGAGGGGCCGTGGGGTCTCATTTGTGGTTTGATAAACAGAGAGACAGAAAGCAGGGCAAGGACGGGCTGAGTGAATGCATTGCAACTCTAATGAAATAAAATTAAATAAATCAATTTATGGGAAACAATGGGTTAATTTTTGAAGCTTGTGCAGATGCCCTTGGTTGTCTGATGGGAGGGGCTTAAGACAGAAGGGAGATTTCTGCCTAGCACAGCTGTCAGAGAGGCTGGGGGCATGTGATTGGCTAAAAGGTGTTGGGGTGGTGACAGCCACTGTCACGAAGAGACATTGGTAACATCTCCATTTTGAAATAAAAATAAACAATTAAAAAGAAATTGAGAGAGGGCATTTTGCAATATTTTTTTTCCTAAATGAAAGTGAAAATTATCATGAAAATAACAATGATGGAATGTAAAGCATGTCAAAATAATGTGTTGAGTTTAATATTATGTTGAATTATTTCACGAATTGTTGGTTCTTCTTCATAATTTATTTATGGGATTATTTGTTTCACAATTACTTAGTTATCTGTTTATTATCGAACACGCTGGGGCCCCATACTAAAATAACTGACAACTAACGCAGCATTTCTTACTACAGTAATCAGGAGTACAGTCTGGTGTTGCTAGTCACAGATCAGCAAAGCTGCCTGATTGATAGAGTGATAGAATTAACCATGATTCAGTAATTTGCTACGTGATTCTTGATCATAGTACTTAGTTTTTAACAAGCTGTGTAATATTTTTTGCTCGTCATAAACCCGTATTAATGAAGAATGAAATTCCATGGCTGTCATCTGTATTTCCTTTGGCAGTGACTGAGAATTAGTGTAATCCCTGTAATAAAAATTACGGAGCAAAGCATCACTTTGCTACCCGATCTGTTATCTTGTGTTTTAGCAGCTCCTAAATTATACTTTAAAAGGCATGAGAGTGAGAGTTGGTTTATTCTTTTGCACTGAGCCAGACCTCTTATGTGTGTGTTGTACAATCCATTTCTATGAACAGAAGAAAAAAAAAAGAGCAAAGGAAGAAAAGGAGCATGGTGAATGATGAAACAGGCCCCAAAAGGAAAGAAAGAAAGAAAGAAATATTTTAAAAAGTCCTGCTGTGGACTAAGAGCAGGTCTGGAGAATCTCTGCTCCCCGTCTTTTAGAGCTGCTGACAGACAATAATTAAAATCTAATGATTTATTAACATGCTGATCCTCGTATGGAAACTGTATCTTTACCCAGTGTAACTCTGTGTGTGTGTGTGTGTGTGTGTGTGTGCGCACGCACGTGTGTCTGTTTCACCACTGCTAATGGATTTGTGGAAAAAGATTCCTCTTGGCCTTTAGAGCTGCCTTTAAAAATCTTTGTGTATGTGTGGACACAACATGTTTGTGTGTGCGCGCATGTGAAGGCATTCGTGTGTGTGTGTGTGTTTGTAAATCTCTCCTCTGCTACATATCAGTATTTCCTCTTCACATAGCCTGGTCATTGCATCAGGCTCTCCACTGCTCATCTCCTTTAGTCCACTCGTTTAAAAATGTTAAAATTATTCTCTTTCTTTTGTGTCACTGACGTGTTTTTGTGTCTGTAGGGTTTTCAGTGTGTCTTTTTTATGCAGGGTAACCATTACAGAGTGTGTAAAAGTAATATGTGTGTATAAAAAACATGTACAATAAAGACAGAGAAGCTGTTGGACCTCACTATGTCCTCTTGATAATAAATAAAGTAGTAACATGTGGAGAGATGCAGTATGAGACTTACCTGTATTCCCCTGAAGACTCCATGTGTGTGTATGCGGTACTGTGTGCTGCAGCTGTACAACATGGGGGTACTGGGGTCGCTGTCGTAGCCTGCTGTATGGCTGCCAACACAGAAAGTGAGAGTGATGAAAAATAAAATTAAATCAACAGTCAATTTATGAAAAAGTCAGAAAATCGACTTCAGTTAAACACTTTTACACAGTTGACCAGCTGTCTTAGATCCAGCTGCACAGCAACTCTAGCTATCCAAGTGTAGACAGCTGAAACATTTTCAGCTCCAACATATCAGAATTGCAAATCCTGTGCCACTAAATTATTTTCCAATCACAAAAAGTCACAGGTAAAAAGACGGTTTGTGCACAGACAGCTGCCACATACAGTAGGGTGAACATAAAGCAGCGAGACATCATGTAACAAGATGCAAGAACGTGATTCAATGCTATAAATCCGTACAGTGTAACACAGTGGCAGATATATAGAGCATAAAATTCTGTTTGACTGCAGGTAGCGCCATTAAAGTATCATTATTCAAACATGTTCACCTCATCATATACAGCCCATAATGCAAAACACAGACCATTCATGTGTAGTTGGGGGGGTTGTGTAAAACATCTGGTCTTAGATGTTCAACTTTGACCTTTGGCACAACGAGCCCAGATACAAAATCAGCTGGCCCATGTAAAGGAAGAGGTGTTTATATTTAAACAGAACTGATATCAGAGAAACTGACCACATGAAACCATGCAGGCTGTTCTCACAAACTGTTCATAGGTTTTCATATGTAAAGTAACATGCCCAAATTCATAAACATCCCACGGATTTTCGAAAGGCTGAGATCACGTGAGCAAGTTCCAGGCGGTCGTGTAAGGAGGCAGGTAGGGGTGGTTGATGGGTCACAAAAACGTTTACCTTGTGCCAGGACTTTCCCCTGGAGACGTGTGTTTGGAACCGAGTGAATTTTGAGTTATTTTAAGGTACGTCCTAGTCATGTTTCCTAAACCTACCCACAGCAACTTTACTTGCCTTAACCTAACCTCTGTAACTTCACGTCAGTTACGTAACAGTGCATCAAGGATGTAACATCATTCGTTAGGACGTCGTTTGTAGGATATCATAGGAACCGTTCTATGTGAATGAAGCATGTAGCCTAGGATGAATGCAGAACTCTACATTAGGCCTCTTTGTGCGGTTCTATGCAGTATTTACTCAGATTATATTTTTAGCCTTGCGAGCAGCATGGTTTTAGGGATAGCATGTCAGTCAGCCAGTCCACCGCTTTGGTCCAGATCAAAATATCTCAACAACTACTGCATTTATTAGTTGCTATTAAAATTGGTACACACATTCAGGTTCCCCTGAAGATGCATCGTAACAACTTTGATGATCCCTTAATTTTTCATCAAACGCCGAATGTCAGGTCATACTTTGAATTTGTCTAATACTTTCAATAATGACAAAATAACTAAAAAAATAATGAAAGTCATATCAGCCTTAACTTTGTTTTGTGTCCAGTGCCAATTAGCAAATGTTAGCATGCTAACATTTGCTAATTAATCTAACTTAGAGGTTATTAAACGGAAATTTCGGTTTATTTCAACCTGTCTCCTATCGTCCTAAATTTGTTTCAAGTGACTAGTGACATAAAAATAATAGTTAGCATGTTAGCCGTTAGCCTAGATACAGCCGGGGCGCATAGTAGCGTCAGATCTGTTAAAACATAAGTGAACGGGCAACCTTCAAGTGCAAAGTTAGTCCACTAAACAAGCTTTTTTTCCACAAAGACCGCCTCATATCATTAGGATAAATGTCAGAGAACATATAGGAAACGACATGTAAACGTGTTGTCTTACCTTACCGGTGTGCTGCCATGTTTGTTTATCCCTCTAGCTCTGCTTTCCAAAGCATGGCTGAAATATTGCAAGAACAAGCAGCGATCTCATACCGTGCCTGAAATCTCGTGAGCTCTAGATAAAGCCCAGCTGGATACCACTCCAGGTGGAGGTGTCCTGTCCTCGGTCACATCCAGACCTTGAAAATAAGGCTGCAACCGGTCCCATTCTTTCCAACAGAGGCATTCCTCTTCTGTGGGCACTGGGGCACAGCATTCAGAGGTACACCACCAATCTCCAGAGCTACGCAGCCTTGCAGCAGCCATTCCTCCTCTCTCGTCCTCTACCTCTTGCACCTCTCTCTCTCTCTCTCTCTCTCTCCTCCGTTATTCAGTTTTACGAAGCTCTTCGTCAGTGTATTCTGGCTCAAATAAATAAGGGTGGCCATCAAACAAAAAATCAAATTCCTCCTCCACAAAGTCGAAGTCTGGCAAAAAGTCAGCCATTATTCTATAAATCTTTCAGAAAATAAATGAATGAACTTTTCAGGCTACTGTCCAGTTCTGCTTTCCAGCTGTTGCTGCTTGTTCTTGCGAGATTTCAGGCACAGAATGAGATCACTGTTTGTTCTCGCAATATTTCGACCGTGCTTGGAAAGCAGAGCTAAGTTGTAAACAAACACGGCACCACACCGGTAAGGTAAGACAACACGTTTACATGTCGTTTTCTATATGTTCTCTGACATTTTTCCTAACAATATGAAGCGGTCTTTGTGGAGAAAAAGCTTGTTTAGTGGACTAACTTTGCACTTGAAGGTTGCCCGTTCACTTATGTTTTAACAGATCTGACGCTACTATGCGCCCCGGCTGTATCTAGGCTAACGGCTAACATGCTAACTATTATTTTTATGTCACTAGTCACTTGAAACGAATTTAGGACGATAGGAGACAGGTTGAAATAAATCGAAATTTCCCTTTAAGGTCATCAATCTAACTTGGTGGACATAATAAACACTATACCTGCTGTTAGTTTGTCACTGTGTGCATGATAGCATGCTAGCAAAGCCTGAAAGAGTTTTGATTTGGCTGCATCTATTTCATTTTCTGAATTTGAAGCTTTATCATTACTGCTACCTATGACTTTTTTTTTTTTTTTTTTTTTTTTTTAGCAATGAATCTACTTAAAAATATCCATCACAATTTCCCAGAGTCCATGCTGATATTTTCAAAGCAAGCCCCCAGGAAGAGCACCAGGCTTTGAACTAAATCCAAACAGTTTAGCCCATTAACCCATTTATCTCCATTCAGTTAGGGCTAAACCGAAAGTTAGTGGCTTGGCACTGGGAAGTCTTTAGTGCGCCTGCTTCCTGGGGGTACACCATGAGGAAGATGCGGGTCATTTTGTACCTGGGAAGTCAAACTATTTTTGCCTTCATGCGCCACTGAGTAACTTTTATAGAAATGAACAGAGCCCCATCTCCTACACTGTATAGTCCTATACATACATCCATGATTGAAAGATATTAAATTTACAATTATATAAAACAGAGAAAAGCAGTAAAAACTCATCTTTGAGAAGCTGAAACCAGGGACTATTTGTCATTTAGACTTGAAAATTAATAATTGATTAATCTAATTCATCTCAACTTTAGAATAGCTTATTAAATAATTATCAAATTTGTTTCGACAAAAACAATAGTTGCCTGTTATTCAGATAATTGATCAATTAGACTTGACATTTCATCATTTACAGACATGCTTACAGTAATGGCACAAACAGCTTTAATACTTCAAGAGCAGAACAAAACCTGCTCTGTGTGACACAGCTGCCGGTGTTGCCTCTCGTATCTTCTAATGATAACATACAGAGAAACAGAAAGCTCTTGTCTATGAAATGTGTCATATTTCAGTCTGTCTAACCAAACGAGGAGGATGGGAGTTTGCATCCTGTGCTGCTGCTGCTGCAGTGGGAACGTTCAGTATATGGCCCAGTGGACATAAGGTGCTCTTTGTCTGCCTCGCCATTTCCAAGGACAGGAGGAGAAGCATTGAGACTACGTCAGCGGTCGACACGGTGTTAGTCAAAGTAAATGCTCCTTTACTTATGTTCATTCATTTACATTTTTTGGCATTTCAGTTGGTAGTTGCAGGTAATGTACACGTTGGGGCACCTTAGTCATGGATCTCGGACTCTCGACTGAAACACCTTTAACTCCAACTTCATTAATTTGATTAGTGAATGTGGGAGGTGGTGGTGCTGAGGAGTTAACCCTCATCTAACCTGCTGTATTAACTAAGAAAAAGTTTCAAAAATTAATGTGAGTGTGGCCCAGCAGCAAAGTCCACTGCTACAATAAGGCTATCAGGAAAGTAACCCAGGAAGAGAATCTATGAATCTAATGAATAAGAATATAATATGATGTCTATCTTACCCATAACTCACTGTGTGGGACAAATACAGAGTTACAAGAACAAAAGTATTTGTTGAAAACATATGAAACATGTAGTCTCAGGCTTTACTATGCACAGACACTCCTCTTCAGCAGGTGACGTGTGGTTCAGTGTTTCAGTATTTCGCGTGAACATTGGGAACGGGCCTATCTGCTCTTCCTCTCTGAGCTCAACTCCCCTACACTTCCTCTTCCTCATTGCCTGCCCCTCGCCCCGTCCTTCTTTATCTCCCTGTCCTCTACTGACTCCCTTCTCTTTCTCTATCCTCCTCATCCTTACTACTCCCTCACACCTCCCCTCCCTTCTCCTGCTCCTCCCACTGACACTGAGCACAAAGAGTCACAGAGAGAGACACAGTCATTTCTGACCAAGGCCACTGAAACACAATGATATAACCCTCTTCTGAGACCTGTCAACCAAAGAAAACACAATGGTCTCTCCTGTCACTCATTTAAAAATAGTCCTCAAGACCAATCAGGCTCTAATATCCGATTTAATGAACCTCACACACCACTTGTACACAAGCACACACTCACTTCTTCACAGACATTCCTTCTTGCTACCACCCCTTTGTGCACATATACGTCTCTTTCAGTCACATACGCACACACAAACTCATTCATCTGTTAACTATGATGAATGCCTGTTGGCTCAGGGTAGAAAGGTATTTGTGAGCCGACACAGACGCTGACCAGCGTGCAGCTATGCAGGTCATCATGACATAAAGTACAGTGCATACTGCTGAATGTTTTTAACTCTGTGTGAACAGGAGATGCTGATGCTACAGTGAAACCATGGATATGTTACATTTGTACGTTTCATGTACGTTTCATCAAGGTTTCTAAGGTGACGTAGTATATGAGTTGACTTAGTCATCGGGAGGTGGAGAGGATGGTTGGCATGTCAGCTACTGAGACGCCAGCAAAGCTGCAGACAACAAAAAAAGGGTCGTTTTTTTACTGAGACATTGCTGCATTTCCTACAGAGATGGTGTCATGAAAAGCGGTTGTTTTTTATCTAGACATCGCTGCATTTCTTGCCAATATCATGACTTAAGCAGGTATTTTAAACCAAAACATTTTCCCAAACCTAAAGTGTTTTTGTGCCTAAGCCTAACCGCACGTTAACCACAGGATCATTGAAACGTAAAGGAACTAAATCTGCTGCTTAATAACATACAAATGTAACACATCCATGGTTTGCAGAAATGCTCAGTGCCAACATTTATTTTGGTGATTTGGTGAATTGCAAACCAGATTTGCTGAATTTGGTGTAGGGTTTCATGGTCCCCAGAAGATCATTTGATCTTTTGTGTAACACCACTGACAGTTACACGTCAAAAACATGTCCCTCTAAATGACACCTTGGTTCATGACAGATTATCTTCAAACAAAGTGGCTGTAGTATCCTGGTTGCCTAGTAGTTAAGATGAAGTCATTACACTATAATCACTGTTTTATTCACTCAGGTTGAGGCATCACACTACAGAAGCACATTGCATTGGATAAAAAAAAAAAATTAGACACCTTATCTCGTAATTATGAGATCAGGAAAAGTGCCACATTGGCCACTGCCTCACTCAGAACCACATACTGCACATCCACGAAGGGGGGTCGGAGCTACTGTAACCAGCTGCCACTTGGGCGGTGCCATCTTGACTATATCCCATATCTTTATTGTGTATATATTGTAGTCTTGTGTGTGTGTGTGTACAGTAATTCAATTTAGTGCCTTACTTTTACTAAGGCTTTTTTTTATATATATATATATGCATAGCCTATATTTATATATCTACATATACTATATACACATTTTATATTTTTTAATCTTTAATTTTCTAGCTACATTGTCACCCTCTCTTTTCTGTCTGTGCTTTGAGCTGCTGTGACGTGAATTTCCCAAGTGTGGGATTATCTTATTTTACGAAGAGGTAAATTCATGTCTTTGGGTAAATCAACAACTTGGTTTCTTTACAACTAGACTGTTCCGTTGCCCTAGCTGTACTCCTAGGATTTTTAGCATGTGCCGCACAGCTCTCTGAGTCACTACCAAACCAGCTTGGATGCATTTCCATGAAGTATCCCATGTTGGTTCAACTGCTCCTGCAGAAAGAGAGCGACATCCAGCACATCACTAGGGAGAAGGTAGTAATAGCAGATTAACTGCGATAGCTCCATCACTGCCCACTGATTAGCGAGGATCTACAGGCGACAAGAACTTTTTCTTTTTCTTTATCTTATCTCGTAATTACGATATGGTGTCTAATTTTTTTTCCAGTGAATGGAATGCGCTTCTGTATCACACTGCTCACCACAGCTGTGTCAATTTGATCCACTTGCATGAGCTTGCATTCACTTTATTTGCAATTACTTCCAACTCTAAAAATTGCTCATTCTTTTGCCTGAACACACTTTTACCTTTTGAACTCTTATATTGTCAGATGGAATGAACACTGGCCTCATTTATAATCTATTCAGAATCATAACTAATAAAACAAACTCTCATCACTAATGAAGCTGCCAGTCACTGTGGACAGGTTTTAAAAAAGTGAAGTTACACTTTCATTGTTTATTTCTTTCATTTATCTGCTGAACAAAACCAGGTTATCTACACTCTACAGAAACATGGTTTGGATCAACACTGAATGATCTCATGTACCAAACTAATAGTTGCTGGTCCAAAAAGTTCAGCCTGTTCAAACTCACTTGTATCAAACCTACTCTTGATGTTTCCCATTGTCTTATTCAACAGAAACGTCACTGACTGCTGCTATTTAAAGAGAACAATGTTCCTACCTCTTTATGGTGGATGCCAGTGTACTGACAGGGTTCCACGCCACACACTCCAACTGAGAGGTCATTTGATAAACATTTTCTCCGCTGTGGAGGGAAGACAGACGTAGAAGAAAAGCTCATGAGCTGTGCAGTGGAGCGTCATTTAGCAGGGTTGAGTGTTTGTATCCATTTGCGTGGCTGTGTTGCCTTTTGTTGTCTTCAATAGAAGTACTCTAATGAGAAATACCATCATGCACACACACACACACACACACACACACACACACACACACACACACCCAGGTGGAGCTGAAGTTAAAAAATGTGTCTCAGACAGACACCAGGAAAGCTAAATTCTCTCATAACGGCACCTTTCATTAAACACAGCAGACTCCACAATCATTATTCAGACCTGCCATATGATTAAACACACACACACACACACACACACACACACACACACACACACACACACACATACATACTGAGTGGATTTATAGCTCTCACCCCACAGCCCCTCTATCACACCACCTGCAGGCTCGCAGCAGTCTGCTCGGGGTAGATGTGGTGCCTGGTACCCTGCTCATTACGCAGCTATTATTCTACTGTACAGCAGGGGCACGCAGCCAGCAGAGCACACATGGTATTTCTGCTCAACTATTGTTGGAATGGAGGCTGAGCACAAGATTTAAAGTAAACATTCGACATTTTCAAATAAATACGTGTATGCTTTTTGTCTCTATTGCTGACTGATGGAACCCATCACTGATTCAGCCAACATCCAGAGCTCTCTGTCCTACATTTCTGCCAATGTGTGTTACAGCAGGCCTCTCCTGGGAAACCCCTCTGGTTAACAGGAAGCCTGCCGCAGAAATAACTTTAAAAAAAAATACAGAGGAAGAAACAGGTCATTTACCATAAGGACTGATAGTTTCTATAATAGACCACAAAGAGCGCAACTATGAAAACATGACCAACAGAAAATCTAATGAAAAAAACCATAGAAATAGAATGAGAGTAAATGGGCATTGCCATTCAAATCAGCATAGCAGGATGGTTAGAACAGCAGCCATTGCAAAGAACTGTGACCATTGTAGTGGGCTAGTGTACTATCCCTGTCGCCTTACTGCTAGAGAGGAATTCAAGATTTCAATTCAATTTATCTGCTTCATACTTCTATTGGCTAGTCATGAAATTCTATTAATTAAATGATACTGTAATATTAGCAACTTGTTAACTCTGACCATCTCCTCTGACTGCCTTTTACTGTGTGACAAAAAAACCCAGACAACATTGCAATCAAACTAGTGAGTGTGATGTACGTTGAGGCCCCACTGATGTGCTTTTACCAAAACAACTAACAGCAACTGCCATTTTCTCTTGAACCAGCCAAATGACCACGGCAAACAGTTCAATGTCTGTACTAAAAGATATCACATCCCGAGCATGAAGTATATGAGAAGTGCGATAGGGGAATACCACTTCTAGAGGTACATAGACCAAAATACAAAAAAAAAAAATTAAACTCAACTTTAGGAATATCAGCATTTCAAATGGCTGTCCCTGCCCCAGTTCATTGGAGGTCAATGGAAATTTGCAAACGTCAGCATGCTAACATACTCACAGTGACAATGCTAACATGCTGATGTTAATCAGGTTTAATGTTTACAATGTTCACCAGCTTAGTTTAGCATGCAAAGTTTTGCTTATTGAGAAGTACAAAGTTTTACAAATTACAGCTGAGGCCGTTAGGGGTGTCTCTAGTTTAGCAGGTACGTATTTGGTCATAGAATATTGGACAAATGAAAATGAAGATGGCGCTGACCTGAATATTATATATATAATACCTGATGTTGTAATTCATGGAGTGGACAATATAAATGTCTCAACCAGTATAAAAGAAGTGGAAGTAGCCTCTGGGTCTGAAAAGTGAAGCCAATGCAGAAGTGCCTTAAAACTGCATTCTTTCTAATGGCCAGCAGGGGGTGACTACACTGGTCACCAAAGTCTACTTCTCACTTGATTATTTACTTCAGTAAACATTTTCCAATGAGTTTTTGGTTTCAATCACTAATCTCAAGTCTTCTTTATGACAGCATGATGCTGATTTTGTCAGTTATGGTCCTGTTTAGAGTAACATGGACAATAAAGCAGGGTATGCTTTAGGGTGTTGCAGGACAGAGAGGTGTAGCCGCACCATTGTGCTGAGGTGTCTGCCTCAGCTTCAGCCTCTCATCCAAATATGGTCACTTATGGCTCTAAAAAAACAAGATGGTGAATTCCAAAATGACTTTGGCCCCGATCACACAGAAAGCGTTTTACAGGTTGCAAAATGGAGGTGCGCCACACTGCCTTTTTTAATTGAATGCCACTAGTTCAATTTTTTTTTAAATGCTTGCTTTTTATTGTTGCCAGGCAACCACTGACTCACCTCCTTATTCTAACCTTCCAATGTAATCAATCTACCGTTTATGTATTTATTTCACACTAATTAGTAGCTAGCTCCTAAAATGTTCAGGCAGAGGGTACTTGCTGTAGCTCTAGTTGAGGGTGACATATTGTCAGCAAATAGTGTACTGGACACAGGGAAACGGAGATCTGTGTGAGTATGAGACCCTAAAAGAGAGGGTGGATCACGGAGAGTACCACCAGTTGGTCGAGGAGCTTCACCTCAATGATGGCCATTTCCAGGCATATTTTAGGATGACTCTGGGGACAGTTTGACAATCTGCTGTCTATCGTCTGGCCATATAGCTCTGGGTATCAGGCAACCACTACCACCCGTTTTTCCTCCATTGTTTGCCAACTGCAAACTTGCTGTTGTGACCATCACGGAAGACTTGCCACCTTTCAAATCATCCTACTGGACAATGGGAAAAAAGATGACAAAAAAAGAGATCATGTGGGGTGTTCTTCCGCTTTGAGTTAAAGGTTTTTCAACTCAAGGAGCTCAGAGCACTTTGGCAAAAACACCAGGTGCCCAGAGCACAGAAACGCAAGGTGTATCGCAACGCAAAAACTGTGAACAAAAAGCTTCATTCCTATTAAAAACAATTACAAAGATGCCTCCAGCTGCTAAAACACTTTCTGTGTGATCAGGGCCTAAGTCAAGGTTTAAAAATTTAAAAACTAGTTATGTTGCAGTGGTTCACAAGGTTTCAACCAAAGTTCATGGTGATCAAGGTTGTCAAGACATTTTACTGAAAGCATAACTATCAACCTCATGGCGGCTCTTAGTGAAACGTCAGCATCATTAGGATTCATCATCTGGGAACCATGAATATCTGCTCAACGTCCTTCTTCCGGTGGCTTTTCTACCTTAACCATCCCTACAGCCTTCCCCCAAGTGTAGCAAAGAATGACATCAAAAGCAACATATCACTATCAGAAACAATGTCCCCATTATTTTGGATTAGTCTTTTCATTAGTGTTCATATGAGACTCTTTCTGTGGTACAAAGTTATTCCAATGACAACTGTTTCATTTTGGGACAGAGGAGACAGTATTCCATTTGCCTCCACTGTAATGTGCCGGAGACAGAAATCTCAAAACCTCTACAAGTAAAACCCAAACTATTGTTTCAAATAGATGAATTGTCTATCGTCTATTTTTACACCTTCATAAAGTTCAAGGACTTTGAAACTGCATCTTTTAAAAACCTTCTCTCATGTGATGAATTTGTCAGTTTCTGTAGTGTTGTAGGTGCTCTGTGTGTGTGTGTGTGTATTAATAAGACCTCATGTTTTCATTTCATGTTGTTCCAGCGAGCCAAGCTGACGGCCTGCAGAGTAAATACAGTCCTGTTGGTACCAGGCTGCAAGATTAGACAACCGACTCAGCTCATATGAGACTTCCCAGCCATGTGAGTGAGTGTGTGTGTGTGTGTGTGTGTGTGTGTGTGTGTGTGTGCTGAGCAGTTACAGTTATGTTTATTACAAAGAAGACTCTCAGACTTTTAGGATTGTCTACGTCTAACCCACATCTCTCTGTCTGTCTCTCTTTCTCTCTCTCTCTCTGACACACACACACACACAGACACACACACACACACACACACACACACACACACTGAAACCGTAGCACTCCCTGTTGTGGTATTTACAGAGGATTCCTCCTGTTCAGCCATCGTTAGAATACAGTGTGTCAGTTTCATGTGAAGAATTTTATATTTAAGAACATTACAACAAGCTAACAGTTTAGAGAGTGTACAGTGAGGAGGTGTGTCTCTCTATATGTTATCTTAATTACATTTTGAAGAAGCTTATAAAAACCTTTTTACTGCAGTTTCCTCCTTGTGAGCGAAATAGTCATCATTATGGCAAATATGTGCACATTAACAAGCTCGTTGAGCATTAAATGTTATCTCAGCTGAATATTTGGCAGTAAGTTTAGTATCCCGCCTTGTTTTCCTACTAATATGATTTAAAGTATTTTCAATAAGAATGTGAAGATGTTAAATGTTTTCTTAAAAATGTGCTTTTGGTCGTGGTGTGTGTGGGAGCAGTAGGGAGGAATAAAAGGTTAAGGCAGGGTGTGGCCGGAGGTGAACTGGCTGAGATGAACGGTTTTGGTTAGGCAAGAGTTTTTTAGGTACTCACAATTCAGGCATCTGTGTGTGTAAAGGTTTTATTTATTTATTATTTATTCATTTAATATTTGGTATATGAGGTAAGTGTGTTTCTATGTTAATACCTGACTGAAGGAATAGAAATTGACATTGAATCAGAATAAACTTTTGGTGGTTGAAAAACTTCAGTGGTGGTCTGCATTTCCTTAATATCTTACAGGCTTTTCATGGAAGACATTTTGTCACAGTTTGAAAAGAACAGGTGTGAATCATAAGATAAGTTATGGCTGGGTTCCATTCAACTGCTTCAGTTTCAGGGTCCTGGTGTTGGTGTGCATGCTGGCTCACTGTAACACTGCTGACTGGGTCACTTGAATAGAACGTAGCCACTGTAAGGGTCTGTACACATGCTATGTTTGTTACGCTCTCAAATCCATTGCTGTCCATATACATGTGTGGAAGTGGCACTCAAAAGCAAGAGCAACGCCATGGTGGCTTGCAAGGATTCCCAAGCTCTTATTTTTCAGAGCACAACAGCTGTGCTCTGAGATAAACAATATAAGACTTTTGGAATGCAGCAGCGTGCATCGCATGTCATGTGACAAGAAACAACCAATCACAGCCAGCAGATGATGATAAATATGGAGGACCTGATACACACTTGGAACACATGGAAGGAATTCAGCTCTGAACTTGGGATTTCTGGCAAGCAGGCTATGATATACTACTGGTCATGATCGCTGAGCAGCCCTTGAAAGCTGGCACAAAGTAGCACCCTGTGACCCCTGACCTCGCTCTTTACAGGTGGTGAAAGGTGTGACATGTGTCCTGGGCCTAAATGTCAATAGTAACATCATAGACTATATATAAAGATGGATGACATGAGAGCTCCCCAAAAGTGAAGCCAAAACATCTCAATCGCCCCCTGGTGGCTGGCTGCAGTATAGTAGGTTTGACATCATGATTGACAGCTGTGTGAGTGAAACTCTGTGCTCACGATCAATGGTGCTGCTCATGATTGGTCAGACGGATGTATGGGTGGTAACCTGACACAGCGGAGATCGCAGCTGCACACATTCTGGCTCCAAATGACATCACCAGCGCAAGATGGCAGCAGCCATATCCAAGATATTTTAGCTTCATTTTTGTACAGTGGGAGCAAGTGGAGATGCGTTGCCTATCTTTATTTACAGTCTGTGAGTAACACCTGCGCTTTTGCTACTATAACAAGTCAAAATGCCCGTGTTGAAAAAGACCTACAATATAATGTTGCAAATAACACTGACCAAGCAAGACAAATACATTTAAAAGCCTCTTCACACTTCACATTAATGACAAGAAGAGAGCGAGCCATCAGTAGAATCAATGCGTGGTAAATTTTAAAAAGCGTTGGTTGTGGTTTTGATTTCTCTCAGTCGACAGCAGTTTGATGAGTGAAAACATTTCTGAAATGTAGTGGTCCAGTCATTCATCTACTGCAATAGATTACAGATAGTTTTTTGAAGAATGGCTTTATGTCACATAACTGCGGCTCTTATACAAGTATCTAAAACATCAGTAAAAAACCCCAAAAAAACAATATATACAGCCTAAAAGAAATCGTTCTTATTTAGACTAGAAAATGTTTAAGATTTAATTTTGAGAGCTGCAACAATCTGAATTAATTAACATGATGAATGATTTGATAATGCACTGTAGGTATCAGATGATCAAGGACTGTCTTACAGTGGTATTAACTGCCCAGGCTGATGGCAGCCATTCTAGACAATTCTTGTAATTCCAGTTAACACTTCGCACCACGTCCTAGAGGTGTCCCGTATAAAAATACCAGCCTTGTCTGTTTTGTTTGGGGCATGGCATAGCATGTAGGCTAACAGGCATTGTTTGTGGGATATAAATACAACATAATTATGGGGATGAAATATTTATATAACAAAAATAGGACCTGAAATCTTTGATCCATTTTATTCATAACTGGACTTTCAACGGTTTTAACTCTCTCTGTAGGCTACAGAACTTAATTAGGAATTAACGACAATACATACATTTAAAACAGACATAGCATAAAAACATAGCATTTGTCTGTGTAGCCTTCTTACTTACTTACAGTATGGGAGAGGCACAAATATCAAGGGAAATTACCAAATCAACACAATCTTAAGAGCTACAAAATCGGGCATGGAAAACGATCTGCTTCTGAAACACTTCTGGTGTGTTATGAAGCCGTGTGGAGGATGAAACGAAAACAAAACTTCCTCAATAAAACTGTCCCTCCAGGCTTCCTTGCAGTCAAGATGGTGATGAAGATGACAAAATCGGGGACTAATTCATCCCATAATGCGTCTAACTTCAGTGGATCATAACACATTGGGTATGAAATTAATCTGCAGATCCTCAGGTACAAAATGAGACCAGACTTCCTATGGATGTCAAATTTTGAGACATGACAAAGGCCAAAATGTGGCCTGTAACAGACTAAAGTAGGCTTGCTGTTTTTACCTGAGCATAAGTCTGGAAAACTTGCCCCTGGAGCATACAGTCATAAATGTGCACATAAAATATCAGGTTGATTGGCCTGGTAGTTTGCGAGATTAGCTGTGGACAGATGGAAACACACTCACTCACTCACACACACACAACCAAAGGCCTGATCCTCTCCAGGTTGATGACTGGCGGAGTTTATAAGATCAAAACTATAAAACAAAAGGCAAAATTTTCCTGGCCCATCAGCTGTGCTGGAAAAAATATTAGTAAATATCATGTCAGAGGAAACACCAGTGTTGAATGAAAGGAGTAAAATAACTGGCCCACATAGTTCTGTCTATGACAAGCAGAACACCTTGATTATGAGATTTTTTAAAATATTTTCCAAACAATAAATCAAACTACGTTCCTTCAGAAATTCCCGATACGGTTAGTTTACCTCCATCAGTGGCACCGTCATTTTTATAGGTATCTGTAAATCATCTACCAATCTATGCATGAAGATACATACTCATTTATACTAACTCCTATGGAGTTAGCATAAAAACAAGTGAAACAGTTGAAAAGCGCCCAGAGGAAGAAGAATAAAAAAAAGAAACAGTAAGGAAACATCCAGGGCAGACAGACCTGTCCTGAAGGTGAACATCCTGTTCAAGTCCGCATCCTGCTACCTTTCACTGAGTTACTGCTGACTGAACAATCAACAATGGTTTCTGAAACATTTCCAGCTTCAACTGTTGCTGTTTGTTTCCTATAAAAATAGATTTTATAGAGAGCATGTGTGCGATGCATGTACAGTACCTAGAGTGTGTGTAAATGTGTGTGTGTTACCTGTTGTAAGGGTTCCTCAGCAGCAGCGCCTGGCTGCCCGTACAGGTGTCTGAAGGTGTGTGGCATCCATAGACAGGAGGAGGTACAGGATACTGCTGCTCGGCTGCAGTGCATGGACACACAGACATAGTTTATAATATGTGCGAATGCATTTGGACCTCAGTATGCACCCATAAGGCTGAAGATGAAGGTACACTCATCCATGACTCACTCAGAGGACTTGTTGTGCAACTTACTTCTTATCTGGTCTCTTTTTAAACTCTGCCCTCTGTTGCCCTCTCCTATTTCTCTCCATTTTTCGTCAGTTTTTCCTACAAATAAAGAGCCTTCGCTCCGTGTTTCTCTCTCTGAGCTTCCCCAGCAGTGTAGTGAATGGCTCCCTCGACACCTCTCTACATTCCAAAATCCCTCTCAGCTCCGATTCTTCCAGTTATCTTTGCCGTAAAAATCGTCAGAAATTTACAACCATTTACAACTTCATAAAACAAACACATCTAAATATTTACCAATAACATGTGCCGAGGAGGGATTAAAGGGAAAGGTGGGCGGATGAAAGAGGGGATGAGAGGGGGAGACGAGGGAGTTTGTGAGTCAGGATGTGGCTGATTTATACCTCCGACAGGCGAGGTCACTGCGGAGATGTCAGAATAAGGGACAAGACACTCCCTAGGTGAGGGCCATGGAGCTGCCATGCAGACGCAGCTGTGTGTGCACTCACACAGTGGCTTTAAATACACAGAGGTCGACTTACGCTCCTATAGAAAAAGAGTCTGGTGCACTGTCGTTGTTTAAAGAAAAGCGACAACTGAAATATAAGAGTAAACACTCAAATTATTCTGGAATGTTTCAAAGTCCAACGTGATCTCATCCTGGCTTGTCGTATTCTAACACTTCGGCAAAGGTCATTATAGTGACATCGGGGGCAGTTGAATGTGTTGTATCTCGATACAGGGGGTTGGTGGTTAGGTTTAAGCCTGGCACACAGTCAAAGATTTTTCAAACACTGACTTATGTTGCAAATATGAAAGACCCAACACATGACATCATGAAAACTAAATTTAACAGTTCTGTTCCTATAGTGCATGGAGAGCAACGATTTGCCCAAAACAGCACACCAGGTTGTATTCACAGACAGACTGTCTGACTTTTGCACTTTTTATACTACATCCATTGCTCTGACCATCTAACGATGACGCAGATAGGTTTACACTGGAGATGGTTGAAAGCGTGTGTATCTTGCTCTCCTACAGATGCTAAAGGGTGCATCTTGCATCTGTATCAGATGCCGAGGGCCACTGCCTGTGTGACGTTTTTTTGACTCCATGGGAGCGAGACCAGGCTACAAAGTCCTTTCCTGTTCAGTGCAGGGAGAATTTAAAAGCTGCTGCAGTCAGGAGGGGCACACTTAAAACGCAACAGAACTGCTCTTTAAGGCAAAATGCAGCACATAAGTTAAAACTGATCTGAATGTGATATTCTGACATCTTTTTCACAGTTTCAAAAATGATTATGCCATAGAAATGTGTACATTCTGTGAAATCTGCAGTAACTACAAAGAAACAGCTGCTGCCCTGAACTGCAGAAACAACTAACTTGACAGCTAAAGAAAGAGAGCTACTTTAAGAGAAGGCAAGCTGGTGAGAAAATCACAAGCTAAATGCTAATCATTGCTATATTTTCCCTAGCATTGATCCATAATTGAAAAATGATCATTGCAATAAACCTTTAAATTTCAGTGTATTATTTCACATTACTGATGAGGCAGTGGTTAATGCAATCATGATAGAGAACAAAAAGCTAACTGGCTTAGCAGAGCAGCCAGCCGAATTCATGTGGAATTTAGGTTACATGACACAGTGTGTGTAAACTAAATTTAAATCACATATTTGAATATATTACATTGTAGATTAGATCTTGATTTTTAATATTAACAGTACCCATTCCTATCAACTGTGAACTTTAAATCAAAATAAAGTTTACTTTCTCAGAAACCAACAGAAACCCAATTGTTGCTCGATATTGTGTTTCTATATATGCAAAGATTTGTTTAGGTAGAGTAATTATCCGAACTCAGAGGCAGAAAGTGAAGTCATTATAACCTTTATATCTGTTCCCCATGTTGCAAGATGGCTTGTACATTTTAAATTTACTGTAGAGGAGCAAAAAATTTGTTCCTGAAAACAAACAAAACAAAGAACAGTAAGTTCGGCACTCAAACACATAAACACACTTACCCATGGTGCTTTGCTGAGTTAAAGCGTCTTCGTGTTTGAAGGAATGGTTGGAGAACTGGGAGCTGTGGTGTGTGGGAGTGTGACCGTAATTACCAGCTCCGTCGAATGCAACCGCGCTGTAGCCTGCAACACAGAAACGAACAACACACACAGTCACAAAATATTCAAAAGTGTGGGACGCTGACTCGTAAATAAAATCCATCACGCGTGGTCTCTGATGGAGATCCCTGGTTCTTAATGTCTAATTAGATCATCGGCTACATTGACACGACACTAGGGTTTTGTTTCATCTCCTCCCCTAATTTGAAGGGCGGTATGACTTCATATAGTTTAAGATGGATAAAATGGCATTTGTACCTATAATCTTGTAAATGGTGTGCTACCCATTTTTTTAAACACTGTAATTATTTGCTTTGAACCATTTTTTCTGCTCATTTTTTAATAAACGATCCAGTTTTTTAAAACAGGTCAAGTTACCACAAAAACATGAGAAAAAATATATGAATATATTTTACAGTACAATAAGTGCTGCTGAGCAGAGCAGAAAATGTGAGATTTTAATCAGATGAAAGAGTCATGATAAAGTTTGGTGCTGCTTCACAGACTGAGGAATGTGCAACAATTTAGACCTAAGAAATTCCTTCACTCCTCTTCTCTGACAGCTACAGATTATGGAGTAAATCCTTATTAATGATTTAAGACTATGGACAAACAAAATGCTTTAACAGGCAGAATGTGAAGAATTGTTTCCACAAATGTTTTGGAGCCAACTTGAATGACTCATCAACACAAAATAATCAAACTATAAAAGGATATAATTTACCTGACAGCCTTTAAAAATATTATATTTTACCCCTTCTCATTTTATGTTAAATCAGACGGTGGTTCCCTAATTTTGCAAAAAAAATAATAAACACATGTAGTCGTTGCCACTGGTGTAATGCAACTTCTGGATACTGTAGTTAATTTATACACACTTATACATTTAGGGGATTTTTGCTTTGAAATTGTTAAAGCAAAACTATGGACACTCAAGTGAGAGAAGGCGACTGACATCAGTCTCTTCTTAAGTGAAAAAAAATCTTTAATTTGGTTTTATTAATAAACAGTGTGATACCAGGGCTCATAGATATGTGGCCCTCTACACACACACACACACACACTTGGTCAGAGGAGACTAGATCTGTGCCTGACATCCTGGACCAGACCTGACTCATGACTTAGACTGACCTAAAGGGCACCACACACTCCCATAAATCACCCACATGCATGGACACACACACACACACACACACACACACACACACACACACACACACACACACACTATCTCTCACTCTCACATACATGCTTCATTAATTAAAATGCAGCACTTTCACTCACTTTCGTCAGTGGATCATTGGGTGAGAGGAGAGAAGGAAGAAAACTCATTAAACATCTCCATTTATCTTCCACTCACCCCTGTCTGACTCCACTGTGTGTGTGTCTGTGTGTGTGTGTGTGTGTGTGTGTGTAGGGCGATACTTTAGTTGCCTTGAAGTCCAACACCGAGGTGACAAGCAATGCAGTCAATTTGTATTCAACTGGAAAACCCAAAGTCTGGAAATACCCCAAAGCTTTTTGTCTTTTTTTTGTCAATAACTGACTGAATTTCAATGTTTTTTAAATACCTGAAGATTTAAATATTTACATTCGTGTAAATCCATGACTTTAAGACGTGCATTCCCTCTTATTATTTTATTTTCATCCTGACATGGTATTTATGTTCCTATAAGAATATCGTCTCTGTAGACTCCAGCTGTCATTCACAGCGTCAAAGACTAGATGACGATGTTTCAGGTCCATTTCAAGCTTTATCTTTTAACGAGAGCGGTCCTGATGTTGGAGGTTTTAATACTTTGATACTGTAACAGTTAACTGGTAAAAGCTGCAGACCTGTAAAAGCTATTTAACTCATGAAACAAAGGAAATCTGTTGTAAAACTGAATATCAGAAACTTTCTTTGCTCCAGTAAATGACTAAAACAAGTTGTAATTGCACCCACAGGCCTCTCTTCAACAAGCCCAAGGTGAAATGTGAACTAATAAAGGTTTAAGGAATATTACGCAGAATAAATAATCAGCTCTGATATAAAAATGGAGTCCCTCCTGGAGGGCGTTTTCAGTGATAGTCTCTGTGACCCTGCTGTGCTATCAGCTCTGCTGTGTGACCCAGGTCCTGCAGTTAGTTTGTTTGTCTGTGCTCGTCCAGCCACAGCGGGGAGCAGATAAAACAGGTTAGAGGTCGGCTCAGCTCTTTGATTATAATGTTATTCTTAAATTATCTGCTTGATAAGCATGTTATTACTAATTAATCTGTTGGGAAACCACCAACAGATTCATTATCCTGCACGGTAAAGACCAGGGATTAGGTGAGAACTGCAGGAAAAAATCCAGCAGGTTAAGATTTTAACATTAAGTATGCATCATATGTTAGAATATGTTACCTGAAGCCTATTATTGACCTGTGGCACATTTTCGTACCATGTTTCCTTTGACTCCGTAGCCTAAAAATACTTTTTAAATACAAAAGTTAAATCCAAAGACTTAAGTGTATTATGTGCTGCTGCAGACGTTTATAATGAATTAAACAGAGCAAAGAGTTAAATTCAATTGAACTCAATTATTTAAATCAACAAAAAAGAACAGAAATAAATGCAAAGTATTTAATCCGATTTAATTTCATAAAAGAGTGTCATTTTCAGTCCAACACAAAGTTTGTGTCTACTTGTCTGAAACAATTTCATCTGCTCAGTAGGAGATAAGAAATAAAAACAATATTATGAGAGTGTTGTTTTTTTTTTACAGAAACAAATTTTTTTCAGCAGATATTTTTCAAAATATGGATTAAGGATTTTTAGACTTAAAATTCAACTGTGGTATACAAATGTGGAAAACTGTAAAGTGTGAGAAATACCTGAGTCTAATAGCCAAAATGACAAATTAGGATTATCTTGGCGAAGCCTCGGCGGCTGTATATTTTTTTCCTTTTTATTACAACTGGAAAGAAAAAATACAGATCATTTCCCTATGTGTCATACATCACCTCAGCAATTTATTTATATATTCAAAGTATTTTTTTTTTTATCAGTCACGGTAAATATAATTAAAGAAGAGAGGAATTATTAGGAAAACTTTGGATTCCATGAGCAGACACATTTTTAGATACCGTTGCTCAGTGACACTAATGTTATTTTTAGGGTAGTTAGAAGCCTTAGTAGGGGCTGACTGTTAGGTGTTCAGCAACTTCAACAATGTTTCTTGAAAATATTTGACTTGCTGTGTGTTCAGAATAACCTTTTCCCCTCCATCATTAAAAAAGAGTTTCATATAAAGATCTATGTGGGTGTGCACTTTTGGGATACTGAGCATTAAATATCTCAAATCCATGTTGCCAAAACTCTTGTTTGAATATTTAATGCCAAAGCATGAATTTCAAAGGTAAATATACTGTATGAATGACAAAGAGCGAATGATCACGAATGTGTCACGTACCAAATTTTAATTCCTGAAAAGAACCTCAAGGAAAAAGTGGAGTTATGAACCCGAATAGCATCACAGTGACTCTAAAACAAAGTGGGTCAGTTGTGATCTGGCTCTATGGCGAGCCATTTTCACACGCAGCACCCATCTTTGGCTGAAACATTAATACCTGAACACTAAAGTGACTTCTTTGTGAGTGATGCTTGGATTTAAACTGCTGTCTAGGACACAAACAAGGACCATGTGTTTTCTGTGAGTGTATAAACTGGATCACTTCCCTACAGCCGGACAACAGTCCCTGTGCTTCTTAATGGGATTTCTCAACAACCTTTATGAGGTTTTAACAGTTATGTCCTTGTTTATCACAGACTTAGTAATGTAGTGAGAAATTAGGATGAACGTCTACCAGTTTAAAGATGTCAGATAATGTTTCATAGCAGGTATGATACTACTGATGTGAGTCAACTTCTGCAAATGAAAAGACGGGTAACATGAATCCGCTGCATCTAAGCACTTACTGATAGAGTTACGTTTAATTATGACTCATCCTGCTTTCCCATTTAATTTCATTTGCCTGTTGTGGAAAAGTTGTTGTCAACACATGTGGCTCAGAGAGTGAAGCTTTTAGAAAGGGACGTGTGTGTGGAGAAGAGCAACAGGAGGAAACTGTGCAGATGAGACAAAACTTCTGACATATTTCATCAGCTTCCTTTAAAACTTCTGGAAAGAAAAGTGATTCCAAAATAAGTGATTACACTTTGTGATTGACAGACTAATGCACACACACACACACACACACACACACACACACACACACACACACACACACACACACAGCCCTACCTGTCTGGTTACGGGCTGCCTGCTGTGTGTCCATGCAGTTGGTCAAGTATGTTGGGTTGCTGAACATCCTGCTGGTGGGCTGGTGGTGGTGTGGGGCGGTCACAGACGGCGGTTGACTCGGAGGTGCTGGCGGAGGTGGGGGTGCCCCGAATGCCCCGTACCTGCAGGCCCCGGTCCCCGTAAACTGCCCAGAGAAGTGGACGGTGAAGGCGCTGAGGCCGCAGTGAGGGTCTGTGTCATGGTGGTGGGGGTCGCCGGTGGCCCCCCAGCTGGGCTCCTGCTTGATGAAGGAGTGGGGCCCCAGGGAGGTGTGGGGGGCTGTCAGGGAGGAGTATGGGGAGGCGGCGGTGTGGAAGTCCAGGACGGGAGCCCACTGTGGGGCCGTGCTGACGGGCAGGGCCGGGCATCCAGGGCTGGGGCCCGCCGGGAGCGGAGGCAGCAGGGAGTTCAGGTCACGTACGTCTGAACCCATTGTGGTCCAGGGGAATACACTAGGACAAAGGTAGGCTATTTTTAAATTTGATCTGTCAACCTGTCTGCCTCCCTGTCTGTGTGTCAGGCTGACCCAAACCCAAATCAGCCACCACCCTCTAAATATCTGAGACTCTATGGAGTCCTTCTCTCACAGCTTCTTCTCTTTCAAGTCTTCTCTGCTTCGGCTCTTGCCCATCAGCTGTTTACGACACTACACGGCTGATCTGGAAACTCCTTAAGTCCGACAAAAGCTCATGGCGACAGAGCAAAGTTGCAGCAGTCAACTTTTCTTGGCAGCAGCAGCATGAGGAGAGAAAATAAAAACAAATGAAACACAGCAATCAGCTGTGATCTTCACTGTGTCCCCCCACAGCAGCAGCAAAAGAGTGTTTGGCTCAGAGAGAGATGGAGTCCATTCAAGGAGGAGAGAGGCTTCTGCTCAGAGCTTTCTCAGTGAATGGAGAAAGAGGAGTGGAGGAGTGAGGAGGAGTAGCCCTCTTTTCCCTCCACGCTCCCAGCCTGTGTGTATGTGTGTGTGTGTGTGTATGTGTCTGAGGAGGGTAGGAGGTGGAGTCAGAAGGTGATGAGGGACAGGAGCCCTCTGACTTCATTCATTTACTGTATGCAGAACAGTGCACACACACACACACACACACACACACACACACACACTTGTAGGAAAATAAATCCCAGTTGACCTCAGCTCAGTGACTGAAACAAAAATAAAAATCCTTAATAATTTTTATATTTTGGGCAATATGGAAAAAAAATCATCATTAAATTTCTCCCAGCTTGTTGAAAAAAAAAAAAACATGACCTGCTCTGTTGTTTCCAAAGGTTAGAGAGCTATAAATCTCCCTTTACTGCTGTGTGTGATATTTTTCACCTCGCTGGATTTTTGGGGTCACACACACACACACACACACACACACACACACACACACACACACACAGACTCATCATTTTAAATGAAGAACGATCACATCAGCAAATTTAAGATATCTGCAATCGAAAAAATCCGACAGTCTCGAAACCACCCTGTAAGAGTAAACCCTGAAATTCACCTGCACGGAGTCACAGACGTGAGCACGAGGCCCCGCGCAGGAATACTGATGAAGGGAAGGACAATGAAATTAAATCCATCAGCCTCCCTCTGGAAAATAACTGCAGTGTGCTCAGGCTCAAACTTGTCCGCCGCATTTGACTGTTTAATTGTTATTTTATTTTAACTGTATTATTTGATGGTTAGAAAAAAAGGTAGGTTAACGGTCTCAGATTCAAAATATTGTCAGATTAATTGTCGGTCGCAGGTGAGCGGCCCGCGTGACGATAAATCTTGCGGATTTAGGCTTTGAGGCCTGCGCTTAATTTTTCCTTCCTTTTTTTATTCATTTATTTACATTTTTATTTTTTCTGATTAAAATTTGGTATTGGTGATTTGCCTTTAAAAAATACCAGTGAGCATTATTCGTTCACAAAAAGTGATTTATTAGGGCCTGTAAAAACCTCGGGCATATTTTAAAGGAAGCGGTGAAGCGGCATTGTTTGTTAATTAAATAAATAAATATATAGCCTATTCTTTTTATTGACAGCACATTTATTTATATATATTAACACTATAAATTATTATAAACGAAATTATCTATTATTATAATTATTATTATCATTATTATTATTAGGCTATTACAGCTCCAAACCAATTTTCCCTTTAATTCCGTGCGCTCTCTAGTCATTATTCATTATTACTTACGATGATAAATGTCCAAAAAATCCCGTTGAAAAGTCTGTTTTCTCTCTCTCTCTCTCTCTCTCTTTGTGTGTGTGTGTTGCTCGGAGCGGCTGCCTGGTTGAAAGGAGGATAACGGCTCATTTAATGCAAATATCATATTTTACCACCAGTGTTGAAGCGCTGAATTAAATGCAAAAATTTAACCTCCAGTTCACCTTAAAAATAACAGCCACTGATACCAAAAATGAAAATTTTTTGTTTTGTTTTGTTTTAAAAATAAATAGATCTATAATTAAAATAAGTAACTTGCACCACTAATGATCAAATGATGTGCCTGACAAACTAATTTGGTAATTCTATAAATAATAAGAATGACTGATCATTATTTAATTACTAAATACATATATAATAATATAATTTTGTTTCTTAAACTGATTTAACCTGTCACTTTCAGTCATGAAAGAGAGCAACTCTTTAACTCTTCTTTGTTTTGTCTGAGGCACTCCTGCTGTCCTCCTTCAGCATTTCTTGCAGTACCACCTCCATCATGTTACAGTGAGGGCTGACCCACAAGAAACAAGCTGGAGACCTTGTTCACGACCCTGCAGACATAACTTAAGATGGCCTAAAGACACAGAGGAGGAGAATATGAGAGAGGAGGACAACCATGATGAAGCATCTTCACACTGCAACACTTCCGACACTGTCCAAATGGATTTCTCTTCATATGAACAAAATTCAGAATGTCTGTGTGAGCTTTTTCTTCTGTCTGAAAGTAACTAAAAATCAATTTTAAATTTAGTTTAGTAAAATATCATTGGCTGTCTCAAGCTGTGAATGCCACCAGATGTTTTTCCACATCACACAGGTTAAATGACTCACCACATTCTTCATTAAACAAGAGTTATGAATGATGCTTCAACATCAGTCTGCTCAGAGACGTCAGATGACAATGAGCTCTTTGGCTTAGCCTGTTTCATTCACACCACGTTGATATAAATTAACATGTAATGTCCCAGATAAATAATGTCCAGACAAACAAGACCCAGCCTGTCTGATGGACTGCTGTGCTGTGTGTACATTTTGAAATGTTTTGTATAATATTGACAGGCCATTTGTTTCTAAATGAAGGTTACTGTGACACAGCAGTCTGTAGTTAACATGAGAAGAGTCAGCTCCTCAGATAGACAAACAGTGAGGTAATATTTCTAACGTCCAGGGACATTTTTAGTTCCAGTCAAAATATCCAAATGGGGGCAATGGAGGAGTTGGCTGAGTGGAGCTGAGCTGGAGCAACTGGCAGCCGCCACGGCTGTCTGTGATAAGCTGAGATATCTGTCAATCAAGGCCATCACATCCACAAGCATACTTTACTTTGAGTTTTTTAATCTCCTCATTAAACAACCATTTTTTAAATAAACAAGACAAACATCAGAAGTGAAATTAGTTTTGAGGCCCAAGACACTTGTGGTAAAATGTACTAACTTTTAAACTGGTGCAAAGAGAGACTTCAGTACAGTCTAAAGTGCATTTACATCCAGCCATTTTAGGCACATTTTGAATTTGCACCTAAAAGTTGAAATATTGCTAAAAAGCTTTTATGTTTAGCCAAGGTGGAAGTGTTATTGCAGTGCTAAAAACAACATGCAACTAACACATTGAAACAGACTTAGTAAATAAATCATGATGAAGCATGTGAATGTAACGTCCACCAAACCTCCAGGTCCACTGGGAAAAAATGGGAGCAGTCAAAAACAAGTGATGAGGAGACTGTAACCCACCTTTAATTAATACATGAAACAAACATAATTGTCATATTTACATCATGTTTTCCCCATTATTCTTATCCGTTTGAGGTTTGACTAGTGCTACTTTAATTACATCATGTCACTGTCTTTTTTCCTCTGTTAAGGTTTACTGTCACCCGACTGAAGACATAGCACCATATTTATCATTTCAATTTATTTGCTGATGTTCTGGGACACCGTGTCAAGTTCTGCCTATTACATGCATTGTCTTCTTTCAAAATACACTTCCGTTTTCACAGGAAATTTAACGTTTACATACAGTCTCTTTCAAAATAAATGCACTACGTTGGTACAACACTGCAAATTGACGTTTTTTTTTCCTTCAACAACAAACACACATGGAACAGGGTTTGGCTTTAGAATCTTACGGGACGCGAACATGCTCTCTCAGGTTAAAGCCTGTGTTTGTTGGATCCATCCACCACCCCTCCTGTCTGCTCCACTCAGACTTTTGCTGCATTAACATTCGTCCTTGTCCCGCCACGTTTCCCCCTAACGCTGCAGGGTGCCATTAAACTGTAAAGGCAACAGGCCGCGTATCATGCCAACGTTAAAGGATGCCTTTTTCTACTGGTTCCTGACGCCACAAGTCACTATCCAAATGCCGGAGGACTCTGGAGTGAGACCAGACTTTGACGGACTACATCAATTGTTTATCTCGATGCATCCACCTCCTAATATTTATATTGTGGATGGAAACATGCTTTAATTTGCATTTTGTGCCAAACTTCTGGACATTCAGTTAAAATTTGACTGAGTTTTGCTGACATCATCACCTAGTGGCCAATAGATGAACTGCAAATTTAATGCATATGAGACCAATTTTTTTGACTTTTCATGCTAGAAAGGACATTGACCGCAAACATTTACAGAGATAACTTGTTTCAACATTATCTACTCATGTCAACCATGGCCTGGTCAAGGTTAGGGAATAATCATGGTTACAGTGAAAATAATGAACTGATGGACTATGATGGAACGTGAACTTTGACCTCCACACCCATACGTTCTGTGTCATCAGTAGATACAGGGCTCACATCTCCCTGCACTGCCACTGAAAGCTGATAGTGGACATAAGTGATGCACTGAGAAATCGTCCAACTTTTAATATTCTTACTTTGTATACTGGGCTGGAAATGGGTTAAATGTCATGCAAATTTTAACTCAATTTTCAGAAAATCAGCAGAGGGAAATGCGAATTTATGTGCTTTTCCATTCACAATTGTTAGGCAAATACTGGGAGTTGGTTCAGTAGGTGGCATCTATTTTCCAGTCAGGTACAACTGCAGGTGACAATATCAAAAAAGCACCAGTCAGACCTGAAATGAAGGAAAATAATGGATGAATGATAACACAGAGCACACTGGACAATGGAAACAGAGAGTTTTTAATAACTAATATTACAATTCTGTTCTCTTAGAAAAGTTCCAGTAACAGGCTGTTAAAAGCCATTCGGAGAAGACGCAGAGAGGTTGCAGTATGCAGTGACAGTGAGTCATGATAATATGTTAGTATTTTTTGTTCAGTCTGTTTTCGATTGCACTTAGTTGCATTTACATTTTATCAATACACATACTTTTCCACCTCCTCCTAAAACATGTGATTTGAATTTCTTGCCGTCTCCACTCAGGTTTATTCACGCGCAAATTAAAATGCACACTAAAACAGATGGATCGAAATGCCCCTAAATCTGTTTCACAGGGTAGCATTAGCTTGTCAACAAGCTAGCACTGTCCAAACCCATTAATAAACAGCTGGCTAACCCTTAGGTTTAAGAAGTGCTTTGTCTGATGAGAACGGAGAATGTTGTTGCTTTAGTCTGTATGGACTGGGAAAGTTTGTAGCCAAACTGAAAAGAACCGCATTATTGTTTTGTGTGTTTTCTGACCTTTGCCTTCTCTCAGTTCCTGTTTCAGTATCTTCCTCTCATACATACTTTGTGCGTGCGTGTGTGTTGTCCTTGAGCACTGCCACTGCTTCTGATCGGAAACTGTAGGCCTATTTAAGCTTATCTCTCTCTGAATGATGCTCCTGGTTCTGCCAGCTGTCTTGTGGCCATGGCAACCAACAAACACGGCTACAGTCCAGCACAGATAGTACCAGACACCATTCTCAGTAACATTCACTTTGCAGGGAAGTTGTTTTAAACAACCATCTGCAGAACTCAAAATGATTTCTATCACATTTGGAAAACAAACACACTGAAAAAGAAATGGACTGAGACGGAGGCACAAACTACAAAGCCACTGGGACAGATGTGTCATTGTCAAACATTTAGTCCTCTGCATTATTAACTGAAACTCTCTAAAACGAGTCCTCCGTCTTGAACATGATGTCTTGATTTCGGGACACATTTGTATTTTCCTGCGCCTGTGTGCTTCCTATTCAAGACAAATGGATGTTCAGCAGGCCAAAGACGCTGGCAAACTGCCACTGGTATACACAAACACACACACATACACAGACTGCTTTAAAGTATCACAGTTAAAGTGGGTTTTCCCCCTTTTAACGGAAGTGTCCACTCAGCACTTTTCTTCCCATCATGCTCTTCCCCTGGAACCAATTACAGCACTGACATGTCTCAATTTGTTTTATACACTGGCTCCGTACGTCAGAGGAAGCAGCTCAGGTACAGTTAGATGGCAGCAGTGTGTTGTTTCTTGTTTGTGCAATTACAGGCATTTACTCTATGTAAACGTTACTCTGTGTGTGTGTGTGTGTGTGTGTGTGTGTGTGTGTGCGCGCACGCATGCTGCAAGTGAGTTTGGGTGTATCTAGCAGAGATAGATGGTGACTTCACCATCTGGAAATCTAGTCTGTCTCTCTCTGCGCAAAGAACTGCTGACCCATGATTCAACTCTTCAACTCCGCAAGGAACAGAGAGAGAGCGGGGGTAAGGAGGAGAGGATGAGGGAGGCAGGAGGAGCGCGGTGTTAAAAGTGCTTGTCATGAGGAGAAGAATCAGTGTGTCAGACTACTTTGTTCAGCCATCAACAAGGGTCCTGGAAATAAGAGTATGTGTGCACATATGCATAAAATACACACTCACACTCACACACAGAGCCTGCTTGCTGTTTTACTTGCGTATATGACTTATGTTGTTTCCTTCAGAGCCAGACAGTGGCTGACATGTAGGGAATAAAATGAATGTTGTTTTAATGAAGTGTGAGCCTGTATGACTGACACACTATTCTCTCTGCACAATTTACTCTACAAAATATACAAATAGATGTATAATGTGCACATGTAATGGGTAAATGCAGTTCTGGGACTTAGCTTTTGTGCTGACTAGCATGAGTAAATTGATAAAATTCCTTCAGTCTGAATAACAAAGCTTGTCCTTCTTTATGTTTGTCAGCTGACTATCACTCACAATATACAAGAATTATCGGCACATCACAGCTGTAGGTGGAGACAAAAACAGAGCTAAAAGGCTAAATGCTGAGTGTGTAAGTAAGCAACCCTTTGCTAACAAGTTTGCTACAACAACTATAAGGTGATAAAATGTCAAAATAACCCCATGGAGGAATCCACAAGAAAAGCACTGGAGCACTCAGATCATTTGTGATGAATTTATTAATGACTAATGTTTCGACGCCAACTGCGTCTTCATCAGAGTCAAAAAAAACAAAAAAACAACTCTGACTCTGACTCTGATGAAGATGCAGTTGGCGTCCAAACGTTAGTCATTAATAAATTCATCACAAATGATCTGAGTGCTCCAGTGCTTTTATTGTGGATTCCTCCATGGGGTTATTTTGATCTATAGTGTCCTGCTCTGAGAAGCACCGACCTCCAATTGCGGAAGAGCTGAAGCGCAAGAGATTCCCTCTACGTGATAAAATGTCAGTTTGTGTTTGCTGCTTGTTCTGCTCAAGCGAAGACCTCCAAGGCTGAAAACTGAAGCCAAACTGCCAAAAAAATTGCAGTTCATTGAATGGCCACTTGAGGCTGGTTCCAAAACAGAGTCAATCCCCCGCATATTGAAATGCCCAACGTTACAGCAGAAATAAACATGTTTACAGCTTGGTACAAAAAAAACCTGTTTTGGTCTCTAGCTAATTCCCCCCTTCATGACAATTGTATGATTTTTTTAATAACTCACCTGCATTTTATTAAGGCTCAATGTTACATATATTTAAGGGCAGGGGCCGCTTGTGTGATGGGCTGTCTGCCAATAGCGTCATCTGGTTCTCAGTCATATTCACCCTTGGCTCCTCACAGCGCCAACCTATCATCCAAATACTTACTTCTGGCTCCAAAAAAACCCACCAAGATAACATCTGCCGAAATGTTGAACTCAATGCTTTAAAATGACGGTGCACAAACCAACAGGTGATGTCATGGTAGCTACGTCCACTATTTATACAGTCTATGATGTTGCTGCCCCCAAATGGCCAAAAAAATAAAGATTAAATAATGCTGCTTAAGTATGGAGTTGGAGTCTGGCAATGATTACCCTAGCTTAGCACAAAGGCTGCAAACAAGGGGTAACTGCTAGCCTGGCTCTGTCATAAGTTCAAAAACATTACCAACACTGTTAAACTGTTTTCAAAAGCATCTAGTCTTTTAAAAATAGATATTTGTTCACTGTTTGTTTCAGCAGCCATGTTCTCACAATGAGAGTATCGGATTAGAAAAACATAACTTCTTAGCTAGCAGTTTAGTCTTTAAGAGCAATTTATTTTTCCGGTTCCCTCGTCTCGAAATCAGTGGGGATTTTTTCAAGGGGTTTTTGGTTAGATGTCTGAAATAAGGACATTTTCCTGTTTTGTTCGATGACATATGCCAGTAAACACCTCATTTGTGAAAAATGAAGCTTTTATGTGTCTTTAAAAAAGGCAGTTGCTAACAAGTGGCTAAATGAGACAACAGAGTGTCATCACGCCATTCGTTGGCTTTACAGCCCTGAAGTTTTTACTTCTGGCTATTGCATTTATGCTTCAAAAATGGTAAAAGAGGCACTCATTTTTGAAGATTATCTTGCAAAATACAGCAAGTAAGTCATCTATCCAAAACTTTTGTTTGCCACAGGTCTTACTTTCTTTCTTCTTTCATGGCAGGCACAAACCACAGGTGTAACTTGCTTCCTTATGCCCTGGGAATGAAGCCACGTTTAATATTACCATTAACTGTCAGCCTGGATATGATGAGAATTATTCAGTAACTTGTTGAAAAAATGAGTGATCAACCAAATCCAAAACTGAAGATGCCACTGTATGTATTTTGTGTATCCTTTACAATCCAAGGACAAAGGCTGGTCAGTCCAGTTTAAAGCACACCTGGTACATTTGGTGTTGCAAATAACATCTTCACAATCTTCTCTCACAATCACAATCACAATCTCTCACAATCACAATCTCCTCTCAGCTTCAGTGGGGACGACTGTTGAACACAAAGACGTGTTTGTGTCTTCTGTCCTGTGTTTTGCTGATAAATGTATAGTGATCCATCATGATAAGCCTTGTGATCTCTGATAGGACTCAGGCTGAGAAATAAGCCAGCAGCGCCAAGACGGACAGCCACAGGGACATGTAGAAGTCAGTCTGCCGCTCCCCTTCCCCTCTTCTTTTTTCTATCTTTTCTTGTTTCTTCCTCAGGAACCCATAAACACAGATACATACATAAAGAAAGACAATCACAAAACCTTTCCACTCTTCGTATTAACATGGCTGCATTCTGTCCCAGAGGAGCACTAAGGCATCTGACCAGTCGACCAATCTGGTTTAAAGATTGATGGCCCCCACGGCCAATGGAACACATTCCTGCTGAATGAACAACAAATTATCTTCAAATGAAAACTCCACTACCTTAGCCCCAGTGCTTTCTGTAGAAACACAGAGATCCCAGTGACCCGGGAAATATTTTGTTTTTCCATACGCAGCGGACTCATGTTGGGGCGGAGCGTCTTTAAATTAAGGACTCTTCTTGTCTGTCTTTTTCGTTTCTCTCTCTCACTTTAGTCTACAGACAGAAACAAATATTTCTTAAATATAAGATGCTTTAAAATCCCTCTGTCATACAAGTTTCACAAACACTGTTCATGCAAAAACATGTTTCAGTGCAGCTTTGAAACACTGTATGTCTTTTAATGAATTTCTGGAAATAGCCTGCATTATATAGTTCTAGTCTTTCCATTGAAATTACGCGGCATACTGGAAGTGTTTTATGTACATTTTTTCATATTGTCAACACTTAAAGTCCACTGAACCCTAAACACTAAAACATGCATTAAATGGTGATCGACCAATTTTGATGCATTGGTATAAGCTTGGGTTTTTGTGTGCAAGCATGTACCCTTTATGTGTGTGTGTGCCCTTCTGTGTGTTTTGGGCTACTGAATACAATATCTTTATGTGTGAAGCCCTCTTTTGTTTCAGCAGGTTGCATCTAGATCAGAGGGGCCCTGATGGTTCCTCCCTACTCTACTTAAAAACAAGAACTGTGTGTGTGTGTGTGTGTGTGTGTGTGTGTGTGTGTCCATCCTGGATCCTCCCGTCTGAGCTATTTACTGATATGAAGGAGGAAGGATGAGCTATTATTCTAGATACAGCTGGCTAACAATATTCCAACAGAGATTACTATTTCTATATTATATTTAGACCAAACTTCCTTAAAGTAAGTGCTGTATTTTAACAAGTATGCTGGTAAACATATTGAATTAAAAAAATGACTTAGAGAGACACAAAGGGGTAGTATGAGGAATGGATAGAAGTTCCTCTTGGTTTAATGCTTTGCTTTTTGGCTTCCTCAAGATCCTCCTTTCGTCATGCTTTGCTGTTGGTCTTAGCCATTACCACACAGCAGACCTTGAGATGAATGCACTTCTCTCAAAGACACACCCAAAGTCACTACCACAAACCCCTATCGTACCATTACAAAATGAGCATTTGGATATCATGAAGATATTGCAACAGAAGAATACTGCGGATTACAACACCAACAGATGAGAAAATGCTCATGTTGTTTTATGTTTTTATTCTCAGAGAAAACGAAGGAAAATTTTAGAAACGGTCCAAAAACAGGGTGTCAAGAGGGAGGCAGGATTATGAAGAAAGATGAGCTACCGGTATTACAAAACTGAATCAGCAACAACTTCTGGCGACGGTTGGACATTTTGCATATTAAAGTTGGCTCAAAGGGCGCATTTCCGTTGAAGCACTCCCTCGGTTTGATGAGTCATAGATAAGAGGCACAGAGAGTGAGGATGAGCAGAGGTCATGGACTGCTCACACACAGATACAGGTTGACAACAGATGCATCATGGCCATTTCAAGGGACAGACAGAAAACTGGAATTTAACGTAAAAAACGAAGAAGAGAAAGCAACTTTCTGAAACATATTGAGTCAGAACCCAAAGTTGATATTGACCTCTTAAGCTCTCAGACATTACTTCTCACTGACACTGATAATTAATGGCTGGGAGTGAACTAAGAGCAGCTGTTATGACCTTCAACCTCTGAATAATGTTTTCTTTGGTCAATGTTGGTCTCAAATTCACAGCCCGCAAAGGATAGAGACGCTCCCTGCAAACACAGGTGGTGAACTGGAATCCACTGGACTCTGTCTCTCTGAAGATGTTTGAGTAAACACCAGCCACCATACTAATATTTTACAAAAGGGAGCACTTAGGACTTAGCCTTAGTCAATGGAGATGGGACAACGTCCAAGAGATAAAGAGGTTGAGAGAGTGGTACCACCAGCTGCAGTCTCACTTAATAATGCAAACTAGTAGGCTATTTAGACAACCTCTAATTAGCTACAACAGACACAACTGCACAAACTCAAATATATAAATAAAAAACATTGTAGGCTGCTGCTTAATAATCGTTCATGTTTCCAGACTTAAAACTGAATGTGTAGGCTGCAGTGCATGTGTTTATGACTCCCCAGAAGGTTCTGTTAAAGCAGGGTTTCTATATGTGAAATTGCCACGTACATGTGAGTGATCAACGATGACAACGCGTGTGTCATTTTTGTCGGGTGCGCCAAGTGCAGCGCGATGCTGGTATATGACAGCAAAAAGACGGGGACCTTGACGCTTGCCATGGAAAGAAAGACAAGAATCAGCCTTCAATGTCCACGTTCATATCCTTAAAAAAAAGTCGGGTTAAACCGGAGGTGCTCGGGCTCATAATTACAGTTAAAGGGGCGGGCTCGGACAGAACATGCGCGGGCTCGGGTGGGGTTGGGCTGGATTTTTTGGGCCCGATCTAAGCTCTAACCCTGTGCTAATAGTGTTACGGAAAATTACAGTGAAAAATGTGGATTAGTGTAAAGGGAAAAAACAATTTGAGCAAAAAAAATGTCTAAAAGTTGACTAAAATCTTAAGACTTCTTTTCAACTAAAACTAAACTAAAAACTATGAAGGATAAAAATGACTAACATGTGACTAAAGCTAATAAGCTAATAAGCTTTTTATCTAAAGACTCAGTCTAAATCTTCCCAAATGACGGTCTTTAGCTGTTTTTGAATGGCATATAGCAGCCATCTAGAGTGTTCGTTCCCCTTGTGGCACAGTCAACATTTTGATCAAGCAACCACAGTTCCCAGTGCTGGTCAAAATAATCTGCTGTCCCCCGAAGGTAGCCTCTGAGTGAAGTCCAGCAGTCTCCTGTAAGTGCCTCCGTCCACTTTCCCAACTCCTCTGCTACTTCTGCCCTCTGGGCTTCATTTAATAAGGCAGTGGCTCTTTAAGGCAATTCAAAAACTGCCTTCAAAAACTGATCCTATACTAAGTCCCGCCCTTCCAATGCAGACTGGCCAATCATAGCATAGCACTGGCCAGCAATGTGTTAATGATACTCGTTACCTGGAGAGGTTGGAAGGAGATATACTTTACTCCCAATTCCAAAACCAAAATCAAACCCTGAAAAGTGCAGGGTTACCTTGATTGCTAGTTAGTTACTGATACTACTGAATGTTTACACATGCTACTAGCTTTTTAATGATTAATACACTGAATAAAGCCCAACCCTGCTCTACAGGAACCAATGAAAGGAAGCAGGGAAATGTCGCAAATATTCAACCAGCTGTGTGTCATTACAGTGTGTGCAAGTGAATGTTGTCAGGCTTCCCCCGGAGATCTCCACCTGTCCGCCCGGCAGTGGTCTGATAGTGGAGGTCCAGCAGCTGACGGCACTGAGGGGAAGCCAAACACCGTTCATTTACACACATTGTGATGATGCAGAGCTGGTTGAATATCAGCAACGTTTCCCTTTAAATTCATTGTCTCTTGTCTCGATCGCTAGAAATGCAGTGGTTAAACTTCTAACTATTTGAATCTTTTTAACCCATGTTTGCTGCTGAGTTGGTTAGACATCCTGGATATATCCTTTAAACAGATATTGTAGAGCCTCCTGTCCACTTCTCTCTGAAATCGCTTTTTCATTTTTTCAAAAAAATTGCTAATATTTCTTAAGGGAGTGCAGTTAGTTACAGTGCAGTCTCCATGCTGGCTCTCACAGCTTGATGAACCTTCATAAAGGGGCAGGGCTTAGGGGTCGACTGCTGTCATTGGTTGCAATCAAAATTATTTCACACACATTAGCGCTGTGTTATTGTCATAATGGCAACCCTGATAAAAACATTGATTATTTAGGCTTCAAAGCGCACAAAAATAGCCTTCTCATCTCACTTTTGGTCAAAAAAGCAAATAAGCATATTCCAAAAATTTTGAACTATCCCTAATGATCACAACATAATTTCTTGGATGTGTTATCTGTCATCTATAAATTATGCTTTGACGTCTTTCTTTCCAACAGGTCTCAGATATCTCATATTCTTGTGAAAATGATCTTAGCAAATGTATCCTCCCACAAAAGACAACAATAACTCAGTATTAATGTACATGAGAGAAATTTCCTGTGTCCTTGTGGAAGTGTTGATTTCCAAGTACAAATGAGCAGGCTTTACAGATGTGTTTGTCAAGGCAGATGTGAAAAAGAGGACAGAGGGAGAGAGAGAAATATACAGAGACAGTCAAACACACACAGATGTTGGCTTGCTATCAGCTTTAGCAGGCTGTGTGAAGTAAATTATGCTCTGGCTGTTGTGGACAATTCTTCAAAGATACTATCTCTGCCTCTGAGCAGACAGCTGAAGGAAGAACTTCTAAATCAGTATGTATATATATATATATTTTCAGAGTTGAATACAGGAGCAACAAATCACAGCTCTCTCCTTAATATCCAGCCAAATCCACCGAGACAATCTGAAACTGCAGACGAGTTAATATACATCTGAAAATAGATTCAAACATTTGACCCACTTGAGATGATTTAACTCACCAGACACTTGAATTGTCTGATGCTGAAACAGCCTGAAAAGAACTGGTGATGCATCAGTCTCTTGTAAAATGTTTTGTTAACTACAGCCCTGTGTTGGTCATCATCATACCATCAATTGATTCAAACAAGAATGTAGTCCGTGGAGACCTTATACTCATATGCATCAGGTTTTGTTCATTTTTGCACGTTCATTCCAATCCTAAAGTGAGGGGAAACATGTTGCTGCTGTTTGGTATTTGAAAAGGTCATGTTCAAAGGGAGTGCAGGATTTGGGATGGAAAAAATACTTCATATAAACACACAAAACCAGAATTGTCTCTTGTCTGATAAGGATAGTCTACTGGTAAAACAAAGGTTATAAATAGGAGGAATAAACAGAGTGAGATCGCCCTTCAGCCAACACTTGACCTTTCCCAAGTCTCTCCAGGTCATACAACAGGCATTGATAACCTATGTCTATGCCCTAAACCGCATGAAAAAAGAAATAAATAAAGAAATAAAGAAATCCAATCCAACCAGCTCTAAGTCATGGCAAGTTGTCAGACACAGATGATCAGAAATAGTAAAGATAAAAGAAGTTAGACAGCAGTGAAATGCAACAAAGTGTGAACAGTAAAAATAACCCAGTCAAGGCTACAGCAAGATCTGATGGCTGGGTGGTGATGAAAAGTCCTACTGAGGCTGTTTTGATGTTGTACTTCAGACTGCAGAAGCTGCCATGTCCTCCTGAGACCCTGTGTCCTCATATAAGGACATCACATTTTGGATTTACTTGACCTTAAACTTTTTTCTACTTAAATTAGACCTGGTGTCCTCATTTGTGGATGCTTTTTTGCGCCATCTAGTGGTATCACATCACATGTCTACCTCAATCTAACATCACTGCAAAGTCCACACTGATATGTAGCCATGCCAACATTCTGGTTTGAGTTTTAAGAGCAGAGTGGTGTAAAGTTAAACAAACTACGATTTCAGGCGATATTAAGAAGAAGTGTCGATTTAGAACAACTGAAAGCAGAGCTGTCCATAGAGCTTGCCATTGTTGTTATTAATCCTCACTGGTTCCTGCCACAGACTCTAATACGGGATGCAGCCATCGTGACATCACCTATTGGTTTCTGGACTCCCATTTTGAATCCTCGAATTTGGCACTCTGGCCATCGCCAACTTGGATTTTTAGAGCCGAAGTTACCATGCGTGGTACTTTCGCATACTTTCTCACTCTTTATACTACAGTTGTTGCTTTACAAACAGCTGCCACCCGGTGCCTCTGTTTGTCAGAGTCTGACGCCAAGGTCCAGAGACAAAGCAGCGGTATTTGATGAGTTGGCAGCATGAACAGGCTGGATGCTGACGTGGTACCAGAGCAAAGTAGTTTATCATCTCAGATCTTGAGCTACAATAATCAGCTACAATATTAGGATAAACAGCATATATGACTATAAACTATAAATGTTCAAAACAATGTATATCTCCTGTGAACATAATAGAAATATAAACACATAATGCAGTATAAATGAATGTAAAAATAATGAAGGTACTTATCGTACATGTAAAAAGCAAAAAAAAAGTCTACTTCCTCCCACCCTTCCATAGCAGACTAACTACTTGACTCTCAGGCTTGAGTGATCTAACATTGCCCTCCATCTTCATCTTGTCCTTGTCACCTGCTCATAATAAGCCACAGTCAGTCAGCCAACCGGCACAATAAAGTAGCTAACAGGGAGTCAGAGCGGCGCAGATGACCCTGCTGGCAAGAAAACTGAGAAGAACACTGAAACAGATATCAGACAGGAAGGACTGCGTATGTGCGTCTGTTGGGTTCACCGGCTGGTCAATTGAAAGTGTTTCACAAAAAGGAGAAAAAAAAATCAACATTCTTGGCTTGTCCTCACATAAAAGAGGGGCTTCTCTACAAGAAAGGTTTAATCTCGTAAACCAATAAAACCTAGTCTATTCCTTTGCTCCCTACTTTTTCTTAACAAAATTTATGCTGTTTCATTATTCTGGTTAATTTAAACAACTGCCATGTTTAAGCCTCTAACGTATTATTGTCCGGTGTAGTTTCAGTTAGTGTTCAGATACTGCTTTAATCATCTTTATTCGGGTAGATATCTATTTACAGCCAGTTCAGTCAAATCTTTAGGTTAAGCCATTGCTTACTCCAGAATATGTCCAGGACTCACCAATACATTTAAATGACATGTTTTTAAGGCAAAATAGAAAATGTGAAATCCAGTCCTGGTCTTCTTGTGGTGGAAATTCCAATTCCAAAATTTCTCTTTCAAATGTTTGGCTTTCCATTTTGCCATAGCACCCAAAACAAATACCCATGAGCCTTGTTGCTGTCGCTATGGACTCAACAGTCCTCACAGAGTTATTAGTGTGTAAAGAAGTTTTAATTGATGCATGATTTTTTTTATAGGACTGTGTGAACTACTTTCAGTGTGTCTGTCACCAACACTCTCATTGATTTACGTTGCAGTAGATGCCCATAAGCATGAACATTTCTGTGTTTAACAGTCCTGATGCTGGATGAACTATTGCGACTTAACAGTGAGCAACATCACTTCAGTTAGAGAATGCAGCGGCCCTTTTTCATATACAGCTGGCTTGGCCTGTCAGCCCATCCAAAATCACCACAACCTGCTGGGAGGCGGTCAAGAGCACCTTGGCAGGACTCTTGACACAGACCATCTCGGACATGACTCGGCATTAAAAATGGCAATGGAAATGCAAATCAATACAACATGGTCTGACTACATGTGGCCAAAAGTGCCAGTGGAAACCCCTACAGGTGGAACAATTGCCTCCTGCCTTCGGATGGCTGTAAAGAACGTCACTACAGTAAAGGAAAGGTCATCAGTATATATATGATGACTTCACCAAATAAAGTGACCAAAATATAATGAACCACAAGTGTGCTGAGTTGTTGACCAGGTGGATGATGGACCATGCTGAATGCACTCATTCTTGGCACCAAGATTGCAGTGCACCACTGGACTGGTGTCACCACATGCAGCATCAACACAAAAAAGAGCCCTTAGTCTTGTTTCTTTATGATCTTTAATAGTTCACTTAAAGACGGTGCAAGATCATCAGCTGAGCAGCAAGAATAAAATAAAAGTAAACGAGACTGGCACTACATTTACTGCAATGCTGCTTATGTAGCATGTCATTATAGGTAGATCTGTGTGAAAATGAAGTGGAATGAACTGGATTTGACACCCATGGTGCCCTGTCAGACAAACACCTCCCTGCACTCAGATCATCTTTTAGCTTTGCTGCTGCTCTGCGATGCTGCTCTGTGGATGTGTGTGTGTGTGTGTGTGTGTGTGTGTTGCTTTCCCATACAGCATGTGTGTGGACTCAATATATTTAATGCGTCCTGTGGTCCCTGGATGGACTCATGTGCGTACCTGTATTTTTGTTCTAACATGTGTGTGTTAAGGGGGGGTAAGGACATAGTTTAGTCATGCGGCCTCCTGCTGCAGAGTGACCGCTCAGCACTGCCCGCCATGATGAAGTACCAGACACATTCCAGCACTTTAATAACAAATGGGCTGACAGGGAATGATGATGGTGGGGTAAGGGCTCAGTCATCAAGTGTAATAATAGATTATTTTAACATTGCGGTTTGGTACTATAGTCACTTGTGTCTCATGCTGTGATAAAGCTTTGATGATGGGAAATTACTTTTTTTTTTCTTTAACTTGAAAACATTTGGAACGCTCAGTGAGCTCAGCAGATTCATTGCAGAAAAGTTCCCGACAGACTTTAATTGAGCTCAGAAAAAATAACAAGAGACTATGCAGCCCAGTAGGAGCTTGTTCTACTTTTTCTACGTTTTTTCAACATCTCTATCTTCTGTTTTCTTTCCATCAGGACTCCCTTGCAAATCTCAACCTTCTATTTCTAGTTCCACATGTTGCTCTTGGCAGGACGGCCCGACTTCACTTCCGACATGAAGAACCTCACAAAAAAACAAACACTGTTCATCTTTATCAGAGACACACACAGAGAGATGACCACAGTGGCAGCGGGCAGGAGCTCTGCTGATCTGAATCCGATGACCTCTGACCTCATTTTTCCCTCCATCTGACAGGTCATTAAGTACTGGACCGAACGCCATCCATCAACAACTAACAGATTACCATCAACTTCCATTATTGCCTCCCTCCAAATACTTATTTGAAAGCAAAAACAGTTTATCCATCATTTTATCAATTAGGTATCAAAAGAGCATTCTCAGAAAAAAATGGACCTGCAGTTACGACAGTAATCAACCTTGGGACCTTTATCTACCCATCTGAAACGTTCGTTTTACAGAATCTTAGTCTGCACATAATTCTAAAGTTATTTTAAAAAGAGCTCAAGTTACATAAATGAATAGTTATCAATCAGCTAAAAGAGGAAAATGAGTTATCTACAATGGAAAATGCTCACCAGTAATGAAAAACCATTAAGAGAGGGAAAAACATGAACACAAATAACAGACAGGCATTACAGGAAGTGAGTAAATCAAAGTGCTGACCTCTGTGTATCAGTAAATCAGCCATTGGAGCCGTTTCTAAAAATTACTGGTCAACAGAATGAGAATGTCAAGCCTCAAAATAGAAAATTTAGCTTTGGTTTTAAACACTAAAACACAATCTGTAGAGAACTGAGATCCAAACAACTTACGTAGTGTTAGCCCCACAATGCTGCAGATTCCATTTACATATTATTATAAACATAGTCTGTTAATGTTGGTGAGAGTGAGTATTATTTAGTTCAACTACTGTCTGACACCCCTTTGCTAAACATGCAGTGTTGTGGTGGGTAATATGCAACCATAACAACCCACACTATGCGTCTGAGGTCAGACTATCTACAGGCAACAATAAAATGAAAAATGACTTTTGCACCTTCAATAAACATCCACGTTGTAATTTTTAACAACATGGAAAATGTTTTAATCCTATTTCCTTACTGTATCAAATGCAGTTTTTAAACATATACTCTTAGGTTTTTCCAAGTGAAGGTAATGTGTCATGCTGGTGTATTTTAGATGTCATACCAACAGACAGATGAAGACTGTCTGTTACTGGCAGCAATATGCAAAACTTTTGACTCAGAAGTTACAAATGGTTGCAATTGTACGTGTGTGTGTATTTATGTGTGTGTGTGTGTGTGTGTATTGGTCACCGTGTTTTTTGTTTTTTTTTTGTGAGGGGGGAGGGGAGATTGAGAGTGGGGTTGGAGATATGATTGTTTTCCTTTTTGTTACCACAAATCTGTTAATAAAAATAATATTGAAAACAAATGGTTGCAATTGCATCAGCGGAATAACAGCAGTACACCAATGATTATTGTTCTTTTATATGTTACCAAGTTTATTTGAACTTTAAAAAACCCTTGATGATTCCTGTTAAATCAAAATAGCATTACATTTATTAAAGGATGCATAGTGACTTAATTTGGACTTAAACCAAAAAGTGTCGGACTGGGAGATATGACTTGGGACATGTTGGTCTTGCCAAGGAGCTTGAATTTGGACTTGTTGGGCTTAAGTAGAGACTTGGTTTGGGATTTGTTGGTTTTAACTTGGGGCTTGACTTGGAACTTGCTGATCCTGTCTAAAGCCTGGTCTTTGGACTCCTCGGTATCAGTGACTGATTTGACTAAGACTTGTTGGCCTTGACTAGACCCCTGACTCTGTACTTCTTGGTCTTGGGAAGTAACTTGGAAAACTTGTTGGTTCCAGCTAAGGGCTGGATTTGGGGCTCATTTGACTTGGGACTTGTCTTTGGACTTCATGGTATTGACAAGAGATTTGGCTTGTTCATCTTGACTTGGGGGTTGACTTGGGACTTACTGGTCTTCAGTTAGACCTTGTCTTTGAACTTCTTGGTATTGACAACAGATAAGACCTGGGGCCTTTACATGTGACTCGTTGATCTTTAATTGGAACTTGACACAAAACTTGTTGATCTTGACTTGAGGCTTGACTTTGAACTTGTTGCTCTGGACCTGGGAGTTGAAAGTCATGGCTTAGGACTTGTTGGTGTTGACCTTGTACATAATCGATGAAATCTGAGAATTACTTGTTAATAACAAAACAATAACTTTGCCCCATCTCTTGGATTTACAAAAAACGTGTAACCTCATGCTGCTGACTGGATAATGATCACCTTTAAGAATAAGGTGTTGGCAAAGCTCAATAACATGTAATCAGTCACTGTCTACACATGAGGTCTGGCCTGCCAACTATTTAACAGCCCCTCTCTGTATTTTGGCCCACCTCAACATCTTGTTTCAACCAGAAATACATAAACAAGTCACATACTTCTTTACTGCAATGTTTACGTACTTTTCAAATTATCATTTAGGATGTATTTACTATCAGTTGCTAAATACTATTTAACAGTGTCCTCACTGATTTTGCCATTCTTGGAGTCTCCTCAGAGCACAAGATTGTAATCACCAGATCAGCACTTGGTCAGCATTAGACTGTCACGTACACAGAGGGAATTAAAGCAGTGTCTCATAGGGCCAACTTCTCCATCATTTCTTTATTTATATCTTTGACCTTGTTCAAACTGAAATTGTGTCAACTGAGGCCAAAAAATATGACCCTCTAGTGAGATCGTAAAATTTCCATTTTGGTTGTACTTGTTTTGCCCTTTTATTTGCTGTTTATCTCCTGGGTCTTGCCCCTTGAGCATACCAGGGGGTCATCCAGACGTGTCCCCCAGTTGGAAAAGCCCTTACTGGGTAGAGGGCAGTGGGTCTCTGGGCAGACCAGTCCATGAAAAACCACAGAGACCATGAGCTGAAGAGAGTGGGAAAATGACACTGGCTCTCCTAATGGAATCATAACAGAGAAAGACATTCATCTGTGTCCACTCTGCTTTACTATCAAAACAAACAGACCTGAGATGTATCAGAGCGGTTAATGGGCCAGTCAGTGGGATTACTTGTCCATTTTTAATCATGATTGCCGTCACTTTCTGCTCTCTTTTTTCTCTGTGAATGTGCTGCATCAGTGACCCTATGTCTACTTGGCATTAGCACCACATAAGTGGTCAGATAGTAATCAGAGTAAAAACACTGCACCAAATTTAGCTCTAGACATAGTCAGACACACACCAACTATATCAAGAACAAAGAGGTGCAACATCAAATATACATCCAAGTGTTTCCAAACAGACATGAACTTAAACTTCATAGATCCAATAGGACGGGGCGGCAAGCATACTAACTTTATGCAGCAATTAGCCAGATGTCCAGGTGGTGAGAAACTAAGCAGTGTTTGGATTTTCTCACTTAATGACATAACACATTTCGGCTATAAGTCCAAATCGGGGTGGAAAAGTTGCTAAAGCCAGCTCACCAGGTTAAAGGGTGACTGTAAAAGTTAACCGGGATTTATACCTGTGTGTCAGCCCGATGCAGAGCCTACGCCGTAGCCTACGCACGTGTCCTACGCTACGCCACTGTGAGCATTTATACTTGTGCGGTAATGTGTCTGTGTCACTCTGCAGTTACACCTCTAAAACACTAATCGGCGATGGGGTTTCCATTAAGTTGATTCAAAACACACCCAAACACACACGCTTTCAAAATAGCTTATTAGAGACAATTTCAAACACAAGTTCACAAATCAGCTTCACTATAACTATAACAGTATTTACAGAAGAACACTTGTCTTTTGCTGGACACATTTTCCCCACAAATACAACATGCTAATGTTTTAGCATAAGCCTACGGCATTTTACATTGTATAAATTAGCCTAGCGGCTAACGGCTTTCCTCTACTCATATGAAGAAAGGGACACCAAAAACATTCAACAAAGGTAAGGTTACAAAGTTCAGCTCCTTTACAACTCACAAGGTTCACTGACAAAACAACTGTCTTATACTAAACATGTTTTCCGAGCAATTATAACATGCTAACATTATTATTATAGCACAAACCTTTGGCATTTTACATTGTGCAAGTTAGCCTAGCGACCATTAGAGATTTCCTCTATTCATATGAAGCTAGCACAAATAACACATAAGACTTAAAATGCTATTTTGAGGAGGCTTTATTGTCTTCACAATTTATTGTTTCTTATCTGTGAAATAAAAGTCAGTAAAAGCTTCATTTCTGGGGAGGTGCATGTCAGGTTATGGTGTAGGTTCTGCGTCAACACAAAGCCTATGCCGTAGGTACAGTACTGATTCGATACAAAGTATAAATCCTGCTTTAGGTAGTCATTCCTTGTCTGGGACAACTGATTCCATGGCCAATGGCCCAAACCATTGAAGAGTAAGTCCACCCCCAAATTCTGCTTGGACTCTTCCTTCCAGTAAATTTTAAAAATACAACAGAGGAGTAGGGAGCTAACATATGTGTGATGTGTGGTCTTGTGGCTACTTAGCATGGATAGTGATGTGTGTGGCTATGTTGCTAGTAGAAATCTGACAAGCCATGAGCACAGAGACAGGGAGTCCAGCAGACACTTGTAATGCACCTTTGAGAGAGTCTCTGTGTGGGAACCTGTGCTGTAGCTGAGCTAGCAGCTAAACTACAAGAGGCTCTCCCACTATGTGTGTGGCAGAGGAGTGCCAATACATAGTCGTAGTCTAGCTGTTTGCAGTGCTGTTACTAAAGCTGACTAACTAGTAGTTCTGAATATCTAATAAAGTTGGATATAGCAGTTATCTATGTGATGGGTTTACTGCAACCGAATAGTACTGTAAGTTCTATAACAAAAAAGTATTTTTTTGCTGTGATTACATTGAACATTGCAAAGTCTGTCTGTGCTTCATTTTTCCTCATCATTCCACGACCCCTTTCCCAGTGACAATAATATACTAATCTTTAATTATCAAGATCATCAGTATGCTAGCAATGATGGCCTAGTATCAAGGATCTGTCGTCACCACCATAAAATCTGTGTGAAGACAGTCTGGGGTCTATTTTTAGGTCTATTTAGCAGGCAACAAATCAAATGCAGGATACTTTAAAAAATAAAATGCATTCACCAGAACATATTTCAGAAGACCAAGAAGACCTAACTACAACATATTCTTACCCCAAACCCATCAAATACCAAAGCTTGGTCAGTGGCCCAACACGTCGATCTATGTTACTCTGGTATGCCTCCACCACCAGTTTTGGACACTCATGGACGGCATGTCAATTTATGTTTGTTAGATGATTTTTTTTCTTTTCAAAGTAAACTTTTGTTATTACAGGAAACGTAAATGTATTTGCTCATTTTTCAAAAATAAACTTAGAACACAGGTAAAACCCTTTTTGGGTTTACTTCGTTAGGTTCAGGCAACAATAGCATGTGGTTAGGTTTAGAAAAAAACATGGCTCAAAATAAGTTTGTTTGTTACTAACGTAATGTAACATCATGTGCCATATGTCCCTAGCATTGTATGCTGTACAACTAGCACACTATGTTATTATTAAATAACTCCAATGACTCTCAGATTTACATTTAAAACGAACAGTGGCCTCCCGCGTTAAAGTTCAGAGCTTGTTTGACCCATCCACATTCCCTCCCGTTGTATGCAGACTTTTTCTTACTCTTTATACTATGACAGTTGCATGAAGCATCAAAAATTGCTGCTGCTGCAAGAGGGCGCCCCAGTCTGTCAGTATCTGATGCCATGGGCTGCTGACCAAGCGTTGATATCTGATAAGTTGGGAGTGAGACCAGGTTCTTAACTCACCCATGAGAAAATCAGCCACCATGAGAGAAAAATCAGATGCTCTCTCTTGCTGAGGACCTCAGGTTTGAATGGGTTTACCTTTTGCCTCCACATTCTCCTCTCAATGTTTCAGAGGTATTAATGGTTATTACTGCTATGCTCAATGTGCACTGTTAAAATTCATAAACATTTTTCAAAGTCAGGAGTATACACAAATCACACGCTATGTGACACCCTCTGTTTATTGTTTCAGCCTCACAGGTCCCATCTATTTGAAACAAAATCTGAGAAAACAAGGTCAAATATAGCAGCTGTTATCTACGAGTTCAAGCTTTGGTTCAACTTGAAAACAAGAAGAACACAATAGTGTTGTTACGAACCGAAAGGCTTCAAATCTCTGACATTTCAAAGCCAGTAACTAAATACATTTGTAGCATAATGGAGCTTGGCAGGTCATTCTGGGCCTGTGATTTAGAGTGTACATGTGCATGTGTGTGAGACTGAGAGAGTGAGACGGACTTCTGATTTCATGTGAAGCCTCTTACTGTTAACAGACTTGAAAAGAAACATTTACACACAGATGCAAAACTAGCATCTTGAGAAAAGACAAAGAAAAGCAGAGAGAGACAAAAAAAAAGAGAAAGAGATGGAGATGATGGTCGTGACAGGTTTATAGGATCCCCTGGAGTGAAAAAGAGTTCTCCATCATACTGGCCACGAGTAACCCGCTGAAGGAAGGGCTCACACACCAACACCTCCTGCAGTCTGTGTGTGCGCATTTCTATGTCTGTGTCTGTGTCTGTGTCTGTGTGACCCAAGCTTTAGGCCCCAGCTCCATCAATAACAAAATGGCTTCATCTTGTGGAGCGGAGTGCATGTGCAGAGACAACTACACACATACTCTAACACACACACACACACACACACACACACACACACACACACACACACACATTCCTGTAGATATATAGGCATCAGTGACAGTGCTGGTCCGTGGGAGGACCATGTACCCATAAGAAGTTAAAGCCTTCCCAGGAAATCAGAAACGTATGTCTGCCGCCACGGTGGTCCTCCGTGGAGGATAATTCAGTCACAGCCACGGTCCACAGAGTATCACAGAGCTGAGCGGCTCCTCTATCTCTCATTTCATCCTATCTTTACCTCTCTTTGGCTTATCCTTTCTTTGCCTGTGTCTCTGACACATTTTTAAAGCTTCACAAAGTTTTATTATGGTGCAGACCCCTACTGTGCACACACTGGGTCACAGAGCCCTTTTAGGTAGCATTTTCCCTCTACGTTTAGCCTTGGAGATCCAGATTACATTTTTAACTCAGTTTTTAGTCAGTGTAAGCATCAGAGGCACAGACCAATTACAGCCCAGCAAGTATTGCAATTGTTGAAGAAAGATTCATTTTGTTGGAACCCAAGTTGATCATGGTGAGATAATTGATAGTTAATCAGGAAATGTCTTTAAAAGTCCACAATTCCCATTATGTCATTGATTTCCTCATGGCATCACATTACAGCATGAACTATAGTTTAAACCTCCCATCATTGCTATTGTATATCTTATGTTGTGAAAACAAGTCTGTCCAGCCAGCAATGTCCAACAGTCTGTCATACAGATGTTGACAGGTGGGGTTAAACAATACTTAAAAGGTTGTAAGATGAGTGCTAAGTACAAAACGGAGGGTTGTAATAAATGTTCTTGTTACTCAGCTTCATCAATGTGTTCCTCTTTGTTGTTGTCATGGTTACAACAGCTAGTGGGCAACACAGTGCAGCAGCAGAGGTAGCCTTAGTAAAAATGATCAGGTAGCATGTAAATGAGTGTGGGAACACCCATACTCGTACATTGTTCATCTACTGCCTTTTATTTTTAGTCAACAAATGAATTGCTTTGTTTTTTGACATTCACACAAATATATTAAAAATCAAGTGAAAATGGTGTGCTAAAGTGGTAAAGTATTTATGCCATGATATACTATAGTGTAGAGGAAAGACAACAGCCCACTCAACAAGTCTTAGCAGTCTCCAGGCTACACCTTTAGAACCACTGGTTTGTGTGCTTGGCCCTGTTTATACAAGGTAGTTTAGTGCAGTGGTTCGCAACTGGTCCAGCCATGGGGTCCAGATTTCTCCTTAGTCATTGGTTCAAGGTCCACACAGAATAATATACTAAGCGTCATACTTGCATTTGGCCACATTGTCAAGCTAGTTTACTGTCTCTGTAAAGTAGCTATCTATTAGTTGCTCAATCTACAGCAGGAAATGGCACATCAAAATAAAAGTGCCAGAAGTTTACTGTACTTAAAATTGAATTGAAGGACGACCTACTTAGTTGACGTCCTTGTTTATACAACTACCTGCCAGAAAAGCAAACTTTCTGTTGCTGCTGTTACTCAGGTTAGATAGACATGTGCTGTAGGACTGTCTCTGGAGTTGCTCTCCTCCAGGCGAACGGCCTGTTCAACGTCTGCCCGGTAAGCACAAGCTAACAGACCAGCAGCTGTTTAACGGTCCCTACAAACTCACACTGACATCGAAATGGCTCCACTCTGTCGTTAACCCCATTAATAACCATTAACACTGAACAGTGACGTTAGCCTTGTGACGCTCTTCCACTGTGTGGAAGAGCATCCAACTGTCACTGGCAGTAATCTCCTGATGGCAGGGAGGCGGAGGGACCATGTGTTGCGTTTGTCTCATGATAAACCGAGAGCAAGAGAGAGACAGCGGGGTAGGGCTACGATTCAACGCGCTGTTCGTAGCTCTACATTGAAATAAGATTTTCCCCATTTTACATATTAAAGGGAAATTTCGGTTTATTTCAACCTGTCTCCTATCGTCCTAAATTTGTTTCAAATGACTAGTGACATAAAAATAATAGTTAGCATGTTAGCTGTTAGCCTAGATACAGCCGGGGCGCATAGTAGCGTCAGACCTGTTAAAACGTAAGTGAACGGGCATACTTCAAGTGCAAAGTTAGTCCACTAAACAAGCTTTTTTTCCACAAAGACTGCCTCATATTGTTAGGATAAATGTCAGAGAACATATAAAAAACGACATGTAAATGTGTTGTCTTACCTTACCAGTGTGGTGCCATGTTTGTTCACCATTTAGCCCCACCTTGCTTGTTCTCGTGATAGTTCGGTCGCGCTTTGGAAAGCAGAGCTAAATGGGTTAGCAGAGCTAAACCCTTTAAGGGCTGTAAGCGTGTTTATAGCATGACAAACCTCCCTTCAGTTAAAAACAACAACACATTTGGTCTTAGCAAACGGAAATAATGTACAGTATGTGTTTATTGTTTATTTGAATATAGAGCGGGAAACTGAGGTCTGATCACAAGTGGTCACTTGAGATGCATTTTAATGCCAGATGTGAACAGATACTTACAGCTGTCCACTTGTGATCGGATCACCCATGCAGCGTGTTAATACCAGGCGTGAACAGACCCTTTGCTCATGTCTTTTGCTGTATTTGTTTTCTTTCAGTCTCTCTCCTGTATCTCCTCTTCTTACCACAATGCTCTCTTTTTCTTTCACTGTTTCTCTGATCTCTCAATGCGCAGACATGAAGATAATTCATAACTTGCAGAATCTGATAACTGCGTGAAAAGGGAGAGTTGGCTGCAGAGTGAGGCCTGGGCTTATTTAAGAGCCTATAAATGATGTGGAGGGCAACCTTTCAACTCTGCCGACCTTTGACAGCAGGGCGACGTTTCAGAGATTATCTTCTCTGCTGTGCTCTCTTCTTGCGGGTGAAAGACGAGCAGACTGTGTGTGTGTGTTTGCGAGCGTAGCTGTGTGTTGAACACAAGTGATTCACAGCTGAGGACACACTCTCAGAGAGACTAGGAGTGCAGTCAGTCATGCTGAGCCCCGCTAAGAAAAGGTGAAGCCTGTTATTTATCAGCGTCGTGAGGTTTCACCGCAGTAAAAATGTGCAGAGATAGAGAGCGCAGAAGACAAACAGCACAACTATATTTCAAATCTGAGGGTAAGAAATGCTATGTGAAGAAAACAGTAAAACACTGAGAGGTTTTGGTTTAAATGTCCGTTGTTTTCTTTTCTTTTAATTCTACGGATGTGTTCAACTGTTAAAGGGGTTGTTAGCTAATTTACTGTGTATATAAGCTCACTCAAAGCTGATGGGAGATTTTCACAGATTTGGTTTGGGAGGAATGGATTTAGACAGGTACTCCATGTCACTGAATGAAATGAATAAAACAAGGATGGTTACAAAGAATGACACCATTGTTATTGTACAGTTTAGTTGCATTAGTTTGTTGTTTTACATGTCGGAAACTATTTAGTAGGGTTGGGAACGATTAACTGATACGACCGGATATCCGGTTTGACAAGCGAGAGATACGGCTACGTCGGTAGCAGCCTCCTCAATCGATACGAATCAGCCATGAATCCTTAGATGAATCCTTAGATGTAGAGTCATGGATTCGGGTATCGCGAGACTAGCAATAGGTTGACTGACTTAAACAGTTTGCATCTCGAAAACGACGCGAGAGCTGGCGGCATGCTCCATAGCAGGCATTACTGACAACGATAATGGATGTAAACATCAGCGCCAGCTTGACCAGTGGAGATGAGGAACAGAAGCTAATGCTGGTTGGATAAACCAGGGAGCAGCCAAGCCGCAGCAGAAACTAAAGGCGAATCCTGCCGGTTGTGGGTTGAACGCGGGGTCACAGACACAGACAGAAATATGTATTCCTGTCAAATACGGCGGCGCATGATAACGGCTTACCGGCGACCGACAAGCCCGGCCCCAGGTCCAAGAAGTCTTCGTTGGTGTCATGACTGCTCAGAAATACCAGGCGAGCCCTGGCAGCACTCAGGTATGTGACGTGTCAGAGGAGAAACGAGCAGTTCACATTTCCACAAACCTTAGTGCACTTTAGGGACTGTTCTTTACTTGTCAGGGGAGGAGGGTGGCTGGTTGATTTTTATTTTATTTATTTATTTTAATCCCCCCTTATGTTAATCACGTATTCATGCTGTTTTTGAAGTATGAATAAGTCAATAAGTAATTTATTCCATTGAAATATCATTGATGTATTATAGAAAAGTGATTTATCTTTTTATAAATGACAAACAGAGTGTAGCAAACACAGAGAAATAGTCTGACATGCTGTCAGTGATAAGCTGCTAGTCATCACAGTCCATGATATCAACTAATAACAGGAGATGTCAGATTCTGCCCCTACATTGCATGTTATTATTTTATTCTGCTTTATGCTTATATTGTACAGCGTTACAATAAACTTTATTCCAGACTCAAGTCCATATAAGATACATACAAAAACACAGACAATACCATAAAAACAACACAACAAGTCGGTTTAAAACACTTAAATTTTACTTAAAATTCACTTCACTTAAAGTTTAAAACTTCTTCTCATTTGTATATTGATCCCATCCAACAAAATGATGTTCATTCAGCAAGTCTTTTTTTGGTCCATGTCTAAAAATAAATACATTTGAAATGTGATTTTGTTGTTGTTTGACTTTTTATTTTATTTTTGCCAGTGCCATACAGCAACAATGCTTGGGGATGTGGTCTTTTACAAATTTGAAAATACTGTAAGAATGTCACTTTTATAGAATTGGCTTCTTTATTTTTATAATGTATGATTAATGTCTACATCAACAAATGTTAACCATAGAATCGTATCGAATCGTATCGTTCCTACACTGTATCGAATCGTTCTGTATTAAAAATATATCGTCTTTGAATCGTATCGTAACCCGTGTATCTAGATACGTATCGAATTGTCTATTTAGTATCTGCGCTATGAATGTGGCCACAGAACAATGGAGTGGTAAATGAAAAGATGTGAGCTCCAGCAGGTGGTTATCCTGAAAGTCTTTAATTTTTTATTTTTCTACAATTTTGAACATTAGATACTTTGATTTTGTGAACTTTGATGAATTGTTTTTTGTTTAATTTGCAACAAAACTCAGCAAGGCAGGGACCATACCCATGGCCAACCCATGGCCAAAACTGCAGTTCCTTGAATGGCCACTTGAGGTTGGCTCCAAAAGTGAGTCAGTCCCCATGAACCTTAATGTTAAAATGCCCAACATTACAGCAGAAATAAATGTGTTTTACAGCCTGGTACAAAAAATTATTTGGTCTCTAAAGCTAATTTCAACATTCATGATAACTGTACGGGGATTTAATTTTTATATAACTCACTCATTTACATTTCATTAAGGCTTAAAGTTAATTAAAGACAGGGCTGCTTTGAGTTACAGGCTGTCTGTGAGGTGTCACCACGGTATATGACTCAGATCCATCCCTCACTCCTCAACAGCTGCACCCTCTCGTCCAAATATGGTCACTTCTGGCTACAAAATACCAAGATGGTGGCAGCCAAAATGCTGAACTAGGAGTCCACAAACCAAGTGATGACATCCCGGTAGGTATGTCCATTATTTTCAGTGGTTTTAGTCCACTACAAATCATCAGTGTTGGGGAAGCTACTTTGAAAGCTTTGCTTTGCAAGCTACCAATTACTACACATTGGAAGAAGTTGCTACAGCAATGCTACATGAGGGAGAAATCTAGTTTGGTTAACTACAGAAAAAAGTAGTTAAAACTACTTTGTAAACACTGACACAACTTTAACACAACGTCAATACAACGTCACTCAGTTGAGTTTATTGCAAGAAGTACCCACTTGTTCACAAGTCACACATAAACCAAAAATATAAAATACCCCATTATTAATGGGAAAGTGCAGGAACGTAAGCTTTGGTTTTGTAAATAATAGCCACCAGTCTGACACCTGCCTTCCAGAAACTAGAGGCCAGGTGGGGGTACTGCACCAAGCAGGATTATTTAGTAAACCAGGTCATTTCTAAAATAGCATGCAATCACTTCTCTGAGCATTTCTTAATAAATTACAACAAAGAAGACTTGATAATTGTAGACAAAGGGGGTTTGATTGCTGTAGAGAAGCAATGGTAAAATAAATATAAGAATTTCTTTCCTTTTATGTCCCAAAGTTATTTGTAGTTTTGGTTGTTAACTGAACAAAAAATGGCAAAAAGTAATTTAACTATTTGAATCACTATGCAAATATGAATGTAGTTGAACTATCAGCAAGCTACTGCAAATGTTAAACAGTTTAATTACACATACTTCACTACTCCCCAATACTGCAAACCATGCAATGTAAATGTCCTTTTTTTACTATTCCAGGTAACCATTGGTTTCCATTCATTTCCTTACAGTATGAAAGACACTGAACTTAAACTCCATTATCAATGATAATATAACATTGACCAAAACTAATGCAGTCTTGATGTGTTAAACAATTTAAGCAAGATTTGCATGTCAGACAGAAATAAATGGAAACCTATGGTTGCCTGGAACAGTAGTGAAAATATGATATACATACACGTACATAATTTGTAGTTGAGAGTTAGAAATGTGTAAACACAGTGGTATGGTCCTTTAAGAATCAGTATATTTAGAGTAGTAACCAATAAATGAAAATGAAAAGGAGAAGATGTGTTTTCACAGCTAGAATGGCATCTATCCAATATCCATGTTAACTGTCTTTATCAAAACAGGAAATTGCTCTTAAATTTAAATGCATTGTAACTGTTAAATTGATACATGCTCGAAGAGCTGCCACATCGAGAAATATCCAAAAAAAGGAAGCTCTATTCTACAGTGTAAGGTAAGAGGAGCGGAATCCGCTCTCTCCATAATAATCTGTTCATTTAAGTATTTTTACAGGGCCAAAGGAGCAGCTGCACTTCTTCACTTTAAGACTGCAGAGTACACTCAGAGTGCCAGGATTGCACTCAGCCTCCGTCTCAGAAGACATCTACTGCGCTGTTTAATACGACTTCCCGGCCAGATTTACTGTGATGGCTTTTGAGGCAAAGAGGTATAATATGACAAAACATGGCCCCATAACCCCGGGATATTCAACAATGTTTAGTGGTGAGACCCATTTAGCTGGAGGATTGGCAAATATATTGCTTTCCTCCCTGCTCATGTACAGAATTTCAATAAAATGGGGCAGTAAATCAGGCTTGAATTCAAACTTGTGACTGCTCTTTTACTGTATAGGCCTCTGTATTTGAGCTGGGGGGAGTGTTGTGCTTGTGTGAGTGTGTGTAAGTGCATGTACCGCTTATTACCGCATTGTACTGTGTTGTCACATGCATTTCACCGATGCAAGGGTAAAATCTCTGCTGAAACTAACATGAAATAAGGTAGGACAGAGACTGTACATATTTCATTAGGTGCAAGTAAAAGATACGTATTCTACTGTTAAAAAATATAGCAAGTGATACAGCAGGTGATAAAAATGTACAGACTCTTCATGCTTCTGATACAAGTCCTGTCTTAAGTTTTTTTCCCCATGGTGCCGAGGGTTTTAGTTTTAACATCAAATAACACACACACACACAATGCTGCGTGTGCTGGGGGACACATTGATGGAATGTGAATGTCAGCGGTCTCTTTATTTACTCTCCATATAAAACACTGAGCAGTAATTAACAGCAGGTATCCTCCCCAGCCAGAGGGTAATTGACTGTTTCAAAGCGCCAACACTTCATAATCCAGGCTGTGTATGTGTGTTTGTGTGTGTGTGTGTGTGTGTGCGCGCGCGTGTATGAGGAAGAGACAGAAACTGTATGTGAGAGAGAAACCAAACACCCATGTGTTTGTGTGCACGAGTGTATTAAAATTAACTCCTTTATATTCCACACCTCCTCCCCCCACCTCTCCTCCCCTCCCCTCCTTTCCTCCCAATAAGGATAAGGGTCAGCAGCGGTGGGCAGAGCCACTCAAACGCTCCAGATTTCTTTATGAGCGCATTAACATTCAGGCGTATTCATTATCAGTAAGTGTAGTAAGATGGACCAAGCGGAGACCTTGTGCCACCATCAATGTGTGCACGGTTAATTTTAGTACGTGAGCAGAATGTTTGTGAGGGCTCAGTGGAGAGGAGGTCTCTTTTCTTTAGCAAGTCAACAGGAACAGCTTTGGATCCTTACACTCTGCAACCAGTGATAGAAGCTTGACTTTCCATGTACCTGGCCTTCAGTAGGATTTTGAAAATGTACAAAGAAAATCTACTGATTCTGCATTAGAAAAATATGCTAATTATCTCAATTGACTTCCCTGAAGAGCAGTTGTCTTTTTACCAAGACATCACTGTGTTTCCAGATTTGGGTATTTTTAGGCAAAACATAATCCTCTCCTGATCATAATCAAGTGTTTTCTGTGCCTACACCTCACCACGATAACCAGAGTTTTGTACATATCCACTACATAATAATGTACAAAGGTATCTGTGGTTTGCAGAAATGTACAATGCCAACATTTATTCTGGCGACTGTGTTGAAAACAAAGTTTTAATTTCCCCAAAAAGGAAAAATAAAATCTGAAAAAAAGATGAAGAAACATACATTTTGATAGAATAGATGAAGAAATAAATGACAGAAGATTTCAGTAAACATACGTTTTTCTTTTAGCCAGAGTTTAGCCTAATGTTCTTGTTTTTCGATGGCTGCAGAGCTGTGACTTTTGTCTGCTGTTGGTTGTGTCCATATCTAAGTAGATCAGTTACAAGGAATCTGACTGGAGACATCTTAAATTTACTGTCACTCTACTTTCATTCAACCTGCAACACCATCCTGTAAACTGATCCAAGAACCAAGATCATTTCTGCCTCTACTGATTATGTTTACTTTATGTTGTTCTTCCAGCATTCTTCCAAAAGCTTCGTCACTTATTAAAGTACATCAGACAAGTATCTGTGGTCAACTGTTTCATGCCCACATACTGTCGGACCATATGTTCGTTCCTCCATCACTCTCACAGGGAACATAAAGTTAACGACAGCCTTGTTAGAGTGCGTTAATTAGACTGTATGTTTGCTAATTGATTTTTGTTAATTAGGGTGGGGGAGTGGGCAATTGTTATCTCTTAATTTATGTTAATAGGTGTTAACAGATTCTGACCAGTTGTGTCCTAAGTTGTAATTCCCCGAACAACAGCAGCAGCAGAAGCAGCAGCAGCAGCAGACACAACATGGTGTCAACCAAAGGTGCCTCCACAATTAGAGCTCCTCTGAGACATGCAACCCTGATTGGCCATGAAGTTAATTAGTGTTAATTAGCATGTTAACAGTTACAGGCCTTTTTAACTGACGACAGTGCTTGGCCTTCACTGTTTAAATATCTGGCTGTATGCTGTGAAATGCATGACATACGGTGGACAATTATTCCAATAAACCAAATGCAACACTTGCTGTTATGTTGTGTCAATAAATATGTCCATAAAAGGACAGACAGCTGTTTGTAGGGTTTGCTGTGCCAAGTCAGTGGTCAGTGAGGAAGTAGAAAGGCTGGCTGTACTGTCCTTGTTGATCAAAATGTACTTGTGATATGAGGGACATTTACGGGATAACATCTTTTATGTAGAATATCTGATAAACAAATGATACAACTGACAACAAGCTATTAAATGACAAGTAAATCCAAATGTAAGCCAAAGGTTTTATTCTTGTTTATATATATTCCAACACTGCTTTATACACATACAACTGTATGTTAAAATAAAATATTTATAGCAACATAAATATATCATCCAGTGGAATTAATAATACCCTCCTGTCCTGCTTACCTACAAGTATGCAATAGAACAAACAAACAACAAATGAACAAAGCAATTTTCCATTAAAATTAAATGTAGAAATGTTTTTATAACAGTAATGTGAACAGCCAATGTTTAAGCTTAACACTTTGCACAATTTTCCCAGCTAAGGCTCTAATCACTTTACCAACAGAAGGAGCAGTTTGTCATCAACTAGACACAGTGGCATCCCTAAACAGAGAGTAAGTTTCAGTGGTTTAGTTGTCAGTTTTTCGTCTTTTGGGCAGACGGAGCCTCTCTGTGTTAAGGAACTGTTCGATTTTGGAGATCTGGGCTCTGAATGATGACTGCTGGTCTTCCCTCTCCTGGGAGCAAAAAAATTCCAAGTCTGCCTCTGAACTTGGACCTGCAGCTGAGGTAGGAGCTCTGGTACACCTGGTGTGAGGAGAAACTAACATTAGCTGGCTTTTCAGCAATTATACCAGGACTCCAAAAGACAGAATTCTTGGAGATGCACACTTGACATGAAGTATTATGAAATCACCTCTATGTTAAAAGTAATGAATTAAAAATGAGATCTGGAACATCTTTTATAAAAATATATATTTGCAACCAGCATGGTGCAGTGGTGTTAGGCATTAAGACACTGTGTTTGTCCTCGCTGTCTATATTCTGCCTTTCACTCTCACTGCTCTGAGTAGGGGGCAGTAGCACCTGGCTACCTTATTGACAACTCCAACGAACTCTGCTTTGCATGAATGTAACTGTCTGTCAACTAGAACAGTCAGGCATGCAAACTCATCAGTGGTTAAGAAGGTGACAATGATGCAAACCCCCAGGGAGGGTCTGAAGGGGATATGTTTTTTTAAATATCAAAATTAAAATGTTAGATTTACAGATTCTCTATTTTAGCCTAAGGATGTAGGGAAAAATTCACGGTAGAACTAAAGTGCTTTTACTGTGACAACAGTAATGTATGGGGGATATCAGCTCAGGGCACTTGAAAAAAATCTCACACCTGCTTCAATCTGCTTTAAAAGCAGCCCCTTGCTCTGCCCTAATTCTCTTGTTCAAAGTTAAATTTGAATTAATTCACAATCACAAAATGTCCACACAGTTCTCTTATTACTTAGTCTAATGTTCCAAAACAAATCCAAAAGTAAATCTGTTTGATCATGTGTGGTCATGGCAGCATTAGCGTCGCTAACAGTATCTTAGCATAAATATGATACCATCAGGGACTGAGGATAATGTTAAGTTAGTAGGCACCTGGCTGAGCAGATGCACTTATGTTGTAATCATTGGCAAAATGGCAATGTTAGTGACATTAAAAGAGTAGTCCCAGAGCACTAACATCAGTAATGTTATACACATGGAATTTGGAAAAATAAGCACACTAGCTAACACTGGACTCCATGGTAATAATGTTAACACCTAACAAAATTGTGGTGGGTGACACACACTAAATCTAAACAATTTAACCATATCAGGTTGATTTACTGTCCCAGGCTTAAAATATTAGGCCAATTAAATTTATCATAATGCTAATGTAAGACATTCTTACCATAAGGCATGACGTTTGAGGTGCTTTGCATGTGCCAAACACAGAAGCCTTTTTGTTTGTTTGTTTTTGGACAACTGAGAAGGCATGTGACTGATTGGTGACTGATTGGATCAGATTCAAAATCCTGAATTTCACCAAACAGTGACAAGTTTGCATGCCTATACAACCTATACAGTGGTGCAAATTCTATATCATCCCATGTTAATTTAGTGTTAAATTTCATCACTTCAGGGAATAATGAATTATCAAGGGTGCTACCTAGCTGGTCAAAGACATTTTCATTCAGCTAGCTAGATGTATATCTACAGCATGAAAATGAAACTACATCACAAGGGTGATACTGGATGATGTACAATCTCTGTTGTTCTTGGAACATCATTTCAAGTAACCTCTTCTCAACATTATAAGAAGTTTCAAAAGTTCAAAATACAACTCCAAGGTAGAACATCTATTTTGGTGCAGAGGTTGGGGGTCCTCTTTATGAAGAGTAAAGGACTTACCCTGGGGTGGTTTGCCGTGACAGCTTGCTGGCTGTGATGGATGTGGAGACTGGAAAAGAAGTGACGGATAGAGAAGCTCGGCTCTCCTATGTAAAAATGACACCAAAAAGTACAGATAGTAGAACTCAAACATCTACTCTTTTCTCTCTCTTTTCTTTTCATTCTTTCTCAGACCTCAGTGCCTCCTGAGGAGGCAAAAAAAAATTTTTTGAGTAAAAGGAACATTAACCGATAAACAAATGCGGGGCAGACAATAACCAGTGGCAATTGATATGTAACAGTATCCAGGCTGGAGAAAGTAGCCAGACTCAGACTGAACTCTGTGTGACGTTCCCAGTGTTCAGAGTCTGCAGAAAATAAAGGCTTTGGCCCGCACTACAATTTGTTAAACTATCAGACAAGTTTTTTTCTCATACTCTCGGCATGTTGCACTCTATCTCCCTCAATTGCCAGCACCTGGATCCTATAAAACACAGAGTGACAGTTTGCGGTGATGGTGACAAAAGAGAGAGCGAGAGTGTGTGAGAGTAAAAAAAGTGTAACAGCAAGCGAGAGGATGGAGAGAGTGAGTGAGTGAGAGACGGATGATGAAGTGAGAGAGGAAGAGAGAGAGTGAGGAGATGGATAAAGACTGAGTAAGTGAGAGAGGAGAGGTACCCAAGCATCATTAGGTAGATTTTCTTCCACAGGTCATTCATTCTCTGTCTGTCTGGCTGTCTGCAGGACATCTATGAGTTCAGCATACATCAGCTACGTCCTTTCACTCAACACCTGACTTAACATTTGTCAAACCTTTATTCCTCTAAAATCGCTCTCAGATATTCTGCACATTCTCTTAAATATGTTGGCCTCAGCTAATATTTGCTTGCTCTCACACTCTGAGCTTTTTGGCCCACAAGAATGTTGAAAAAGCATTTTAATGTCTCGTTCTTATGAGGACGTCAGGTTCATGTAACAGACATATTCATTAGGCTCTAGCACAAATTTCCCCTGCGGTCCACTCAGACACATTTTATAAAATGATAAAGCTTAGTATCTGTGGAGCAGAAATGACCTCAAACTGATTCATTTGATAGAGAAAATATTTTATAAGGGTCATTGTAACTTCCTCTGAGGCGGCTCATATGTTTCTATGTGAACATCACACTCTGGCCATTTCCTGCTGTTCAGCATCAAGTCTTAATGCAGAACAATGTTGTGGCTTTAGTGTGATGAAACATACTTGGACGTGAGCTTCAACTGTTGAAATTAAATTTTCAACATAGCTGTAAGTTGAGATCACACAGTGAGGATTCATTAATACAGCACATGAAATATAGGGGCATGTACAACACGAGTGCTGTTTTACCCCTGTTACCTGTTACATTGGGATCAGTTTCAAGCTAAAGTCCGTTCTATGTAGGCTGGTAGTTTATAGTGTGTGGATCTTTCTGAGTATCATTTTGTGGGTATATCACAACAGCATGTAAAAAAACAGCGGCTTCTGACTTCATAACAGGCTCTGTAACTGACCGTGTCTGCTGTTGCCGTCTCTCTGCAGGTCTCTCCCAGAGCCTTCCGCTCTCCCTGCTGGTGTGTCCTTAAGGAAGCTGCAGTCCCAGAGACACTGGAGGCATTCAACAGATCCGAGGCCCTGGTAATCACCAAGGGGACTAGGAAGAATGAGGTGAGATGGCAGGAACAGCAAGAGGGTAAGAATGAATGATTGTTAGTAATGGTATGAAATACAGATGTACACTGAGTTCACTATGGAAGAGTGGAGCACTACTGTGTTCCACTATGGTATAATACCTTTTGTAAATGAAATGGTTCATAAAGATACAACCATTACCTTTGTTGTGCTTGCTTTTCAGGAACTTGGGTACTGTGCTGAGGTAACATCTGAGGGGTCCACTTGTGTTTTGCTCAGGCGCAGATCGCTGAAAAAACACCCATGTTTTATAGAGACCAATACTACCGTTGTAAAAATACTGACACGTTTACCATGATGCCTGTAGACACAGGTTTAGAATCTAGTCCTGTAGCATATGATGACTATGTGAAAGTGCAAACATCAATTAAAAATGTTGATTAGAACTGCACCAATTTGGGTCAATTTGGGTGAACTTTATTTCTGAATTAAAAAATACTTGTAATTTCCTCTGTATCAGCCTGTTCTTATCTCCAAATACCAACGCTTTATCACGCCCCTCTGTGCATCATACTGATGTCAAAGGCACCCTTTAGCATCTTTATGAGACGCACCAAGCTTTAAACTAACTCTAGTGTAAACCCATCTACAGCAATACTTGATGCTGAGAGCAATTGACGTAGTATAAAGAGCCAGGAAATCTGCATAGTGTGGGAAGGTGGGGAGATGGATGTGTGAACTTTCACTCAAGGGACCACAGTTTGTGTCCTGTGTGACACCAAAGGTCAATGTTGTTTTAATGTTGCGTAACTTATGTACCAACATCCCGTGTGACACCAAAAGTCGCACATGTTTAAATGTAATGTTATGTAACTTATGTACAACCATTGCGCCCTTAAGTCATCCAAGTAAGGTATTTATCTCACATAATGTTCTGAACAAAGCTACTTATTTCAACTCATTTTGACTCATTTTAACTTCTTCTTCTTTTTTTCCCTTAACCTAAGCACATGGTTTTGTTGCCTTACAATGTTTTTCAGTGCTGTGTCGCACAGATACACTAAACAGTGCCCTGTGCGTTGCTATTAGATGCAGAGGGGCACAACAAAACATCGGTATTTGACGACCTAGGAGTGAGAATGGGTTGTCTTTATACTTTATAATAAAGCTGTACAAAGCTGCATTACCATAAGTCTACAAAGAACTTGATGAGTACAATCTTACCAAAACCAAATTAAATTTACCCTTAAGGCTATTATGAAGAACACTAGCATTTTTTAATTGTAATACCTGCACAAACTGTTGTAGGGTGGAGACGTCTGGATTAGTTCTGGAGCTCACAGTTCTCTGAGCACTGCCAAAGTCAAATGATGACCTGTAAGTCTTGGTGCTGGGCAGAGATGACTCAGTAGTAACATCAAGTGGTATTTCTTTTCCTGGAGACTGTTCAGAGCATTTTGTGCTGCCGGTCTCTGGCAAAGCATCACTCTCATGTCTTGGAAGGACAGCCAGCCTCAAATCAGTCATTCTAGCTTCTGAGGCATCTTCTGTTTTGTCATTTTTCATGGGCTCCTGACAGCTGCCAGTCTCAACCTGAGATTCAAGGTCCACGGTATTTATCTGGGTATCAGCACAGGCATCCCTCAAATTAGATGTTTCCAAAGGTTCCTGCGCAGTCTCACAGGCTTCGATTTCACGTGTTTCTACATATGACTGATCTTTGCTCTTCTCATATGCACCAGAAACACCATCGCCATCATCAGCTACCAGAGACTTCAGCTGTCCCCTCTGTTTGAAGATTTCCTGGCTCTGAGGTACTGCTGGTGGTTCAACCATCGATCTCACTGACATGCACTCGTCATTAACGTGTGTATCACACACTTCATCTGTTTGTTTCATTTTGGTGGTAATGTCAGAAGGACTACAAGGCTGTGTCTGTTTTGTAGTTGTCTCTAACTCTTGGATGTTGACAGTGCCATCCAGCTGAGCAGCTAATGGTGCAGTATTGGCCTGTGAGCTATAAGTACTTGATTGATTCAGAGGTTCGGGAAGTTCAGTGGGTATACTGGCTGCTGATTTGCTGAATGGTTGCTCTTCCATGGTTTTCTCAAAAACTTGAATTGGACTTGGCAGCTGAGTATGTGACTCAGCAGTGGTTTGGACCTCATCATGACTGAGTTGTTGCACCTCTTGAATGACAGCGTTTGGCCCGTAATGGACACTTGTATCAGAGCAGAAGGTTTGTACTTCTCTACCAATCTCATATTCTTTGCTCACATGGCTGGAGTCAGCATCTTCCTCACTGCCTTTCTGAGAGAGACTTTGTGAGCAGTCTGAGGGCGCACAGGCAGCCAGTGGCGACTCAGTGTCCATGAAGTCAATGACCTGCTGTGTGTCGCTCTTCTCTGGAGGCATACACTGATATGTGGTCTGGGCCGATATCTGGGTTTCTGTCTTTGCTCTCTCCTTCACTTCATGTGTCCCCTCTCCCTCTGCTCTATCTTTTGTTTCTGTTTCAGGCTGTTTGGAGTCTGCTGCATCCTCTGTTGACCCCTGGCTATCCTCTCGTCCGTCTGCTCTATCTGTTGTTTGGGCCATGAGCATTTGTCTATTTTCTCCAGCACTTCCTCCTTCCTCCACATCTTCTCCTCGGACTTCTTCTCTATTCCATTGCTGCTTCTCATTTCTTTCACCTCCATCTTCACTGTTGTTTTCGACTTGTTTCACATGAGCTTTCCATCCCTGTTCTTTCTCACTCATTCCTTCATTACTCTTGTCTTTGCTCAGTAAGTGTACAGATCCATCGATAGACTTGTTGGCAGGGCTCGATACAGTTGATACTGTTGGAAAAAATGTTTTTCAACAGCTGGTCAAATTGTACTGGTCATAAATATGCCATAGCTTCATTAATAATACATGTAATATAATGCAAAACAGCCTGTCTTATAGTCTGTCAATAAATGCTTGTGTGTTTAAGAATAAAAGGCTGTGTTTAATTCTCAGTATGGAACAAGTAATAATAGGTTTATCTACTGTGTGTTTATATCAAGCTGGCTGACCTCCAGTTGCTCCAGTGTCAACTAGCTTAGTCACAGCTCCTGTGTCCTCCAGACAGTCTGGGCTTTTGGTCTGAGTTGAGGCCAAGTGCTGCAGACTGTCAAAGCCAGGCAGCTTAGAGATGGAGATGGGTTCATTATGAGTTTCCTCTGCTCTGATTTCCTCCAGTAAGGTGGGAAAGACCTGGGTAGAAACACTGATGCCCTGACTGCTGTCTCTCCTCTGTGTACAGAAAAATAGAAAGTCACATTGTTAGGATGCAACAATGCTTTTATTTCACCTTTTCACCACAGCCCCACCAGCTGGGCCTAAACTCACTCACTCACTCACTCACTCACTCACTCACACTACAGTACATGGCTGGTGAGTAGCACTGGTCTCAGCTGGTTGTAGAAAGTAGGGGTGCTTTCTCTGCCACTGCAACTTTTTACTCTCTTACCAAAGTTGTTGTATTGTTTAAGTGTTCCTGTTATTAACTACACATACCGTAAAACTTCAATTAATAGCCTATGCCATTATGCTTAAATCACTAAAATTATTGTCCTATATTTGGGACAGGCATCGATATGGGACAGGTCTTTATTTCCTTTCACATAAAATTGTTGCTCGCCAAAGATTGCGAAATACAATCAAATTGTTTATTTAAACCAGTATGAATATTACTTGTTTAGAATTTAGTTACAAGTTACAACACCACTTTATCCTGTTAAAACAATACTCACAACTTGGATTAATCTTTATAAAAAATAACTTTGATTCTTTTCATCTGTAGACCCTTATGGACTAAAGGAATATGAATAACTTACAGGGTATTTGAGGAATGGATACATAATTTGAGGTAGCCCACAACCCAATTTTATGCATCCAAAGAACTTCTATAAAAAAAAATTCAACTCTCTGGCAACCAGACCATGCGTCTCATTAAGACAGGCATTTATTTGGCAAAATGTGTAGCTACACCGGGCTAGTAAAAAGGGACTGGGCTTAAGACCCAGTCAACACAAGTTTACAAGTATAAAATACAAATATAAAGAAAGATTGTACCAAAACTTTTCACCCAAAATTAAATCAACAGACCACTGCTTTCACTTTCATGTTGTACTACATTCCTGCTAATTAACAAATCTTTGCATCAAAGTAACACCCAAAATAAGGTACTTCTCCGCTTGAAACCAGTGCTTCTCCTTGGAGCAAAATTTTGGACACAGATCTTTGGCCAAATGGAATGCAACTGCATTGGTTATTTCAGTCCATCTTTCAGAGTTGGGTGGATACCGTGACTCCCTGTACAGCACTGATGCATGTCTAAGTTGACAATGGACAAGGACAGGGATTTAGTAAGGTAATGTTTGCAGTGAAATTCTTCTTAGCCTTCATGCCATCGTCGTACTGGCAATTGTGGTGTTTTGTTGTGTTGTTTTGTTTTGTGGCACAGACACAAGTCTCACGCACTCTAAATCTGAAATACTTCCAAACAATATATAATGATCTCTATAGAGGGGACTAGCCTTCTGCTCCAGACATTTGATTTTTCGATTTGCCCGTCTGCCCTCTGTTGTATATTACACTTCTACTTAACTCTGAACTGCACTCAGGAAAGTTTTTTGCATGCTGCCACTGCAGTGTGCACCTAACAGTACAACTGTCATGTTTTTTAGTTTAGGAAATGCTTGATTTGATATGCAGCAGAGTTTTCTATGAGTGGAGCATTTTAAACGTCAGTCAAGTTAATTTAATTGTGGAAAGTCAACATATATATTTAAGCCAACATATATATTTAATTAATGTGCCCTACTGTGATATTAACTTCAGTGTGTCTTGGTTACACACAGGCCACTATGCATGTGTTTGTGTTTGTACCTCCAATTCATATATATGCTGAGACTGCACTTTGGCCTGTGATGACAGTTTAGCATGTTCCTGATGAAGCTTGTCGCAAGCTTCTTTCAGCGCTTGAAGTTCCTGCTGCTCACTCTTGATGCAATCCAGAAACATCACCTTCTGTTTACAACAAAAGCAAACTGTTTTAGGATGACAAACAATGAATCACAAACATTTTTCCTTTTTCTTGTAATTACAATCCAAGCTGGCAAATGCTTTTGTTAGCTAAATAATAATATCACCATCATAGTGCCTTCTCTTCTACCTCTTTGTCCCAGCTGTTCTTGGAAGCAGCGAAGCTCTCCATCAGTTGGGCCACCCTGTCTTCCATTGCCTTGCTCTTCTCTCGCATCACCCTGTGTTCCTGCTTAAGGGCCTGCAGTAAAATTAATCACCCATAGGATTTTTAATGCAATACTAAATTTTTATGTGTTTATTTAACGTGAACAGAAGGTCTTAAACAGGGCAGAGAGAGACAGAGGACTTCTTGCTAATACAAATCAGTTGGCTTGTGTCATTTTAATAATGATTTTAATACATTAATGAATAGGTGAATTAAAAATGAGAAGGGGGTACAGAGAGAAGAAAAGAGAATAATAAACTGTGAAGCCATAAATGGAAATAAACACACTAACTATCATTCAGTTGCGGAGGGGCCCGTATTCACTAATGTATATGTTGTGATGTACAACAACACATTCATCACATTTATGAGAAGAAACGATGGCCGTTATTTATTTCTGTCCCCGTGTAAATTCACTCCATAATCATTTAAATAGACCCTGAAAAATTCCTTATTTGTGTGGGGCCAGTACGAGGTGCAGGGTATTATCTGGAGAAATACACCGCATTCTATATCATTCACATCTTTTTTGACACACATTACACGATACCTTACATCCGTTAAAGCTGTCACATTGATGGATATGTGCACTGAAGAAAGTAAAAAAAAGGGGGAAGTCAAGAAGAAAAACAAAAGTGACAGCAAGGAGTGAGTTGACAATTCTCCTGTTTTATTCCCAGTTTACTTATAAATACTTATGTGCCTTTGATATAAAACCTCCTAAGACTGAAATCATACCACTTCCAGTTTCAATCAGGATGCTGACACAATGTGATGTTTTTATCTGTCCTAAAAAACACAAGTATGTGTCAACAGAAGACGTAGAAGGAGGACCTTCAATCTATTTTCTTCTGTAAACATGGCAGTATTATTTTAGAGCACTGTATGCATCTTTGAGAATAACTCATCCCCAAGAGAAGCGAAGTCTTTCCCCTTCTGGCGGACCATCACGGGACCTTGTTTCCGAAAAAAATATGTGCAGTAGTTAAGGAAAGATGTTTTTGCAAGTCAAGAAAGTTGTAGTTTATTGTAAAACTGTTGAAGTATGAGACTGTGAAAATAAGTAAGTAGAACAACTACACATCACTGTGACATAGCTTTCTCTTTTGTCGTAACTATGATGCTTGTGTGTTGTGTACCAGGATTTAATCACATGGGCAACAGGTCTTGCTTGTTCTTTTGCTTCTCAGCTGATAAAAAGACCAGGGGTCGCTGGATAAAACAAATCAGGTAAGATAATGGACATTTGTACGTGGAACATAGCAAAGTTACCAAGATAGCTAGCTGGTGCTGGTGACAACGAAAGATGCAGTTCACTGAGTGATTTCACACTAAACTAAATGGCACTATGACGAACCTACAACAAAATGTGACTTTCTTGACTTGCAAAAGTGTCTTTTAAATTGACCAACATCTTACATGTAATTTGTGGCTCAATCAAAACAGGATGCATGGGTGACACCGGAAGGGGAGGGACTTCACCTCTCTATTATTTTCATTAGCTTACCAAAAAAGCAGCCAATTTTGGCAACTTGTGCATAGAAAACTGCAGAATATACATTAACATTTTGCTACATATGGTTTAATAAAATAACATGACAGTAAATAAGATGAAGATGTATGAGTTATTTGTTGTTATTTTTAGTAAAAGTTCCACTGCAAGCTACGTTTCTGTTCTTTTTCTTGTATATTATCTGCTTTTGAGCTCCTTTTCATCTGAAAAATTAATCATCATTTTAATTTAAATTATATCTAAACTAAAACATCCACAAATTATATGGTGTGGGACAGGACAACATGGTATAATTCTCGGCTCAAACAGCAACACAAAAGTATCCCAAACTGTGCAATTTAGTTTGTAGTAGTGTGAGAGTAAATGTGTGCTGATGTATACGCATAGAATATCAACAATTGTCCATAAGCCAGCACAAAATGAAAGTCTCTGACCTGGTACTGCTCTTTGTGTGTCTGTAGCTCCAGCTCTACCCTGCTTACTGTCTGTGTCTGACTCAACAACAGCTGCTGGCTATGCTGCAGAGACTTCATCACTTCCTACACAAACATAAGACAACCACATTAAAGTCAAACAACATTAACCCTATCTTCCAGTGGAAGAAAAGACACCTTTCAGTATTATTTTCATCAGCAACACACCCACCAATACGATCACACACACAAAATGTCAGTGGAGAAAGAGCATTAGATTTAAATTACTGGTCACATATGGTTTATTTTCCATTTTCTAGTTTCTTACCTGCTTTTCTGCTCTTACAGCTACATTTTCTTCCCTGAGTTTCTCATTCATTTCAGTCTCCTAAACATGCAAAATACATACAGAAAACAACATGTGATCAGTGTTAACTAGTTTTGGGGTCATTATGTTTCTTTCATTATCCTATTTACTGATTGTCTTTTACCATGTTTAGCTTCTGGTGCAGCTGCTGTATATGCTGCTCTCTGCCTGCAGGACTGTGGGTCTTGTCATGTCTAACTGATGACATCTTGGCCTTGATCAGCTTGTTATTGACCTCCTCCAACTCCTGAGAAAGCACCATGCATCAAACATGTCAAAAGTACAGAATTATCCAAGTTCATTACCTTGGTTACATACTTCAAATATTATCTATTTAGTATTATTTGTCAGCCAACGATGGATGTTTATTGGCAGATACAATACAACAAATTCACAATAGGTGCAAACTTCAGGAGCAGCCACATTTTGTATGACCAAATGTGATGACATTTTGCCCCAAGTAATACAAAATGTTAATGTTACACATACCTTCTTTAGTGACACAATGGTTGCTTCTTGTTTTACATTTGCAGTTGTCACTTTCTTATTCATTTTCATGGCCTCATCAACTGTAAGAATCACACATGGTAAGACAACATCATATATAATGCTATGACGTAACTACAATGGTCTTACATTACTGTAAATTAATGACACACATGTAGGGAGACAGGAATGGATCCTATACAACTCACAAAGTCAAAATATGCAACAATAACTTACTACCTAACTTAATTATCACTCTGGTTGTGCTGTAAATGATGAGTGTAACACTTTCCACTGATGTCAGTCTTTTTTTTAAATCAACAACAGCCATGACAGACTGAGCCGACTGTATAACTGTATCATCCTCTCACATAAACAGATAGTGATTTTGAAATAGAAATAGACTTCGAGATAAATGTGTTTGAAAATAGGCAACACAGGGAGCACTGTAACTCCATTGATGAATTTGTCCATTCCTGTGACTTAAACTCAATTTTGACTGTGAGACAAAAACATCACATGGACTCAGTTTCCCATAATCCTCACTTTTTCATACCTCAACCTGAGTTTTGCACATAATCATAACAACAAAATCCCAGCTCCCGTTGTTGTGTTTTATTTTCTCTCTTCTCTTATTTCATCTCCAGGCTATATCTGATGTCTCTCTGATCTCTCCCATGCAGTCTGCTGGTGTAGGCACACCAGACCTCTTTTTTCATGACAGAGATGTTAGAGCCAGCCTAAGCTTACTGGTAAGTTAAGTATGCACCTCCAACTGCGAGTAAACAAGGTAGCACTATTACTTAAAAGGTACCATCTGCCTGCAAACTTTGCAAGCATTTAGAGACCATCTTTCAATGGGATCACTCCCGCTGTGATATAATAGCAGTTGGCCCCCTCACTACTTTCTACCATCTACTTCCGGCCCCCTTGCTCCAACCACATCCAACTTCAAACACAGCCTTCATTTTTATCTCAAATATATATCTGTAAAGTTTCGTGACTGCATCTTGCACAGTTGTGACGCTTCAGTGGTGACAATACCTGTCCACAGGCAGACATATAAAATGAATTTTAAAATAGGTAAGACACATCATTCAAACAGCGCTGAACATTAAAGTTGGGATTTGGCACTCCACTGTCTAGAGCTTACCATTAACACTAAAATCAACCACAAAGTGGATGTCAAGGGAGCAAAACCAAATGATGCTGGACTAAAGGTCATCTCAGAACACACAGCTCATCGAAACCTTGGCTACAGCAGCTGAAAATTATGCCTTGTTACTCTACTGTCAGCTGACAGCATGTAGAGTAAGCTACATTAGACGTGTGGTCAATAGAAGTGGATGGCTTAAGAGCAGCAAAATGTCTAATTTGACGGCAAGATACGTATTTGTTGTCAACAGCATTGATCAACAGAGCCATGTCAACAGAACAGGCTGCTGGTATCAATCTTGTAAGAATGTTTTATTAACCCTATGGGCCCTAGGCATTTTTGGGGTATTTTTACTGCCTTTACTTTTAAGCTCATATCACAGTCATTATAAAGGCTACATACACATGCTATGTCGTGTTTTTTTCAGGACAATCTGGGCTAACCAGATTTATTCATTTCATGTCCTACTATGTGCCTGTATTTTATATTAATTTTTATATCAATGAAAAAAAAACCAAATCCCTGTGACTAAATTCTTACATTTTTACATGTATCTCACCATAGCAAGTTGGAAAATGACATATTCTGCCATATATGAAGAGGGGAGACTCTCTGGAATCTGGCAATATAAGAACCATGATGGTGGGACATTCTGTCACTTCACAGTTGTCCAAAACATGTGGTTTGTGCCAGGCGGACATGATTGCCAGTATTTTTTCATTATTGCAAGAAATTCCACTGACTCGTTCACAAGTCAAAAATGTGTTTTATCTGAAAGAAACATGCAATATTTACATCTAACATAATAGAAAAATAGCCTACCCAGTGCAATGATGTCCTCCAAGATATTTGCCACTTTGTTTGCAGTAAACAAAGTTTGTTGTTGTTTTTCAGTTTCAGTTATATATTGGGGAGGCATTTTGGGCATTGGGGGGGCACATGTCCCCCTCAATGTATATGGTGACTACGGCCCTGTCAGCATGCATTAGGCTACAGTTGTCTGGGTGCGCAAAGGTGAAGTGGCTGGTCTTGTCATACAAAGTTTGATGGAGTGTCAACTGGACAATATGAAGATATTTGCATCTTTAAAGCCGGACTACAAATGTGGATAGACAGGGAGAAACACACGCAAGCCTAAGACATGGTAAGATACAATATTCCTCACTATATGAAGTGACTGATAACAAGCTCTGTATAAGTGATTGTAAAGAAATTCGGCAGGTTTTTATTTTGTAGACAATTAATCTGGATTTATAGCGTGATGGAATGACAGCACAATGATGTGTGTAGTATCAGTGGAAAGCTCTAGTCCTGCACTTTCATGTGATATGGGTGGCATTTCTGTGCGAGCCTGCATTCGTGAGTAATCCATCCAAGAGTAATGTGTGTGCAAAGCTGTATGAAAGCTCTGTTATACATAATTTTAATGTAACTTTATCCTTTTTTTGCTGTGAAAACTTTGGACTACCGACAAGTGCTTCGTCTTGTCGGAAAGCTATGATTCCACTGTTTCACGTAATATGCTTCTCGCTATGACGCACGGTCGCAGAGAAATTCCACAGAGAAGAACAGGTGTGAATTTGGACGCACTATGCGTCGTTCGGGCCCATAGGGTTAACTCACATAAAGCCTTGTGGAAACAACTGGGCACTGTCTAACATTAAACCTTGTGGATGATCTGACATCTCTCTTCATAGCTACAGCTCAATCTTCACCAAAATATTCAAGAGGGGCATTTAAAGAAACATGACAGTGACCTCTGCTCATTACCCAGATTTCAACCCATTAATAACACCTTTGGGATGAAGTGACACTGGATAATTGCAGGAGCTAATGTGCCTCTGAAAATTCTGCAGAAGCTGAGTCATACTATTGTATCAAATCAGCATGGACCAAGATCTCTGCAAATTGTTTCCAGCACCTTGTTACATTTATACTCTAAAGAATTCAAGCTGCTCTAGGAGAAAAATAGGGCCTATTCTGGTACCATCTAATGAAGTGAACACACTCTTTGTACCTTTTTAAGGCATGCTACCTCAGTAACATTTAATAGCATGCACTGATGTACAGTACAGTATGTGTCCTGTCAAACTTTGTAGTATAATAGTGTAATTTGTCAACCTACTGTACAGCCATCGCCGCAGGAAGAACATCTACATAGCTGCCTTTCTGTGTTTGTGTCCATTCATAAACCCATAAATTACCATTTTGCTCTAGTTGCTCGTGGGCCTGCTTGACCATGGCACACTGTCTGGATAGAGCACTGAAACGTTTCTCAACCTCCCCCAACTGGTTCAAGTGATTGTCCTTTGACCGGCACTGCAAGGCTAATTTCTGTTCCTGTGGAAGGAGTATAGTCAGAACAGACAGAGAAATAAATGCTATCTCCAGAGACAAAAAATAAAGAAAAAAGTTGCCATAGTACTGGACATTGTTTGCCCCACATATCTGAACACTACAGCAATCAGTTCTTAGCACAGAAATGTTGCAAGACAATATTGATCAGTGAATACAGAGAGGATAAAGCAACATGAAATGTAAGATATGTTTCGACTTTAGAATGCTTCTTTTGTTAAAGCAAAAGTTCAATTATGGTAAGTATACACTTTCTTGCTGAGAGTTTGATCACAAGATCAACACCACTCCCATGCCTGTCTGTTCAATTTGAAGCTTCAACCAGCAGTTAGTTAACCTGGCCTAGTATATACACTAGGTGACGGCAAAACAGCTAGCCTGGCTCTGTCCACAACCCAAGTGCCAGAATAAATATTGATATTCTACATTTCAGCAACCCATGGTTACATTTCATTTGTATACTTTTATGTAGCAGATATGTTGCACCTTCAGTTTGGTTTATGTTTTAGATCGTATTTTGGCTGTTTGTAACACTATCCCCAGTGGAAACACAGTGACGGGTTGCTAAAAAACAACCGGCTTGTCTTTTACAATGGTCTGCAGCATGGCAGCTGTCTCGCTTAGGTGTCTCGCCATCCACCATCCCACCTCACATTGATGAAGTCAGCTCATGTACATGTAAATGTACAAATGTGACATATCCAGGGTTTGCAGAAATGTAAAATGCAAACATTTTCTACTGGCGACTTGGCTGCTGTCCAAAGGTAACAAAACCCACCCACTTAGGTGATGTCACAGGGTCCAGGAAGTCATTTATCCCAGCTGAGAAATAGTCTTGCAAACCCCTGTAAAGCCCAAACTTGTTTTCATACTTTGATTTTTTATATAGATTAAACAAAAGACATATAACATGAAATTAGTGAACTTAAGAGGTTCAAGTTTGGACAGTCAGGCCAGCCATTTCCCCCCTGCCGTTAGTCTTTCTGTAAAGCTAAGCTAACTGGCTGCTGGCTCTGTACTCATAGCACATAAGACATCAGAGGAGTACTGAGTATGCTCCATGCAGGTTGCTCAGTTTGAAAGCAGGCACAAAACAAGAGAAGGCAAAAGGCAGTGGCACATTTTGTCAGACGTGGTATATTACAGGGGAAACAGCTGTCAAGTGATTGAAATGCTCGTGGTTTAACACAGCTAGTGCCTGTCTGTTTCTGTGGGATGGAGGAATTAACTCTGCGCATGCCTCACAGCACTTTATTGCTCTTCAAACTGCCATTATAGTTTGATTGTCTGTATCAAGCTGAGCAGATTCTTTTCTTCACTTTCGTTTCCCCACACACTCCCTTCACTCTCATTCTCACTCCCTTCTATCCCTCTCCCCAATACACCAGCTCGCCTCGACTCCCTCTCACTCCGCTGAGCCACTGTTATGTGAAGAAGGTTAAACCGAGCGAGGCCCAGTTATAAAATATTTTAATAGAGATATTTTCTCTGCTGTGCTGGCAGTTCAAAGTGTCACACACTCCCTATCCGTTACTCCTGATGAGCTCTTCCCTCCAAACCCATCCCTCCTTAGCACCATTCCCTCATCCTCCTCTTTTAATTTTTCTCACTCCCACCCATCCTCTGTCAACAATTTGTATAAGTGGAAAATCCTCTCTTACCAGCTCACTTGATTTCTTCTCCAAGTTGTACTTCAGCAACTGCAAAACAGCCATAAAAGAACATCAACAAGATCAAGGGTTTCCACTCTGATGATGAGCCAAGTGTTACGCTTTGCTGTGAGTGGGTTTGAGGTTTTCCAACCTTCTTCTCAGGAGCCCCAAAAAAATCCAATAATGGCATCAGTTACAAAATACCACATGTCTGCACATCAACTCAACATGCCACAAATTTATACAACACACACAAACACACACACACACAGTGGTAGTGAATGGACCTTGAGGTAAGATTAATTTGTCAGCTGCTCCAAGGTCAAGAATGAACTCTGAATCTTTTAAACAAACTTAGATGAGTGATCTTTAAAGTTTCCAGGGGGTGAAAAAAACTAAACATCTATGATATCTTGCTCCAAAACAGTTAGCTTAAGGTGAGATTGAACATTTTGTTTAAAGATATACGGAATATTTATTATTTATTTACAAACATTTTATGCGTTTAATAAAATGGGCTCCCCCTGTATTGATGTAGGGCTTCAATATTGATTATTGATTAATCTGGTCATCTTTTTTTTTTAATTAATCAAAAAATTATTAGTATATTACACAGTTAAAAAGAAATATCCACAGTCCCCAAGCACCCCAGGAGCAGTGTTGGAAATTAGCACCAGCCACCATCGAAATGCTGGTAAAATATTCAAGTTGCTTCATTCCACTGCCAAAAAAATATATTAAAAAAATAAAAAGGTGGAAAGGACACAAATGTCTTCACAGAGGAGAAGCTGGAGCCAGACAGGACTGTTCAGGACTATTTCAAAGTTTAACCCTCTGTAAGAATTGATTAAGATGATGATAATAATCTATATTCATTTATACATTATATATATGATTATACCTTTTTGCCATCTGTCAAGCACTGACTCTCTTACATGATAGGCCGCCCTGGATGTTATCAGATTTTGGGGATCATTTGTCAAACAAGCAGCACTTCATTAACCAGTATCAGTGGGGTTCTTATTCTGGGGATCCAGACCTCCAAAGGGAGTCACTAGATAACTTTTAAAGGATTGCATCTTGATTTATGACTTTGGGGGGGGGATAATTTAGCCTTTTTCTAATTTTTGTATTAGAAGTTTTGTATAATGTGTTAAAGGGGTCAGATTAAGAGGCACTGTCAACAACTGCCAGTCTGCTAACAAAGACAACCAGTTACTTGAGACCAAAAGACAATGAAGCAGAAATTAATGTTAATTTTAGAGAGTAATATGACTGTTTCAAAACACACTCCATGTCTACAAGGTCCAAACACCTTCCAAAAATAATGTCCTAATTTTTCAATAATGCTGAAGTATGGAAAATGAAAGGTTCATTTCTTACATTTAGAGATTACATTTGTCTTTTTTTATCAGTGTAGTCAGGGGCAGTTTACCTCTATCATTTCTTTAAACTTATGAATAGTGAATTGTATTCATCAGCCAGGTTATTTATTGAGATTGTATTGAAAATAACCGCTATGACGAATTATTCACACTTAATGAAGGATTAATTAAACCATACTGTTCCAATGGAGCCCAAATTTGCAATTTAGCACACTGTCATTAAATCACTTCAATCCCAACTGCCACTGATGTGAAAATGTGTTAAATTAAAAGAGTCCACCAGACCGTGTCACAAGAATGAACACAACTGGGGCTCACTTCAGCCAAACACTGCAGTCAGTGTCTCCCAGATAGAATATCAAAAACAGTCTCTATTGTCTCTGTAACACGGCTGGGTTGTTAAAGTGCAGCGGACCATGGGGAAGGCTGTATATCACCTCCGGGGTGTCAAGCCTGAAGACAAACACTCTGGGAGCCAGACTGAGTCAGGCCAAGGCTCTAACACCCTACGCCCTTGACTCTGGTTGGGGATTAGCAGTTTTTTTCTTTACCCATCTCTTTTAACAGTTTAATGGTAATTTTTGTCTTTATTTGAAGAAAGACTGAGACACAGAGAGGAAGAAAGATACGAATGAAGAAAGAAAGGTGATGGGATGAGTGGGAGTGCTGGTGTGTGTGAGTGAGATAGAGAAGAGGCTGTGCGTGTTTCACATCTCAGTACCTGTAGTGACTTAAGCTCTTCTTTCAAGTTGTTAATCTCCTTGTCTTTTAACTCAGCGCTGACCTGGTATTTCCCCTGAAATGTTATAGTATTATTGTGAGTGTCAAAAAAGCAATAAATATCGAAGCACATCACCAAAGAATCCACTCCAAGGGCCAAGATTGTGCAACTGAGATGAGTGAATTTACTACTCCACTAAAAACATTAATTGAATAAAATGCTGTATCTCGCTGACGTTTTTTGGGAATAAGCCATTCATACCTTCTCCTCCTCAGTGTTTCTTATTTTGGCCTGAAGCTTGAGGGAAAAAAAGAAGGTTTGAGTTAGTTGTTAAAAGTCCATGTTGACATATAAAAACTGTCACCAAACAGTAAAAACATACCTGCTTCTTAATGTTGACAAGTGACTCTGTGTGCTGGTTTCCCAATGTTTCAATCTGTTGTTGGAGGGATTCCTGTCAAACAGGAAAGGATAAAATCAATCAAAACCATTGATGATCAACAAGGTACAAAACATCAATCAAGAATACGAGTACCTAAGATCTTGTAAATGTCCACCTATCTAAGCACCTAAATAAAGATATTACAGATGTAAATGTAAAGCCAGCTAGGCCCAGCCATACCTTCTCCCACTCCAGCTCCTGTTTCTCCAACACCAGTTTACCGATCTGATCCTCAAAGCGTGTCTCTGCATCCTGAACCACAGAAAGGCGTCATACACACAGCTAAGATACTGAGTGAGGAGTAATTCACCATCAGACACACAGACAACCTGGAGACACCTGCTAAATTAAATAACAGCACCGTAAATTTAGATGTGGCGATGGCAGGTACAATGTGATCTTTGTACAAGATCTGTTATCTCTTCCATTTTGTGGGCAGATAACTCTCTGGAGTTGAGCCAGAACTGCAAACTGCAGTAAGTTCCCCCGGTTCATTCCAGCGTATCTTTTGTAGAAGCACACAGAGAAAGAGGAACATTAGAGGGGAGGTGATATTTGTGGAAAGCCATCCCTATCCTCCCTCTTCCCTGGCAGAAGGCAGGTAAAAGTCAATTGCTCTCTATATCCATGGGACTTTTTTATGTGCATGTGGGAGCTGGTTAACTCACTGAGTTTATTTTATAAGTTCCAATTAAACTATGCTACCAGCGTGGCTCTGCACTTTAAAAAAAAAAAAAAGAAGAAGAAGAAAAAAGGAGTGCACAGAAGATAAAGCTGTTATTTTTCCACTGAGGAATCATTATTGTGTGTGTGTGTGTGTGTGCGTGTGTGTGTGTGTGTGTGTGTGTGTGTGAATGAACATGTGTTTGAAAAGACACTAGAAAGCTTTATTAAGCCCAGTATTCCATGTAAATCAAAACAGGCAACTGCAGATCAACTTACAGAGCTGAGGGCTATAAAAACCTTTTAATTTATATTTCGTGAAACAAAACCTCATAATATATGATTTTACTCATTATGAGAAAATTCATGACTGTAAACATTATATATTTGCCATGGCTTTTAATCGCTTTACTGTTTTATTACTGTTCTGAATGGATGCTTTTTACTGGATGTGAGGTAAGGAAAAAAAGTATCTGGGGATGAAAAAGTGATGGTTTATTAATTGGAAGAAGTTAGACTTAGCCTATCCTAAGTTTTCCATTATATGTTATTGTGATAAATAACATTGGGCCTCATGTACCAACATTCTCCTACATTTTTCTTATATTTGCTCTTAATTTTCTGTTACGAGAAAAAAATAAGTGAAGTCAACTCCAGATGTGCTGAATGATGATTCAGTGCCCTCTAAACATGATACCAGAGCAGGTGTTTTGCCATGTGCAAATACTCTGGCATATCCACAACATTTAGAGAGATGCCACCAAAAAAAAGGTCTGTAAGAAGAAGAAGTTCTGCAGTAATGAAATCAACTTACTATAAAATATACTGAAACAAAGTAAATGATTTTCCAGAGTGTCAGGACTGGCACTGCAGAAAAATCAAAAATCCAACAATGGCTGAACATTTGCTGCAAATGTCGTGTCCACAGCAGTGCTGGAGGAAGTTTTTAGATCCTTTATGTAAGTAAAAGTACTAATACCATACTGTAAAAATGCCAAGGTAAAAGTTGTGCATTGAAAATGATACGAACTTACTGTTACTTTAGCAACAGTATGTTAGTAAAATCAGGAAAATGTATTTAAGTGTTAAAACTAAAAATTTATGAGTGCAGAAAACTTAAAAAAACTGAAAAATAATACAAAGGAAAAGCAGCAAGTCCTCATATTTGTGATGCTGGAACCATAAATGTTTTGCATGAAAAATGACAAACAATTATTGAAAACGTTACCAGTTAATTTTCTAATCAATAGACTAATGGATTTAGCTGCACTTGTATATTTTTATATGGCTTGAGTGCAAAAATCTTCATTTGTAAAGTTACTAGTAATTTATCAAATAATTGTAGTGAGGTAAAAGTACAATACTTCCCTCTGAAGTGCAGTGCAGTAGAAGTAGAAAGTGCCATGAGAGTAAAATACTTTAGTAAAAGTACCTCAAATTTGTATGGTACTTTAGTAAATGTACTTGGTTACACTCCACCACTAGTCAGGAGAGAAACACACATTAACTTGAATTAAAAGAAAATGGCTTTAAAAGCAGTGCTCTTAGCAATTTGAAATGGCTCAGCAGCCATTCATCCGCCTCATAAAATAAATTGGTGCAATCTTTAAAAGCATCCTCTGTCTAAGACCTGGATGCCCAAAGCATCTATGTCTGATATTGAGATGCTGAACACATGACATATCATCCTAGGGTTTTTATAGTTTAATTTCTTTAGCCCATAAAATTTAATAACACAATCATTATCATTACTCTTAAATATATAATAATCTAAATTTGATAATATGTTATTCATGTTTTTTTTATGCACCTCAAATTTAGAAATTGTGTTACATTGCGTAAGACAAAATTAAAATTAAATAATTTTCCTCCTATCTTGAGAAGAGTGCCGTCAAAAAAGCACCCTGAACTCAGAAAATTTCCTCTTACCAAAGTGCAAAAATAAAACATTGGTGAATCCCACAATGGGTACTAGCAAAAAAAAAACAAATCATGGATACAAACAAAAATAAGACAGATGTCATTTGTATATTGTTTCTTGCATGAGGCCCTGGTGTCCTTATTTGCATCTCACTTTTTATTAACTATTTACTGAATATTGTAAACACTGTTCAGCTCGCACCAAATGTCACATACACTCACCTTTAACAACATCTTTTCCTACATGTAGTGCTTCCTCATTTAGGTTTAAGTCTACTAGTTAACCACATTCTCACCAACTAAATTAGTGGGTTGTACTGTATTAAAAAGATATAAAGAAAGAAAGAAAGAAAGAAAGAAAACAAACCCACTGGAATTTGACCTGCTCAGGAATGTCCGGCACCATCATGACATCCTCTGGCTCCTTAACCTCTCCACCCCATGAACGCCACAACTACAAAGTGCTACTTTGATAACAGCAGTGCCTGAGGAGGATCAGACTGATCTAATGCTCATGTCCCAGTTAACATGACTATAACAATAAAAACTAAACGGCAACAAATAAGCAACATCCCATTTTTGCTCCTCTAACCTTTAAGCACACTCAAAATGTGTTGTCAGATTGGAAGTACTTGCTGGAGGGTACACAGCATTATTATCTAATTTTGTTACTTTTACAAACAAATTTACTTTCTACTTATTGGTCAGGGGTCAAATGGCTTATGTGACCCCCATTGCGGTGCAATGTGCATCAAACTGAGCTGGCTCTTATCCAGATGGCCAAAAGGGGCAGCTGGCTTCCTCCAGCACACTTATAATATCAACTCCCTGACTACTTCTATGAAATGACACTGCTCTTTAGCCAAACAGAGAGCCATTAGTGTCGAAGTTCTACTCAGTAATAGTGATATGACGCAGAAACACACAGGAAGTAAGCAATGCTGGAAATAAAACACACATTTTGACATTTCTTGTAGAGCGATTCTGTAAATCATTTTAAGGTGGTTACACTTCTAAACGTAAGCTCCCCTGCTGCCTTCAAATGTGAATGTGTGAATAATTAGTTCAAAGACATCTTATGAGTTTGGGAAATTTAAAACTGAGTTAACAAAACTTGAGAAAAGTAGTTCAACAAACCTAAAACGTTACAGTATGATTTGGTTTCTATTTACATCCTTTCAGTGTGAAAATTCAGCTTTTCCATTGTCAAGAAATAATTTACAAGTTGAGATTAGAATAGTTGGATTAACTTGAAATTAAAAAAACATATTTATAAGCAAAAAAAATAAGAAATAAGAAAAGATAACTGGATTCCACTTAAATCCTATATGATGTTACAGTGGACCTTCTATTTTTCTTTTTCAAGATTGTTTTAGGAGCTCTTTAGTCTTTATTTGATAGGACAGTGTTAGTGTGAAGGGGGCGAGACAGATAGGATGATATGCAGCAAGGGGCCATTATACATGGGGTGCCCACTCTACCAGGTGAGCTACTCAGCGCCCTGAAGTGGACCTTCTGTATAGCTCAGTTTCAGTGACTGCATGAACAATACAAGCAAATATACAGTACATTTAATTCTTTATATCAGTGGATTCCAACCTGAGGTCAGAACTTTGACAAGGGGTAGCAAGATAAATTTTAGCAGCTGCAAGATTATTAACAGGATCAGAACGCAAAGAAAACATTATAAAACATATTCCTGCTACAAAAAATAATTGTATTTATTCATAGATTACTCTAAATGTAGCTTTTCTCTTGTGAATTACCAGTACATTTTACCACCTTATGTTTCTAAAAAAAAAAAACATTAGTTAAATCAGATTCTAATATTACAATAAAAGAAGGGGAAATCTGTTTTTGGTGAACCCGTCACAACCAGTGGAAACACGCAAAAAGTGATGATGGGACACGCATTCACACTGCATTGTTTCAAGGGATTACAAGCTACAAGGGTTGGGAATCCGGAAACCAGACACCTGCTGGCTCTGACATTATGCACACACATCAGAAACATTGACCACTGTTTTTTTCCCAGTACTGCATTGATATAATAAGCAACACAATGACAGCAAATGTTACAATTGCTACTTTACCCTCCGAATATGCAGCTCCTCTACAGCCTCGAGCAGATGGGTTTTAAATTCCAACAACTGTAGTAAGATGGTGCCTCCACTTTCTGTTTGACAGAGAGCGCCGGACAGAGACAGCTCCTGCTCCAACACAGATCCTCCTACCTATAAACAAAAAAATGAATGTTTCTGATCAAGCTATTCAAACACTTAACACCTAGTTTGGCAATTTTTAGTTACAAACTCAGGCTGTATGATGAGGCCTTTTTTATTGGTAGTAAGCAAAGAGTTTAACATCTTAAATGAGTTTGGCAGTATTGTTACTACAGGTATCTTACAGCTTTAATAAAACAATGTCAGGAAACATACAAAAATTATTCCATGTTTTGTTTCTGAGAACAAAACAGAGACCAATTCAAAAAGCTGATGAATATTCTTTGCTTTGTCCTCTACTGTCAGGAGTATTAACTTACAGTGGTGTGGGTGGGAAGTGTCCCGCAGTCAGTGCTGAGATCCATCGAGTTGTTTCAGGGCAGG